>NC_053023.1:268145079-268476536 GCF_003073215.2 Triticum urartu
CAGGTTAGAAATGGAAGGTAATAATATGAATTTGGCAAAATGAAAGCACTTGGATTAGAGTCCGGTTAGAAGAGGAATGATAGACAGAACACTCCGGTTAAAACAAGATAGAGAAGGAATAAGAATGATATAATATTCAGCACCCCGACTGGAAATGGAATGAATTGAACATGAACTTGACAAGATGAGAGTATGCTTGATGAAATCAACAACACACTGCCTCCGGAACTATTGAAAGAATGGCACAAGGGGTAAGAAAGATTTAAGACAACACTCCGGTTGAGAAGGGAGGTAAAACTTCATAAGATGAGAGAACTTGAATGAAGGACACGGCACTCCGGTTGAATGGATAAGCAAAAGGAAAGAACATGATCTTTGAAAAAGGAGATGATGGATCAAAGTGTGCAACATCAAAATGCCTCCGGGACAAAAGATAGAACGGGCTGAAAGTAACAAAGAAGAAAACAACGTCTTCTACGTCGAATGAATTTGAAAGCATCCTTCCAAGAAGGTTAAAACGGAGTTGTTGGAACGACCAACAATGAAACGAATAATCTTGCAGTGGGATTATGGGAAAACATCTCAAAACTGAGGTGAAGTTTTGCCCCTGAAAAATAAAGATTGATCGGGAACAAAGAAGAGATGAAAAACTTCTTCACCGAGATAGGAAGGAGAAGATTGGATCATTGATAAGCACCACAATCGCAACCATCCTTAGGATAGGCTTTAGGTGAAATATAACCCAATATAACTCCAACAAAAAGATTGATTGGTTGAAAGGATCTCTTGAACTAAGAGAAAATGATGGATTCAGATATGTCACTCTAGAAAACTTGTGAATCATGAAACACGAAGGGAAAAGTTGTCAAGATTGACATAACACCACCTGAAAAGATAAGGTAGAAGGAATTTCGCTTCGGAATGCAAGATGAAAAATGCTTGAACTCCACAAAGCAAAGCATGTGTTGAGCATCATGTTTAATTTTGAGTATAGCTTGGCAGATCATAACTTCGAGAGGTATCTTGAAGAACAATTGAAGAATGAATGGAATCCTTGACAAACCACCATGTAGAACCTCCGTGAAGAACTCCGGTAATAAAAGAATGATCAAACGAAAGGAAAGTTGAAAAGAACTCCGGGAGAAGCCTAGCAATGATTAAATGGAGCTTCGCGACGAGATAATGCAGAAAACTTGAAACTCCGGAAAAGAAAAGATGAAACAATTGAAACCGAGAATTTGATGAACCTCCTGTTGGGGAACGCAGCAGAAATTCAAAATTTTCTACGCATCACCAAGATCAATCTATGGAGTAATCTAGCAACAAGGGGAAGGAGAGTGCATCTACATACCCTTGTAGATCGCTAAGCGGAAGCGTTCAAGTGAACAGGGTTGATGGAGTCGTACTCGTCGCGTTCCAAATCACCGAAGATCCTAGTGCCGAACGGACGGCACCTCTGTGTTCAACACACGTACAGCCCGGTGACATCTCCTACGCCTTGATCCAGCAAGGGGAGAAGGAGAGGTTGGGGAAGACTCCATCCAGCAGCAGCACGACGGCGTGGTGCTGGTGGAGGAGCGTGGTACTCCAGCAGGGCTTCGCCAAGCAGCGCAAGAGACGAGGAGGGAGAGGGGTAGGGCTACGCCAAGAAGGAGATTGAATCGTGTCTCTGGCAGCTCAAAACCTCAAGTATATATAGGGGGAGGGGAGGGGCTGCGCCCCCACCTAGGTTGACACCCCTAGGGGTGGCGGCCAGCCCTAGATCCCATCTAGGGGGGCGGCCAAGGGGGGAGAGAGAGGGGGCGCACCACTAGGTGGGCCTTAGGCCCATCTGAGCCTAGGGTTTGCCCTCTTCCACTCTCCCTTGCGCCTTGGGCCTTGGTGGGGGGGCGCACCAGCCCACCTGGGGCTGGTCCCCTCCCACACTTGGACCATGCAGCCCTCCGGGGCTGGTGGCCCAACTTGGTGGACCCCCGGGACCCTCCCGGTGCTCCCGGTACATTACCGATAAAACCCGAAACTTTTCCGGTGACCAAAACAGGACTTCCGATATATAAATCTTTACCTCCAGAACTCCTCGTGACGTCCGGGATCTCATCCGGGACTCCGAACAACATTCGATAACCACGTATATCTATTCCCTATAACCCTAGCGTCATCGAACCTTAAGTGTGTAGACCCTACGGGTTCGGGAACCATGCAGACATGACCGAGATAACTCTCCGGTCAATAACCAACAGCGGAATCTGGATACCCATGTTGGCTCCCACATATTCCACGATGATCTCATCGGATGAACCATGATGTCAAGGACTTAATCAATCCCGTATACAATTCCCTTTGTCTAGCGGTACGATACTTGCCCGAGATTCAATCGTCGGTATCCCGATACCTTGTTCAATCTCGTTACCGGCAAGTCTCTTTACTCGTTCCGTAACACATCATCCCGTGATCAACTCCTTGGTCACATTGTGCACATTATGATGATGTACTACCGAGTGGGCCCATAGATACCTCTCCGTTTACACGGAGTGACAAATCCCAGTCTCGATTCGTGCCAACCCAACAAACACTTTCGGAGATACCTGTAGTGTACCTTTATAGCCACCCAGTTACGTTGTGACGTTTGGCACACCCAAAGCACTCCTACGGTATCCGGGAGTTGCACAATCTCATGGTCTAAGGAAATGATACTTGACATTAGCAAACGAACTACACGATCTTGTGCTAGGCTTAGGATTGGGTCTTGTCCATCACATCATTCTCCTAATGATGTGGTCCCGTTATCAACGACATCCAATGTCCATGGTCAGGAAACCGTAACCATCTATTGATCAACGAGCTAGTCAACTAGAGGCTTACTAGGGACATGGTGTTGTCTATGTATCCACACATGTGTCTGAGTTTCCTATCAATGCAATTCTAGCATGGATAATAAACGATTATCATGAACAAGGAAATATAATAATAACCAATTTATTATTGCCTCTAGGGCACATTTCCAACAGTCTCCCACTTGCACTAGAGTCAATAATCCAGTTCACATCGATATGTGATTAACACTCAAGGTCACATCCCCATGTGACTAACACCCAAAGAGTTCTGGGTTTGATCATGTTATGCTTGTGAGAGAGTTTTCAGTCAACGGGTCTGCAACATTCAGATCCGTATGTACTTCGCAAATTTCTATGTCATCTTGTAGATGCAACTACTACACTACATTTGGAGCCATTTCAGATAACTGTTCTACTTGGAGCTATTCTAAATTGTTGCTCCATTATACGTATCCGGTATCTCTACTCAGAGCTATCCGGATAGGTGTTAAGCTTGCATCGACGTAACTCTTTACGTCGAACTCTTTATCACCTCCATAACGAGAAACATATCCTTATTCCTCTAAGGATAATTTAGACCGCTATCTGGTGATCTACTCCTATATTACCTTTGTACCCTCTTGCCAGATATGTGGCAAGGCACACATCAGGTGCGGTACTCAGCATGGCATACCGTGTAGAGCCTATGACAAAAGCATAGGGGACGACCTTCGTCCTTCCTCTTTCTTCTGCCGTGGTCGAGCTTTAAGTCTTAACTTCATATCTTACAACTCAGGCAAGAACTCCTTCTTTGACTGATCCATCTTGAACACCTTCAAGATCATGTCAAGGTATGTGCTCATTTGAAAGTACCATTAAGCGTTTTGATCTATCCTTATAGATCTTAATGCTCAATGTTCAAGTAGCTTAATCCAGGCTTTCCATTGAAAAACACTTTCCAAATAACCCGATATGCTTTCCAGAAATTCTACGTCATTTCTGATCAACAATATGTCAACAACATATACTCATCAGAAATTCTACAGTGCTCCCACTCACTTCTTTGGAAATACAAGTTTCTCATAAACTTTGTATACACCCAAAATATTTGATCATCTCATCAAAGCATACATTCCAACTCCGAGATGCTTACTCCAGTCCTTAGAAGGATTGCTAGAGCTTTGCATACTTACTAGCATCTTTCAGGATTGACAAAACCTTCCGATTGTATCACATACAACCTTTCCTCAAAAATCATCGAGGAAACAATGTTTTGACATCCTATCTGCAAGATTTCATAAATAATGCAGTAATTGCTAATATAATTCCAATAGACTCTTAGCATCGCTACGAGTAGGAAAGTCTCATCGTAGTCAACTCCTTGAACTTGTCGGAAAACATCTTAACGACAAGTTGAGCTTTCTTAATGGTGATACTTACCATCATTGTTCATCTTCCTTTTAAAATCCATATGTACCTAACAGCCTTACGACCATCAAGTAGTTCTTCCAAAGTCTACACTTTGTTTTCATATATGGATCCTCTCTCGGATTATATGGCCTCGAGCCACTTTGGAATCCAGGCCCACCATCGCTTCTCCATAGCTCGTAGGTTCATTGTTGTCTAGCAATATGACTTCCAAGACAGGATTACGTACCACTCTGAAGTAGTACGCATCCTTGTCATCCCACGAGGTTTGGTAGTGACTTGATCTGAAGTTTCATGATCACTATCATAAGCTTCCACTTCAATTGGTGTAGGTGCCACAGGAACAACTCCCTGTGCCCTGCCACACACTAGTTGAAGAGACGGTTCAATAACCTCATCGAGTCTCCACCATCCTCCCACTCAATTCTTTCGAGAGAAACTTTTCCTCGAGAAAGGACCTGATTCTAGAAACAATCCCTTATTGCTTTCGGATCTGAGACAGGAGGTATACCCAACTGTTTTGGGTGTCATATGAAGATGCATTTATCCTCTTTGGGTTCGAGCTTATTGGCCTGAAACCTTTTCGCATAAGCATCGCAGCCCCAAACTTTTAAGAAATGACAGCTTAGGTTTCTCTAAACCATAGTTCATATGGTGTCATCTCATCGGAATTACGTGGTGCCCTATTTAAAGTGAATGTGGTTGTCTCTAATGCCTAACCCATAAACTATCATGGTAATTCGATAAGAGACATCATGGTATGCATCATATCCAATAGGGTGCAGTTATGATGTTCGGACACATCATCACACTATGGTGTTTCAGGCTGTATTAGTTGTGAAACAATTTCCACAATGTCTTAATTCCGTGCCAAACTCATAATTCAGATATTCATCTCTATGATCATATCATAGATATTTTATCCTCTTGTCACGATGATCTTTCAACTTCACCCTGAAATTACTTGAACCTTTCAATAATTCAGACTCATGATTCATCAAGTAAATATACTCAACATCTACTCAAATCATCTGTGAAGTAAGAACATAACGATATCCACTACACGCCTCAGCAGTCATTGGACTGCACACATCAAAATGTATTACTTCCAACAAGTTGCTTTCTAGTTCCATTTTACTGAAAACGAGGCTTTCAGTCATCTTGCCCATGTGGTATGATTTGCATGTCTCAAGTGATTCAAAATCAAGTGAGTCCAAATGGTCCATTTGCATGGAGTTTCTTCATGCATATACACCAATAGACATGGTTCGCATGTCTCAAACTTTTCAAAAACGAGTGAGCCCAAAGATCCATCAACATGGAGCTTCTTCATGCGTTTTATACCGATATGACTTACCTGGCAGTGCCACGAGTAGGTGGTACTATCATTACTATCTTATATCTTTTGGCATGAACATGTGTATCACTACGATCGAGATTCAATAAACCATTCATTTTAGGTGCAAGACCATTGAAGGTATTATTCAAATAAATAGAGTAACCATTATTCTCCTTAAATGAATAACTGTATTGCGAAAGACATAATCCAATCATGTCTATGCTCAACGCAAACACCAAATGACAATTATTCAGGTTTAATACTAATCTTGATGGTAGAGGGAGCGTGCGATGTTTGATCACATCAAACTTGGAAACACTTCCAACACATATCGTAAGCTCACCTTTTAGCTAGTCTCCGTTTATTTCGTAGCTCTTTTGTTTCGAGTTACTAACACTTAGCAACCGAACCGGTATCTTAATACCCTGGTGCCACTAGGAGTACTAGTAAAGTACACATTAACATAATGTATATCCAATATACTTCTATTGACCTTGTTAGCCTTCTCATCTACCAAGTATCTAGGGTAATTCTGCTCCAGTGGCTGTTCCCCTTATTACAGAAGCACTTAGTCTCGGGTTTGGGTTCAACCTTGGGTTTCTTCACTAGAGCAGCAGCTGATTTGCCGTTTCATGAAGTATCCATTCTTTCCCTTGCCCTTCTTGAAACTAGTGGTTTCACCAACCATCAACAATTGATGCTCCTTCTTGATTTCTACTTTTCTGGTGTCAAACATCGCGAATATCTCAAGGATCATCATATATGTCCCTGATATATTATAGTTCATCACAAAGCTCTAGCAGCTTGGTGGTAATGACCTCGGAGAAACATCACTATCTCATCTGGAAGATCAACTCCCACTCGATTCAAATGATTGTTGTACTCAGACAATCTAAGCACAAGCTCAACAATTGAGCTTTTCTCCCTTAGTTTGCAGGCTAAGAAAATCGTCAGAGGTCTTATACCTCTTGACGTAGGCACGAGCCTGAAATCCCAATTTCAGCCCTCAAAACATCTCATATGTTTCGCGACGTTTCAAAACGTCTTCGGTGCCTCAACTCTAAACTGTTTAACTGAACTATCACGTACTTATCAAAATATGTATGTCAGATGTTCGCAACATCCACAGACGACGTTCGAGGTTCAGCACACTGAGCGGTGCATTAAGGACATAAGCCTTCTATGAAGCAATGAGGACAATCCTCAGTTTACGTACCTAGTCCGCATAATTGCTACTATCAACTTTCAACTAAATTTTCTCTAGGAACGTATCTAAACAGTAGAACAGAAACGCGAGCCACAACATAATTTGCAAAGACCTTTTGAGTATGTTCAGGATAATTAAGTTCATCTTATGAACTCCCACTCAGATAGACATCCCTCTAGTCATCTAAGTGATTACATGATCCGAGTCAACTAGGCCATGTCCGATCATCACGTGAGACGGACTAGTCAACATCGGTGAACATCTTCATGTTGATCGTATCTACCATACGACTCATGCTCGACCTTTCGGTCTCTTGTGTTCCAAGGCCATGTATGTACATGCTAGGCTCGTCAAGTCAACCTAAGTGTTTCGCATGTGTTCCGAGGCCATGTCTGTACATGCTAGGCTCGTCAACACCCGTTGTATTCGAACGTAAGAATCTATCACACCCGATCATCACGTGGTGCTTCGAAACGACGAACTTTCGCAACGGTGCACAGTTAGGGGGAACACTTTCTTGAAATTTTAATGAGGGATCATCTTATTTACTACCGTCGTTCTAAGCAAATAAGATGTATAAACATGATAAACATCACATGCAATCAAATAGTGACATGATATGGCCAATATCATATTGCTCCTTTTGATCTGCATCTTCGGGGCTCCATGATCATCATCGTCACCGGCATGACACCATGATATCCATCATCATGATCTCCATCATCGTGTCTTCATGAAGTTGTCTCGCCAACTATTACTTCTACTACTACAGCTAACGGTTAGCAATAAAGTAAAGTAATTACATGACGTTTATGTTGACACGCAGGTCATAAATAAATTAAGACAACTCCTATGGCTCCTGCCGGTTGTCATACTCATCAACATGCAAGTCGTGATTCCTATTACAAGAACATGGTCATCTCATACATCACATATATCATTCATCACATCCTTTGGCCATATCACATCACATAGCATACCCTGCAAAAACAAGTTAGACGTCCTCTAACTGTTGTTTGCATGTTTTACATGGCTGCTATGGGTTTCTAGCAAGAACGTTTCTTACCTACGCAAAAACCACAACGTGATATGCCAATTGCTATTTACCCTTCATAAGGACCCTTTTCGTCGAATCTGATCCGACTAAAGTGGGAGAGACAGACACCCGCTAGCCACCTTATGCAACTAGTGCATGTCAGTCGGTGGAACCAGTCTCACATAAGAGTACGTGTAAGGTCGGTCCGGGCAGCTTCATCCCACGATGCCGCCGAATCAAGATAAGACTAGTAACGGCAAGTAAATTGAAAAAATCAACGCCCACAACTGCTTTGTGTTCTACTCGTGCACAGAAACTACGCATAGACCTAGCTCATGATGCCACTGTTGGGGAGCGCAGCAGAAATTCAAAATTTTCTACGCATCACCAAGATCAATCTATGGAGTAATCTAGCAACGAGGGGAAGGAGAGTGCATCTACATACCCTTGTAGATCGCTAAGCGGAAGCGTTCAAGTGAACGGGGTTGATGAAGTCGTACTCGTCGTGATCCAAATCACCGAAGATCCTAGTGCCGAACGGACGGCACCTCCGTGTTCAACACACGTACAGCCCGGTGACGTCTCCTACGCCTTGATCCAGCAAGGGGAGAAGGACAGGTTGGGGAAGACTCCATCGAGCAGCAGTACGATGGTGTGGTGGTGGTGGAGGAGCGTGGTACTCCAGCAGGGCTTCGCCAAGCACCGCAAGAGACGAGGAGGGAGAGGGGTAGGGCTGTGCCAAGAAGGAGATTGAATCGTGTCTCTGGCAGCCCAAAACCTCAAGTATATATAGGGGGAGGGGAGGGGCTGCGCCCCCACCTAGGTTTCCACCCCTAGGGGTGGCGGCCAGCCCTAGATCCCATCTAGGGGGGTGGCCAAGGGGGGAGAGAGAGGGGGGCGCACCACTAGGTGGGCCTTACGCCCATCTGAGCCTAGGGTTTGCCCCCTTCCACTCTCCCTTGCGCCTTGGGCCTTGGTGGGGGGGCGCACCAGCCCACCTGGGGCTAGTCCCCTCCCACACTTGGCCCATGCAGCCCTCCGGGGCTGGTGGCCCCACTTGGTGGACCCCCGAGACCCTCCCGGTGGTCCCGGTACGTTACCGATAAAACCCGAAACTTTTCTGGTGTCCAAAACAGGACTTCCCATATATAAATCTTTACCTTCGGACCATTCCGGAACTCCTCGTGACGTCCGGGATCTCATCCGGGACTCCGAACAACATTCAGTAACCACGTATATCTATTCCCTATAACCCTAGCGTCATTGAACCTTAAGTGTGTAGACCCTACGGGTTCGGGAACCATGCAGACATGACCAAGATAACTCTCCGGTCAATAACCAACAGCGGGATCTGGATACCCATGTTGGCTCCCACATGTTCCACGATGATCTCATCGGATGAACCACGATGTCAAGGACTTAATCAATCCCGTATACAATTCCCTTTGTCTAGCGGTACGATACTTGCCCGAGATTCGATCGTCGGTATCCCGATACCTTGTTCAATCTCGTTACCGGCAAGTCTCTTTACTCGTTCCATAACACATCATCCCGTGATTAACTCCTTGGTCACATTGTGCACATTATGATGATGTCCTATCAAGTGGGCCCAGAGATACCTCTCCGTTTACACGGAGTGACAAATCCCAGTCTCGATTCGTGCCAACCCAACAGACACTTTTGGAGATACCTGTAGTGTAACTTTATAGCCACCCAGTTACGTTGTGACATTTGGCACACCCAAAGCACTCCTACGGTATCCGGGAGTTGCACAATCTCATGGTCTAAGGAAATGATACTTGACATTAGAAAAGCTTTAGCAAACGAACGACACGATCTTGTGCTAGGCTTGGGATTAGGTCTTGTCCATCACATCATTCTCCTAATGATGTGATCCCATTATCAACGACATCCAATGTCCATGGTCAGGAAACCGTAACCATCTATTGATCAACGAGCTAGTCAACTAGAGGCTTACTAGGGACATGGTGTTGTCTATGTATCCACACATGTATCTGAGTTTCCTATCAATACAATTCTAGCATGGATAATAAACGATTATCATGAACAAGGAAATATAATAATAACCAATTTATTATTGCCTCTAGGGCATATTTCCAACACCTCCGAAATAAGGAATTGAATTTACTCGATGAAACAAGAATAAGAATTACATTATGCTTATCCTTCACCAATTTAAATTGATGACAAGCAACAGATTTGGCATTCTACTTATTCTCGTAGAAAGGATTAAGATAGATATAGTGCAAACTTGAGAAGGTCTTCTACGAACCACCAGTAGGATTGAATGAACAAATGAATTGATATGATAACGAAGGAAGAGAAATCTCGAACTGAACCACCGTAAGAATTGAAAATGAACTAAGAAAAGATAAAGAAACACCAGGAAGAATTAGAGAATGAATGAAGATACTTGAGGGAATTTAGATACAAGTGAACGAACACATCCCGAGCTGATTAGATAAAACTTGAATGATGCACCGGTATGATTTGGAGAACGAGAGCTGAAAGCTAGGAATGAGTAATATTTGAAAAGATGGCCTTCGGGGGAAAGAAATGGAAACAACTCATGAAATGCTCCAGATGGGTGAAAAGAATTGTCACAATCGAAAATAATTATGAGAGGATGGCATCTAGCTTGAATCATGAATGTTTGAAAGAACGGGCAAGGATTTAAGAGGAACTCTTCTTCGGTCTACAAAATCCGAGAATGATGATGAGAAACACCACCTTGAGTTGTTGAGGCACTACGGAATGGAAATTAGAAAGGTTGAACCAATGATGAAAAGAATGTGAAAGATCTTGGAGAAGGCATTTGACTGATGATAACTCATTCTTACGTCAAACTTGGAAAATGAATTTGAGAGTAACTCCGGGAAGATTAGAAGAGTCAAGTAAGATCTTGGGAAAAGACCTGTGGGTTAGGGCCCACTCAAAGATAACACCATTGAACAATTTAAAAGAGGGATTGCACCGGTTGAATTAAATGGCTTGAATAAGGTAAGACCTCGAAATATCTTGAAAGGGATTACGAATAGAAACTTGAATCTTCTGGGAAATCTATAGCACTCCAGATAAACATGAATAGCAAGAGGTGGATGATTAAGAAGTGCACCAGCATGAGAAAACATTTAAAACAAGGAAAGGGATATGATCGAAAAAGCTTGAATTGAATCCACTGGAGAAGAAAAGAGAATGGATAATGTTGAACATGAAGCTCCGTTAGAATCTTCATGAGAATCACCGGATAGACTATTGACAGAAAAGAATGGAGAGACTTCACATCAATAAGATGGATACTTGATTAAGAAATCTTTGTCCTTGAAGAAAAAGGGTGGGAGGGCAGGAAAAACAAAGGCAACTTGGGGACAGATGAAACGAACAACATTGGAAAAAAACCGAGAGGTGATCTTGCGGCTGTTGAAAATGATCGGGTCCACTTGAAGATAAACACGCCGGTTGAAAGGGATTGACATGACAATCTCGATTATCATGAAGGATCAGTATTCCCATAGAAATATGAGAACACCACTTAGGAAAGGTATGGAATCAACACTTGACATCGAAGCAACTCGAATACCAAAACAAAACAAAGATTGGCTTGCAGAATAAGCCGGAAACAAACATATGATAGATCCCATATCGTATCATTTGTCTATTGGAAAGAATTTGTCACCAACAACTGCATAAAGGAGATTTTCGATGTCGGCGAACTCAGGTATTCCAGAACTGCAACGATAAAATTGTGACGACAACACCTTGGAGCTCAACTCCCCGGGACACTGCCACAACCCCTAAGTGTCAGGAGGCACCAAGAACAATGTTCTCATCACAAAACCATCGAAACGATTCCAAGATACCCGCGTGATCCAAAAAAAATAGTGAAATTTGAGGGGAGAAGAGTCAAAACTTCTACGTCGGGAGGCCTCACCAGAATGACGAAGGGACTGAGGAGTAAAAAGAATCCTACTCTCCGATATATATAATCCTAAGACTCAAAACATTTTCTTCTAGACTCAACAACTTCAGCAATTCGATCAAGCAGGGGGCTCCTAAGTTGGGGATGGATCTGATACCAACTTGTAACACCCATAATGCGGATATATCTCCCACGTGTCGGGACACGACTTAGAGGCATAGACGCATGGTAGGTTTGTCGCAAGAGGGGTAATCTTCACACAATCCCATGTACTGAATAAGAAAGGGATAAAGAGTTGTCTTACAATCTCCACATCACACAAATACAAGTTAAACATACATCATCCAAATTACAAACAAGGTCTGGCTATGAAACCAAAATAAAGGAAGACAACCCCGATTGCTAGATCCCCGATCGTCCCAACTGGGCTCCACTACTGATCATCAGGAAACAAAACAACACAACGAACAAGATCTTCATCGAGCTCCCAGTTGAGCTTGGTTACGTCACCTGCACTGGTATCATCGGCACCTGCAACTATTTGGAAGTATCTGTGAGCCATGAGGACTCAGCAATCTCACACCTGCGAGATCAAGACTATTTAAGCTTATGGGTAGGAAAGGGGTAATGTGAGGTGGAGCTGCAAAAAGCACTAAGCATATATGGTGGCTAACATACGCAAATAAGAGCGAGAAGAGAAGCAAAGCAACGGTCGTGAACTAGAAGTGATCAATAAGTGATCCTGAATCTACTTACGTTCAAGCATAGCACAAGAACCGTGTTCACTTCCCGGACTCCGCCGGAAAGAGACCATCACGGCTACACACGCGGTTGATGCATTTTAATTAAGTGAAGTGTCAAGTTCTCTACAACCGGACATTAACAAATTCCTATCTGCCCATAACCGCGGGCACAGCTTTTGAAAGTTCAAACCCTGCAGGGGTGTCCCAACTTAGCCCATCACAAGCTCTCACGGTCAATGAAGGATATTCCTTTTCCCAGGAAGACCCGATCAGACCCGGAATCCCGGTTAGAAGACATTTCGACAATGGTAACACAAGACCAGCGAAGCCGCCTGATGTGCCGACAATCCCGATAGGAGATGCACATATCTCGTTCTCATGGCAACACCGGATAGGTCAAGCTACGAGTAAAACCAGCCCTCGAGTTGCCCCGAGGTGGCCCCGCAGGTTTCCCGGTTCGGACCAACACTTAGACAAGCACTGGCCCGGGGGGGTTAAAATAAAGATGACCCTCGGGAGGGCGACTCCCAAGGGAAGAGGTAGGTGGTGGTGAGGCAAATGGTAAAACCAAGATTGGGCCTTGCTGGAGGAGTTTTATTCAAAGCGAATTGTCAAGGGATCCCCATAACACACAACCATGTAAGGAATGCAAAATCAAGGAACATAACACCGGTATGACGGAAACTAGGGCGGTAAGAGTGGAACAAAACACCAGGCATAAGGCCGAGCCTTCCCCCCTTTACCAAGTATATAGATGCATTAATATAAATATGAGATATTGTGACATCCCAACATACCCATGTTCCTACATGGAACAAACTTCACTTCACCTGCAACTAACAACGCTATAAGAGGGGCTGAGCAAAAGCGGTAACATAGCCAAACAACGGTTTGCTAGGAAAGGAGGGTTAGAGGCTTGACATGGCAATATGGGTGGCATGATATAGCAAGTGGTAGGTAAGCGTCATAGCAATAGAGCGAGCAACTAGAAAGCAAAGATAGAAGTGATTTCGAGGGTATGGTCATCTTGCCTGAGATCCCGCAAGGAAGAAGAATGAGTCCATGAAGAAGACAAACGGACGTAGTCAAACGGATCCTCACAACTCCGGAACGGAACCGAAGCTAACGAGATAGGCAACCCAGAAAGAAGCAAACAACATCGTAAACAACCATCACATAAACATGGCATGATGTAAAATCAAGTATGATGCATGTACGGTTTAAAGAGGCATGGCATGGCAAAGTGCACAAACAATACAAAAAATTAAGTGGAGCTCAATATGCAACAAGTTGCATATTGATGAAACACCACGTCAAATATTTAGTTCTCTCTCGTTTATGTACCCAACAATATTAAATGTTGATTAACATGGCAAGGGGTGAAGCATATGAAAATTACCTATCTAGGAAAGTTTAAATGAGGCTGGAACAACAAGGAAAAAGTCCGGAAGAATCCTCATGTGCATATTTTAGGTTTGGTACTGTTCTGCCCTAAACACAATTTTAGTGTTGTTAAACATGCAAAGAAAGTGAACCAAGTTAAACTAGGAATTTTTCTAACCCAATTACATATAAAGTTCATTAAATTTGGAGCTACGGTTAAATAGTTATGAATTAAATCATTTTAGCATGGCATATGGGCAAAATAATGCAAACAACAAGTTAAACATTTCAAACATGCATGAAAGTTGGATACTATGAATCTAGACACAATTCTAAGAATTTTACATATAAAGTTTGTTTTAATCCGATGCATGGTTAATTAGTTATTAAATGCATGGAAAACAAGGGGTAATCTGTAAATATGCAGTTTTTCTGGAAATAGCGAAATTCGTTCATAGCAGAAAAAAATATACATCAGGCCGAATCTGCACTTGGGCCAATAGAGAGGCGCTGGGGAGCAGCTCACCCATGGGCTTCGGCCTGTTGGTGAGGAGGTGGAGGCAGACCGCGGGGCGCAGTCGAGCAGGCCGGCTCGGTAGGAGGCCCAAGCTAGACGCTGGAGCGGGCGTCGTAGGCGGTTGGCACCCGATGCGGCCCACACATCGGTCGCTGGCAAGGTCAACACGAGCTGGCTGCGCAGGCAGAAGGTACTTGGCACTGGGTTCGTCCTCCTCGTGAGCTCGCACGGAGAAGCAAGGGGAGGCCGACGACGAGGCTTGGAAAGGTCGATCCGAACGGATCCCTCCAGATCCAATCGGGAATGAGACGACAGCAAGCGGGGGTCACCGAACGGAGCCGGGTTGACCCGCGGGCGCGCACACACACACACACACACAGAGAGAGAGAGAGAGAGAGTGAGAGAGGGAGAGAGAGAGAAACGTGAGAAGACAGGAGGAAAACAAAGGGAATAGGAGGAGCGACAGGGCTAGCCTGGGGTCCTGGTGGCTTCAGAAGCTTGCCATCGAGTCTCCTCCTCAATCCGGAGGTGGGAGCTTGAGGGTGATGGGAGAACAGGCGCTGCTGGTAGGTGGATCGAGAGGAGTGGCTGGTTGGTTCGGTGGTGGATCAGGAAGGCAGGGGAGGCCCTGATTGGAGCGACGGGGAAAACAAGGTGGATATCGCGGCTGGCGGCGGGACAGGACTGATGGGAAAATCTCCCTAGGATCTAGGGTTGTCCACTAAATATAGCAATAGGATTTTTGCTAGGGGCTAATCTGGTCTGTCTAATCTAAAATGGACGGTCGAGAGACAAAAAATAGGTAGGGAGTCCAAAAACGAAAACAATGATGTTTTTAAGACGTTTGGGGATGATCTAGATCCAACAGTGACGACTGACCGGGTCGGGTCCGGGACAGCTTTCGGCGCGCGCGCGAGGAGGGCCGCGGGCTGATGAGAGAGGTTAGGTTGGGCCCAGCGGTAGGTAGTGGACTGTGTAGAAGGGCTTGGGCTGAGTGGAGAGGAAAGAAGGCAGCCCGGCAACCGTTTCCGGAGACCGAAAACGTCCGACGTTTGACCTACTATATTGTCGCTATAGTTATCCGTTGGGGCGTCAAACGGACTCCGAATGCGATGAAACTGGGAAGGCGGCCTACCTACACTATAACAACACCGCATGCCAACTTTCAACCCATTCCGAGAAGATTTTCCGGCCACTTATAAAATAATATTTCGGAGGTGCCGCGGGCGCGTGCAAGTGTGTTTGGGCTCAGAACGGATAATGGAAAGAACGAGGAGACCGGGACGGATGCAAGTTTTGAAAACACGATGATGCAATGCACATGATGACATGACAAGATGCAACACGCAAGCAAACAACATCGCAAAGACGGTGAATAACTGAGAGACACCTGGCACATCGGTCTCGGGGCGTCACACTCCACCTCTATCAACCCTCTGTATCACCAACCACAATGGCATGAAAAGTAGAAAGTTGGACTATGATAAGCCTCTCTCGATGGAGCCATTTTCTCCCAGCAGAGACCCTGCCGGAAACAACTCCTCACAGCCTGCCAGACCACCCCCTCCAGCCGGGCCTATGGACCCCACAAACAAGGCTGGTGCTCCCGCAGCCGAGGAGGTGCCGCTAGTCCTCGTTGCCGAGCCTCAGGCTCCAACTTGGGCAAGGCACATCGTCCGCTTCCTCCAAACCGGTGAACTCCCTGGCGACCCAGATAAAGCTGAGAAAGTTGCCCGGAGGGCCTGTATGTATCAGTTTGTCGATGACACTTTGTATAGAAGGAGGCCCAACAGTGTGAAATTGAAGTGTGTCTACTGGGAGGATGGAAAGGAACTGCTGGCTGAGATTCACAAAGGAATGTGCGGCTCATACATTGGATCAAGGGCATTAGTTGGGAAAGCATTCCGGCAAGGATTCTATTGGCCCACAGCCCTCCAAGACGGAGTTGAGCTCTGGACATGTGAAGCTTGTCAGTTCCATTGCAAGAAAACACACCTGCCTGCCCAAGCTCTTCAGACAATCCCTCTGGCATGGCCATTTTTGTCCTGGGGGCTCAATATCCTCGGCCCCTTCCCCCGAGCAATCGGGGGCTTTGAATTCTTGTTCGTTGCCATCGACAAGTTTAGAAAGTGGCCGGAAGTGAATGTCGTGAGGAAGGTGACTGCTCAGTCAGCTATCAAGTACTTGAAGGAATTGGTGTCTCATTTCGGAGTTCCGGCAAGGATCATCTCTAACAACGGCACCCAATTCACGAGCCACACCTTCATGCAATATGTTCAAACCCTCGGATGCAAGATCTCATGTGCCTTTGTGTCACACCCCCAGAGCAATGGACAAGCTGATAGGGCGAATGAAAGTGCTTCGTGGACTCAAGACAAGGACTTCTGATACGCTACAGAAGCATGGTAGGCGATGGATTGAGGAGCTGCCGATAGTTCTCTGGTCCCTCGGAACGACACCTAATCGAGCTACTGAGCAGAGTCCCTTCTCCCTAGTCTACAGGGTAGAAGCATTTATCCCCACACAACTCAATTATGGGTCTCCTCGAGTGCTTGCCTATGATGAAATAGCGCAAGATCAGCACCAGCGTGATGACGTTGTGCTACTTGAGGAGAACTGTCTCCGGGCCGCTGCACGTGCTGCATGCTATCAGCAAGCCCTGCTTCGCTATCACAGCCACAGGGTTCATGCCCGGTGTTTTGAGGAAGGTGACCTTGACCTTAGGCATGTTCAGTCAGCCAAGGGTACACACAAGTTATCACCGAAGTGGGAAGGCCCTTACCGGGTAGTACGAGTCTACAGACCCGCGCAGCCCGTCTGGAGACCAGAGATGGCACACTGTTACAAAACACATGGAACATTGAGCATCCCTGTAAAGCGCAGAGGCTGTCGGGCCTTGCCCGGTAGCCACCCATTATACATGGCATTGTCGAAGTTGCATGTAACCCCTTGCACAAGTCGAGGCGATAACCCCGTGCAAGAGAAAATAAAGAAGCGCTGTAGGGGGGCCCCAACCAAGATTGCATGCATGTACAAGCACACCCAGATCATTGCATAAGCATTTCATGAGCATTTGCATATGCATATAGATAAGGATCGCATCCTGCATTCTTTCTCATATACATGGAGTTGCAAGTTCTTGCCGTGAACTTGGCTTCGATAAGAGACGAGAAGATTGCACAGCACGGCGATCCCTGGCAAGCCAAACAAATAAGTTCACCTCTTGTCCATTAGTATTCTGTAAAGCTACTTTGCATAAGAAAACCTCGCCTCCCTCTTTGAAACTTAGGTGCTCCCATCCATGAATCAAACGCTGCTTCAGTCAGGGTGCTCGCAGTGGCCTTTGGGAAGAGGTTGGCGGGGGCTGGCCCCTCTATCTGTTCCCCGGCAGACAAAGTTCTCCGGCAGACAAAGAGGGTGCCGGAAGGATATCTTGCCGGGGAAAACTCGTTTATTCTATTAAAGAGGCACTTTGCCTCTACATGGACATACACATGCACGAGTTCCCGACCAGACTCATCTTTTTCATTCATAAGCAGTTACAAGTACAAGCATTACAGAATACAAAGATGGACTTGAGAGATTACATTATTTGAATTAAAATTTGGCAATTGTCGGCAGATTTAAGATTGAAAAAAAGATAAAAGCCCTATAACCCCTCTTTTCCTTTCTCTGCTCCTTTTCCCAGGATGACTACACCCGAGGGAAAGGAGAATAAAAGAAGCGATTGGGGGAGGGCAGCGATGAAGTGACCAGCAGAGTAGTTATCCGCCACGGTCCGTGGATGGTGTGCACCCAGGAGCTGCGCAAGGTGACGAGCAAGGCCTGTCACCCCTCCCCGAACGAAAAGAGGAAAGGAGGAAAAGGGGAAGGGGCAGAGATGGTAGTGGCATCACCCACAATGGGTATATGTCGCTACCATCGCTCCAGCAAACCAGAAGGCGCACACCTCGTTGACAACGGCCCCAAGGCCTCTAGGGGGAAATACTGGGATAACCAATGATCTCTAGCTCCTCCTTTCGTACGAGCTTCAAAGAGACCAAGAGGTTCATCGCACCAAGAACCAAGCTCACTCCCCGAGCTTCAGCACCAACATGAGGTAGCAATTGCCCCGAACAGAAGCCCTGGGGCTAGCGCCGGGCCCTTCCCTTCAACATTACCAGAAGAAGCAGAGAACCAGGAAAGAAGGAAGAGGGATGCAGAGGCGGACGACTTCACCCTCCTTCGCCCCTCCTTTTATAGGCTGGGCGGGGAAGGGCAGCTGCTCCATCGACAGGCAATCGCCGCCCTCCTCCGCCAATTCAAGACGGATGGACCCACTCCAAGATGCTCTTCCGCACCACGCGCCTCCGTTACTTACCCCGCGCTATGCGTGCATCATACATGGCTGAGGATAAGAGTGTGCTGTGGGAAGAGTAATTTGGCGATTTCTACCCCATGTGTTAAAGTCCTTCACGGGCCATCACGGTCGTGGCCCCACCACTGTTGGCTTTAAACCATGCGCAGGGAAATCGGAAACCGCCCTCAAGAACAAGACTAATGAAGCAGCAATGGAAAAACTTCAAAGGGGCCAAACCCTTCAGCAGCCCTACCTATGCACTTATTAGGCCCTACCCCGCCGATGCTCAGCAGCATGATCGGGGTAGGCCCGGGGGCTTCTGTCGGTGCAACAGACCCCAGGTATGTTGCCCACCTATGCGCATGCACAAGATCAAGATTGGAGCACCAGCTTAAGCCAGAGATTGAAGAACCAAGAGACTTGAAGAATGAACATGCAGCTTAGAGAGATCAAGATCAAGCCAAAGGGAGAGGATATCGGCAATAGAAGGGCCTCCCTCGCCGGGCAGGTGATCCTGGCAAGGGGCCAGACCACCACTAAAAGCAAGCAGCCAAGACTCCCCGGCAGCACCTGCCGGGGCTTGCGGGGCCTGAACCACCCCGCCGACCACGCAAGAACGACCCACATCGTCAATCAGTGCGGTGTCAAGCCGCAAGGTGATTAAGTGGCAGCATTCGCCACATGGCAGCCATCTCCTATAGAAGAAACCAGAGGTGACACCCGTCTAGCGAGGTATCAAGAGAACAGGCGCGGAGCTAGCAAGATAAGCCCGGCAGGCCTTGCCGGGCAACTAGTGATGTGACTCTGAGCGGTGCATTTAATGCACCCTGCCAGCCCGTAGAGTTAGGTATGATAGCACTATTTTCTATCATATCAGTGGGTAATGACTGTTTTGCCACTGTGGTGACCCCTTAATCTATAAAAGGAGGCCCATGGTAGTCGTAGGAGGGGGTTAGAGGGTTGGAAACTTGACAAAACCCAAGCCATCATACGCTTGTGGTAACCGTAGCCCTGAGGTAGACCATGCTGGGCCAGTGTACCACATACCACCACATTCATTTTCACCATCAATCCACCAAAGCAGGAGTAGGGTTTTACGCCTCGTGGCGGCCCGAACCTGGGTAAATTTCTTGTGTGCTCTCTGTCGTGCTGCCGCGCGCTGGTCTGCTCTTTGTGCAACACGACATCCCCCGCCATACCAGCAAGGGGCCCTCCGGTCCCATAGGTGGCCGCAGACATCCCGCGACAGTATTGTTGAGGATAATGAAGCTATGCTTGCACGTTTTGTTAGTGGATTAAATAGAGAGATTTAAACCATTTTAGAGTATAAGGAGTATAACAACATCACTCGTTTATTCCATCCTGCTTGCAAAGCTGAACGTGAAGTGCAGGATCGACAAGCATTGACGCGGACTAATTTTTCTGCAGGTCGATCTTCATCATGGACACCGTATGCACCTTCTACTTCCACATGTTCTGCTAAACCGGCACCTCGTTATCTGCCACCTCTAGCCATGATACAAGAAAGTAGGCACTACCACCACTATCTGCCAAAAGCACACCGGTAGGGCCTGCACAGAGCTCTTCTTCATCCATGGCATCAACACGGCACACACATGATATTATTTGTCGTCGTTATAAGGGTAGAGGTCATTATGCGAGAGAAAGCAAATCTCCATGTGTTATGATTGCTACCGAGGATGGTGGGTATGAGTCCGTTGGTGGCAATGATGAGGATACGTTGGCTCTTATTACATGTGAAGAACACAGTGTAGATGATTCTGATCATGAGACGTGATACATGGCTACTGAAGATGCTGACAGGTATGGATGTTTAGTTGCTCAACGTGTTTTGTGTGTGCAGGTCACACAAGCTGAGAAAAGTCAGAGGCATAATTTGTTCCATACAAAGGGAGTTGTGAAGGAACGTTATGTTCGCGTTATCATAGATGAGGGTGCTGCAACAACTTGGCTAGTATGGAGATGGTGGAGAAGCTATCTCTCACCACAAGCCACATACATATCCTTACTACATCCAATGGTTCAACAACAGCGGCAAGGTTAAGGTAACACGTACTATTCATGTGCATTTTAGTGTCTCTACATATTCTGATTATGTTGATTGTGAGGTGGTACCCATGCAAGCATGTTCCTTATTACTTGGTAGACCATGGCAATTTGATAAAAATTCTGTACACCATGGTAGAAACAATCAGTATACTCTTGTTCATAAGGATAAACATATTACTTTGCTTCCTATATCGCATGATTCCATTTTGAAAGATGATATTAATAGAGCTAATAAAGCAAATCAGGAGAAAAATAAGAGTGAAAATCAGATTGTGGCAAAAGAATTTGAGCAACAAACGAAGCCTAATAATAAACCATCTACTGTTGCTTCTAAAATTAAATTGAAAAGTGCATGTTTACTTACTGCCAAATCTGATATTGATGAGCTAGATTTCAGCAAATCTGTTTGCTATGCTTTTGTGCGGAAATAGGCAAACATGCCTTCCTCTTTGCCTCAAGCTTTCACTAACATTTTGCAGGAGTTCGCTGACGTCTTTCCACAATACGTGCCATGGGGATTACCACTTATTCGAGGGATTGAGCATAAGATTGACTTAATTCCCGGTGCTTCGCTGCCAAACCATGCGCCATACCGTACCAATCTAAAGGAGACAAAGGAGATTATGCGTCAAGTATAGGACCTCCTCGACAAAGGTTATATACGTGAATCTCTTAGTCCTTGTGATGTTCCTATTATACTAGTGCCAAAAAAGGATGGTACATTGCATATGTGTGTTGATTGTATAGGCATTAATAATATTACTATTCGTTTACGTCATCCTATTCCTAGGCAAGATGATATGCTTGATGAATTGAGTGGCTCTATAATATTCTTCAAAGTTGATTTGTGTAGTGGATACCATCAAATTCGTATGAAATTGGGAGATGAATGGAAAATAACATTTAAAACTAAGTTTGTATTATATGAGTGGTTAGTCATGCCTTTTGGGTTAACTAATGCACCTAGTACTTACACGAGATTAATGAACAAAGTTTTACGTGCTTTCATTGGACGATTTGTGGTAGTCTACTTTGATGATATATTGATTTATAGCAGATCTTTGGAGGAACATTTGGAACATTTACATGTTGTTTTTATTGCTCTACGTGATGCATGTTTGTTTGGTAACTTTGGGAAGTGCACCTTTTGCACCAACCAAGTATCTTTTCTTGGCTATGTTGTTACTCCATAGGGAATTCAAGTTGATAAAGCCAATGTTGAAGCTATTGAGAGTTGGCCCCAGCCCAAAACGGTCACACAAGTAAGGAGATTCCTTGGCCTCGCTGGTTTCCATAGGCGTTTTGTGAGAGATTTCAGCATCATTGCTGCACCTCTCAATGAGCTTACAAAGATGGATGTGCCTTTTGTTTCGGGTACCGCACAGGAAGAAGCCTTCACGGTATTGAAAGATAAATTGACACATGCTCCTCTACTCCAACTTCTTGATTTTAATAAGACTTTTGAGCTTGAATGTGATGCTAGTGGAATTGGATTAGGAGGCATGTTATTACAAGATGGTAAACTTGTTGCATACTTTTCTGAAAAATTGAGTGGGCCTAGTCTGAATTACTATACTTATGATAAGGAATTATATGCTCTTGTTCGAACTTTGGAAACATGGCAACATTATTTATGGCCCAAAGAATTTGTTATTCTTTCTGATCATGAATCTTTGAAGCATACTAAAAGGCAAGCAAAACTGAACCGTAGACATGCTAAATGGGTTGGATTCATTGAGACTTTCCCATATGTCATTAAACACTAGAAGGGTATAGAAAATGTTATTGCTGATGAATTGTCTCATCATTATACTATGCTTTCACAACTTAACTTTAAAATATTTGGTTTGGAGACAATCAAAGATCAATATGTGCAGATCCTGAATTTAAAGATGTATTGCAGAATTGTAAATAAGGGAGAACATGGAACAAGTTCGTCGTTAATGATGGATTTGTGTTTCGTGCTAACAAGCTAGGCATTCCATTTGGCTCTGTTCGACATTTGTTGTTGCAGGAGGCGCGTGGAGGAGTATTAATGGGACACTTAGGCGTGATGAAGACGAGGGATATACTTGCTACAAATTTCTCTTGGCCAAAGATGAGACGGGATGTTGAGCACTTTGTTGCTCGCTGCACTACATGTCAAAAAGCTAAGTTACGACTCAATCCTCATGGTTTATATATGACTTTGCCTGTACCTAGTGTTCCATGGGAGGATATATCTATGGACTTTGGTTTGGGTTTACCTCGAACAAAGAAGGGGAGGGATAGCTCATTTGTTGTCGTGGATAGGTTCTCGAAAATGGCACACTTTATACCTGTCGGATCACGGGTTCCGGCAATACCCTTAAGGTTCGAACACTGGGGTGCGCGCGAAGATCTCCCCCCTACCGATCCATGTTCTAGATCAGCTAAGATCTTACGAACTAACTCGACGAACTCACAATAAAAAGACACAAGATTTATACTAGTTCGGGCCACCGTTGTGGTGTAATACCCTACTCTAGTGTGGTGGTGATGGATTGCCTCTTGTGTTGAGGATGAACAGTACAAGGGGGAGAACAGCCTCCTGAGGTTGAGGTGTTCTTGTGCTTGGTGGCCAAGGATGTGGTGGCTCCAATCTCCGATCTCCGATCTCCCCCCCCCCAGCTAGGGTCATGGCTAGTCCTATTTATAGAGGCCCTGGTCCTCTCCCCAAATATTGAACAGGAAGGGAGCCAACAACGGCCAATTTGAAAGGGGACAACTAGTACAAGCTATCCTGACAAAAGTGGTCTTCGCCTACCAAAGGCTCTGGTGGTGACACCGTCTTGGGCTCCACGGCGACCTCCATCTTGCCGTCCTTCCGGTCTTGGTCTCGTTGCACCAATATGGAAACCTTTGCTTGATGCCTCGGTACTCCACGCCTGCACTTGCCCCCTTAGCACCATAGAGGAAACAAGGACGATGCGAGCGCTAGCGCCCGCTAGCACCCGTCTGGTCTCGATCGTCATGGCTTACGTCACGAGAACCTCCCGAGGTTTGCCTGGCCTTGAACTCTCCTCCCCTCGTGAGCCAGCCTGGTAAGGCCGCTCCTGAGGAGGTCCTACATCGTCCGCCTCGCGAGGGTCTTGATTGCCTCGTTGATGAAGATGGGTCGTATAGGCCTTCTAGCAAAGCTACGCCGTGGGCCGCAGGCAGGCAAGTCTGGGGACCCCTGTTCCCAGAACGCCGACAGTAGCCCCCAGGCCCAAGGCGCGTTCAAGCTTGGCTTCGAGGCGAAGCCAAAGGTCAACCGCGGTGCACCGCAGGCCCCAATAGCCTGCAGCCTTGGTCGACGCATGGCGGTTGATTGAACGTGGGCGTCTCCTCTTCCCCACGCTGCCTTGATACCCGCCTGGTTAACGGCCACCGCGGTCTACACAGTTATTCTTCCATCTCTTGCGCCATCCTCCTTCAATTCCTCTGCTTCCCCCCAGACTCTGCTCCTCTTTCCAATCTGACCTTAGCTCTGCTCGCCCCATCGCCATGGCACCGACGCAAGCGGATAAGGGGTAGAAGCCTCTGTCTTCGGCTAGTGCGCCCCCGGCCGCCGAGCCCGCAGTTGGCCGATCGCTGGTGCTCAACGATGAGGCCATGGGCAAGGTGCGTCCCATGCTTGCCTCCAGCTTTAATGAGTGGGGAAAGATGGTGGCTTGGCCTGCATCTCGCACTCGCATTGACCGGGCAGCCACTAAGGTCCCTTTCTTCATCGACGCCCTTTGGGCTGGCTTGGACCCTCCTTTCTCCCCCTTCCTCAATGTAGTGCTTTCCCATTATTAGATCCACATGCTGCACCTTGATCCCCAATCCGTGAACCTTCTTGCCGTCTTCGCCTTCGTCTGCGTGGCCATGGTAGGCATTGCTCCCTCCGTGGCTCTTCTCTGCCACTTCTTCTTGCTGCGCCTGAGCAATCCTCGACAGAGCTCCGGATGCCTGAGCTTTCAAGCCGTGGCGGCGACGGCCGATGACGAGATCGACTTAGAACTTCCACCATCCACGAGCGATTTTCGGACACGGTGGGTGTTTGTTGATGCCGGAGTGCTCAGCCCCCTGCTCTCCCCTCCGTCAGGGCTCGCCATTCCTAACTCCAGTTGGTGCCACCAGAGACTCGCCGATCCGTGCCTTGTCCCCGTCTGGCTCAGGTTGAGGTGGCTCAAAGACCTTGGCGTGACTGCGCCTATGGTGGTGAGGGAGTTCGTCCGGCGCCGAATCGCTCCGCTTCAGCGCCACTCCCAGCCGATGTGGGCCTTGCTCAGTAGCCAGGACCACATGATACTTCAGGAGTCTAAGCTCCCCCCTTGAGGCGCAGCGAACGGTGCTTGAGGTCCTTACGGGCGTCCCATTTCTAGACGACTTGTCGAGGAAGAGTTTTGTTTTGTACCGCTGCTCGAACAAGATGACCTTCACGGAGCGGATGCCCTCCTTCCACGACTGGGGGCTACGCCCAGTTGGCCTCGTGGGGCCCCGTGAGAACCCCCATCGTCATGGTCCCTCTCCTCGACGCTGGTGTCGAGCTCACCCCAAGTTTTGGTGCAGGGGGCGAGCACCGCTGGGGGCCGATAGTGAAGGTGCCAAGATGCTGATGCCGCCCAGGGCTCTCGAGGCGTCGACCTCGGGGTCTCGTGACTCTTTCCCTGGGGCGGCGGTTGAAGGGGCGACACAGCCCGTGTCTCCCACGGCCGGGGCTGCTGAGGCCTCGGCAAGTCACTGCGAGGCAGAGCCGGCTAGCTCTCCTCAGCTTGGCGCTTCTGAGGCTGCCCCTCCAAGCACTTCTCCAGCCGCGCCTCGTGTCGGCCGCCATGTCCAGCCCTTCGGCCGGCTTTGCGTGGACTTCGAAGAACTCCGCAAGAGGAAGGGGTCCCCGAGCTGCGGCAACGGCACCTTTGAGCCGTTAAAATGGAGGGAGTATATCGTCGTTGACGAGTAAGTACCTCATCTTGGTGATCTTCTGCGTGTTGCTTTCCTTCCTAACGATTATCTCCTCAGGACCCCTTCTGCCAAGGCCGCGAAATCTCCTGAGAAGCAGCTCCCTCTCGCCCCTTCTCCCCCGCCAAACTTGAGCGCCGCTGGCTCGTGCGCTGCCCACAGCGTGGGGTCAACCATGGGAGTTGGCCCATCATCAAGGTGTCTTGAGCTTGCGCCTTCACCGTCTTTTCTTCACGGCCTTGCTCGGAGCACAGCAAGCATGGCAAGGGCTCCTCCCCTGGGTGCGAACGGTGGCTGGTTGGCTTCGATCCTGGGGTCTTCTTCAAGCAGCGGGCCCCATTTAGTTCGGGACCGTCGCGAGGCCCAGCTGGCGCCTGGGGCAGCGCCAGCCCCCAGCCCCCTGCTGAGAGGGGGCGCACCGCTACAAGCGTCGCCCACAGCCCCCATGGCGGAGGATGAGATGGGCCGTGCGCTTGAGTTCGAGCACGGGCGGAGCATTGTTCGTAGTGAGCTCTTCTAGGAGGCGATGGGTGCGATGAACCCACTCGACGAAGAACTTGTGGGTGTCGACACGCGCCTTGAGGCTGAGGGTCTTCGGTTGGCGGAGGAGTGGCACCAGCTGAAGGTGGCCATCAACCTCGGGCGCCACCAGCGCGAGCTGGATAATGTGAAGGTTGAGGCTTCCCTCGCAGCCTCCCGTGTGGCCTGCTCCCGAGCTCTGGAAGAGGCTCGGGAAGATGACCACCATTGCGAGGCCGCGGAGAAGCGCGCGTGGGAGCTCCAAGCCTAGAGCGCTGTCCTGGATCAGCAGGTGGAGGCGCATTGGGCTGCCCTTGCGTCGTTGAGGGAGACGCCCACCAAGGAGGAAGAGATCCGGAAGCGCGAGGAGGTGCTAGCGCTGGAAGCTGTGGAGCGCAGCCTTGAACTCGAACGGCTAGAGACGAGGGAGCGCCAGGTTGCTCAGGCGGTGGACGACGTCGGCGCCCGCGATGTTAGGGCCCAGGAGGAGGTCGACCGCCGGGTGGCTGAGGCTCGTGCGGATCTCGAGAGCAGGCATGACCTGAAGCTGAAGCTCGTGGAAGCCGGTGCCATTGGTAGAACTGCTGCCCTCAAGTCCGGGTTGGTCGAGGTGGAGCGGCGAGAGGAGGCCGCCGCAACCACCCTGGCCTCGGCGTAGGCTGAGCTGGCTTTCGCCCGCGCCGAGCTGCTGTCTCTTCGGCAGCGGGTCGCCGACGCCGAGTCCGTCGCGTGGCATAACAAGGACGAAGTACTTCAGCGGCGGACGTTGGAGCGTGTGCACACCCCCATGATCGAGGACCTCAGGAATAGGGCCAACACCGCCCTGGGCCATATCTGCGATGAGAATGCTCCTCATCCTCATGCGAATGACTACACCAGCCACCTCCGCTTCATCACCGACGTGGTGACGCGCCTGCAGAACCGTTCCGAGAGGGCTCGCCAACTTGTTGAAGAGAGGAGTCGTAGCCTGCTCGGGCGCGCGTTCTCCCGCATCTTCAGCCACCTCCGGAACGCCGATCCCAACTTTGATTTTGAAGCCGCCATTGCTCCCATACTGGAAGCCATCCGGGGCGACCTGGCGCGATGGGTTGAAGACAACGTGGATGCGCTGGTCAGGGCCTTCGCTTCTGATGACGACAGGGTAGTAGTTGGGGCAGACGAAGGTGACGTGGTTGATGATGGCGATGTCGGCGTCGGTGAAGGTGGAGGCGACACCAACGATGGCGACAGCGACGCCAGTGGTGCGCCTGAAGATGACATGGGGGACGCGGCGAGCGACATATCCGGCTGATCCCATGTTTCCCTGCAGTTTACCCTGTGAAAACTTGGGTGTGGCCCCGGAAGATTGTAAGAGCATTTTGAGAGGGGGAGCCCCTCATGTAAACAAATCGCAGCTTTTTATCCTTCTGTGTCAAATTGGGTATGCGTCTTCACAAGCTCACATATCACTACTAGGGAAAAGCCTAGCAGCAGTGCGGGTTTTCGGCCTTTTAGTAGCGCGGGGGCCGGCGCTACTAATAAGGCGCTACAGCTAACGTATAGCAGTAGCGCTGGTCCACCCGCGCTACTGCTACACAAGTGTTGCAGCAGCGCGCTTAAAGGAACCTCGCTGCTGCTAATAGCTATAGCGCGCTTCCCCTGTGCATGCTACTGCTACAACCACGCTGCTGCTAACTTTTCTCCACTCGCTACTGCTAATTTTAGTAGTTTTTTGTTTTTTCGGCATATTTGTTTTGTATTTGAACATGCTTTATAGAAGAATCTGTAGCACATACAAATGTCATCACGATACACATACAAATGCCTGCGAGACCACAAAAGTAATCATAGCATATACATACAAATAGTCTCGTCATAACCATCATCCAACACAAAGTGGTATCTTGTCATCATCTCGAAAATAGCGATACATGAAAGTCTCGAATACTTGCAACTATAATGTCATCCATCTAAACAAAGGTATACGCGAGAAGAGCTATCACTATGAGTGAGGGCGGAACTATGCAGTACATGAGATGGCAATTACGAGTCCTCTCTCGCGCTAGCGTGAACCTCAAGTAACAAGCTTCTCCTTCTTGTCTGCTTTTGAAGCCTTTATGGCTGGCGTCCGAGAACCCATTCACTTGCGCCTGACACTCATGCCACTCGTTGTACACCCCCGGAACCTTCCCTTTGTACACGACATAGCAGTTCCATCTCGCCATCAAGAAACTAGGTACCTGTTAGAGATGCATGTTCATGAAGAGGATGTACAATCATATATATGCAACAAAATATACTAGAGAACACCGAAAAAGAAAGGGTTAGCAACTAGATGCAACATATAGTACGCAAATTAATTAACTAGAGGTACGCAGGTCATCGTACGCAAACTAACAAAGTAGCGTTACGCAAGTTCGGCAGGGATCATGGACATCACAAAGTTGCATCGCTACAAATAGTATACAAGTTCAACCGACACATATCATCATCATCGGCATCATAAATCACTAGAAGTTCCATCCTTCCATATCATCAAGGATGGACCCTAGCTTCTTGAACGGCGTGAAGTCTAGACGTTGCATGCCTATGCGAGTTCGGATGTCAGCTCGCGATATAGGGCCGTGGTGGAATATCCCCTTCTCATGGACGACTTCTTTCATGATGATCGTCGCAATGTCGCTTTGGATGCGAAAGAAGTCATCTCTAAGTTTATAATCCGCTTCTCCATGAGATTCTAGCCACTTGTGGATATGATCATCATTTCTGCTTCTCATGCGAAGCTTTTGGTGATCCGTGTTGAACTGAATCATGAGATGGAGGATGTACAATCCATCCTTCTTGCTTGGTTTTGGGACTTGGATGCAGGAGAAGTTAGTTTTATGTGCGAAACCCATCTTCTTGTTCCTTTGTTTCCTGATCTGCATGTGGCCACCTCTAAAGCTGAAGCCTTGGAGAGCATCATCTAGAATATTCATTATGTGGGTGTAGTCTTTTTTCTCGTAGTCTCTGGAAGGGTCAAAATACACGGCGTGGGAGACTTGCGGATAAAGAACGATAAGGACGGCGCGCCCGTTGCTGCGGGGAAAAGACACCTCAAATTATTCCCCATAGAGAGAGAAGGAATGATTGAAATGTATGAAAGGGTTGTTCAAAACTGACTTACTTTGGATGATAAGGCACTAGGACAATTTCCCGGTCCTTATTTTGTACCATGATGTTTTGGAGGTAGTCCCTAGCAGTTTCACGCTCAAAGTCGCCGAGACTCAAGAAAGACTCGTGCATGTAGTACAGATCCGCCACAAAGATTTGCGAGACTTCTTCACTGTTCATGACAGAGCTCATATGTAGCGCAAAAAGGTGGATGATTGTAAATCGAGCCGCCTTGTCAGAAACATCTCAAAGATATGGTCAAACCGCAGGAAGAACACCTCCGCGGGCCGTGTCTCGACGTAGCACTTCCCCTCAGGGACACGAGCCGCGTATGTCGGATATCCTGGATCCTTTGAGGCTAGTAGGCTTTTCTCAGTCGACAGCACATGGTCGTGCAGTCTCCTGAGATCCCCTGATAGTGCCTCCAGCGGTTTCGGCGGTAGCATCGGCTCGCCCGTGAGATGGAACATGGCCACACTTTTCATGAGTACACGCTCTTCAGAATGCATCATTTGGCTGCTATGTGGTCTGGCTTGTTTGGAGGCAGCTATCTTCCCCGATCTCTTTCTCTCCTTTTTCTTGGGCACACCTTCTAGACCCTTCCTTCGGTGTCGGTGTCGGCGTCAGTACCATCATCGAGGCGGACCTGCAAACCTTGCTTAGCAGTCAAAAAGTCGAGGTAGTCTTGTTCACCCTCATAATCCATCTCGTCTGCATCTTGGTCAGAAGGCCCAGTTTCTTCGTTGTTCGACATGTTTCCTATGATTAAGTGTCCTCATTTATTTCTAAAAGTATGAATAAATGAGAAATGAGATAAAAAGAAATATATGTGTCCGCACTCGATATGCCAACTATGTAGCACAAATCATGCCTTTATTCACTGGAAATTTCGGCATGGCCTTTGCTAAAAAATGGACATATCGAGCACCTGAAATTCACCGGAACGTAAATGAATCAACATTCCGGCGTAACATAAGCAACTCGGATCATTTACCAAAACATGACATGTCCAAAACATGACATATCCACATATCACATGTCCAGTTCAAATTTGCATATAAATTCAACAAATTTTGAAACCTATCTAAATTCATAACTAAATAGATAACCTAATTAACATAACTAAAACCTAAGTAAATTAACCCTAGCTAGCAGAGAGAGAGAGGGGGGGTGGTTTACAGAGGGTGCAGGGCGAGGAGGCAGGCCCGATGACGGCCGAGGTTGGGAGGGGAGGAAGCAGAGGAGGGAGGCGAGGGCCGACGGGTCGGGGGCGAGCGCGCCTGGGTCGGGGGCGGCAGGGTCGGGGGCGAGCGCGGCGGGGTCGGGTGCGGCGAGGTCGGGGGCGGCGGGGTCGGGGGCGAGCGCGCCGGGGTCGGGGGCGAGCGTGCCAAGGTCGGGGGCGAGCGCGGCGGTGCGACGGGGCCGGGGAAGAGAGAGTGGGGATTTGGGGGAAAAGAGGCGGGATGAAGCAGGGAGAGGGAGAATTTTGGGTTAAGTGGACGTAGCAGTAGCGCGTTTACATGAAACGCGCTACTACTATTACGAGCAGCTATAGCGATTTTCTGCAGAAACCGCTACTGCTACCTTGACTAGCTGTAGCTCTTTTTCACTAAAGCGCTACTGCTATAACCAGTTTCCCTTTTTTTCTTTTCCTCAGCATAATAGGAACACATATATTACATCATTGGACCCTTGCATAATAATGCCTAAGTGTGTATACAAAATAGGAACATATATATATTACATCATTGGACCCATGCATAATAATGGCTAATTAAGTGTGTACACAAAATAGGAACATATATTTCCATTTTGCAAAAGCATGAAATATTAATCACACCTCTATCTCGAGATCGAGCACACGGTGGAGATGATGATGTAGGGAGGTCAAAAGTGCACAAAGCTCTTCTTGACAAAGAAAGATCTAGTTAGGGGGCAAATAGGTCACTTAACTAAATGCTACATCTACCTAGCTAGCTAATTTGGGAGGAGACAACTTCAACTAGTGGAGGGGGGAGGAAAAAGAGAAAGGAGATGAATTAATGGAGGTGGTGTAGTTATAGCTAGGAGTAATGAAGAGAGAGAAAGGTAGGTAGAAGAGGCAGAGTAATGGGGGGAGAAGTATTGAGGAAGAAGAAGAGTGAGAGAGGGAGGATGTGGGAGGTAGGGGAAAGGGAGGAGAGGAGATGGGGAGGGGAGGTGGAAAAGGTGGTGGGTGCTGCGTCTTAGCAGTAGCGCGGGAGAGAAAGCGCGCTGCTGCTAAGAGAGTAGCAACAGCGCACTTTCCTGTCACGCGCTACTGCTAAACGGGCCAACCATGTGCACAATTTCAAAATTAGCAGCAACGAGGTGACAAAAAAGCGTGCTGCTACTATGGCATTAGCAGCAGCGCGCTCCCTGGCGCCGCGCTACTAGTAAACTTATGTCGTTGTGTACTGTCGGTGGATTTTTGTAGCAGCGCGGTTTAAGCGTCACGCGCTACTGCTAAGTTTGCACCAGTAGCGAGCTTTCCGTAGCCGCGCTGCTACTACTTAGCAGCAGCGCCTGTTTTTATGCCGCGCTGCTACTAAGATTCTGTGTATAAGGTTTTCCCTAGTAGTGTATGATGGGGCAAGGCTGCTGTTGCGGTTTACCTTAGCCTGGACGAGCCCAAAACCGGCTCAAGAGATTGTGGGTTCCTGAGAAGCTCCTAAGGAATTCATCGACACGCCCGAGGGGGCCGCATGATAAGCGAGCACCAGCCGCGGCGCGATATGTGCGTGGCTCGTGTGCTTCATGCCCAGCACGGCTCGCGAGGGGGAGCGACAGGCGCGAACTCCGAAATAAGGCAAGAACCAAACTGCGAGAAATAGCTCGAACGAGAAAAGGCATCCCCCCGCGCGCATCAAATGAAAATTCAACTTCAACTTAAATCCAAATCCAGAAGGCATGGTTACAGAAAAAATATCCAAAGCAAACGGCCACGTCCGGCGCCTAGTCTAGTCTTCGACGTCTTCTCACCAGCGCGGAGCTAAGTGCTACCACTAGGCGTGGGAGGGAGCCCCCGAGGCCCGAGGGCGGCTCTCCGGAGGCTCCGGGGCGTGTACAGCCCCACTCATTATTACGTGAGAGTGTCATGGGAGGCGATCTTCACAGGCATGAGCCTTACTTCATATCGCTTGACGAGGGCCCCGCCTTGCGCCTCCTCCTACCACCGCTGGGACGACCGGAAACCAGGACGGCCCAACGAGGGAAGAGGGGACGCCAGCAGCGCCCTCGGCGACCACGGGCCCTCTGTCGGGGGAAAGGTCGCCGGCGCCACCCCGGCAGAGGGCCTACCTCTGGGTGTTGCCTTACTCCGTGTGATGCAGGGAGGGGCCTTGCTCCTGGCCCCTCCCATGCAGCCCCCAGTGAGTCTCTCCTGATGGGGCGGGCATCACCGTGCCGGAACCATCACCTGGCGTCGTGACCTGGTTCATCTATGACTCATGGTTAGCGTAAGCTTGTGAATGAGGGATTAGTGGTACCCTGCATCTGCTGTCGATGGCGCGGCCGGTGGGACTCTCTGGCAGCTCCTAGAAGGCTTCAGCTCCTAACGCCTCCTCTTCCCATCCTGGCCCAAGGAACGATTCTGGGTCATCCTCCGGCATGTAATCCTGGTCCATCATGCGGGGCACGTAGGCCTCCGAGGCCGCTTCCCCGAAGACCTCGCCAAAGTGCCCCACGCTCCATGTCACTCGGCCCGCCGCGCTGTTCCGAGGATGGCGGGGCGGTGCTCCGATGGGGCCGTGTGCTATGATGCTCGTCCCGCACCCATCTGAGGTGGTGCGGGTGCGAGGGGGCGCCCTCCGCCATGGATCGGGCTGATGTCGACGAAGACCCCGGGCGCACTTGGGAGTACGCGGGCACGGCGAGGCCCGCCGTGGGATCCTGCCGCCACCTAGGGCATGAGCTGGTAGCAGAAAGGCGGTGCTCCCGTGGCCACCGCGTCCACTATCTCGGCAACGTGTTCCAGCAGTGCATCCCGGCCGCTCTCCATCAATCGGCACTGCAGCAGCTCCCATGCCACTGTGAGCGTGGCCCGCATGTTCGCCTGCTCCCTCCTGGTTTGCGGCGGCTTGTCTTGCGGCCCTTGCAGCAGCTCGCGTCTGTCGGGGAGTAAGAGCAGAGGGTGAGTGACCGCGCCGCCCATTCCCCGATGTGTTTGGTGGTGCGCACGCCACCTGAGACGTGGGGTTGAGGTCTTCCTGGGCAGGCGGCGCCGCCCGGGCGGGCCAGGCTGCCTAGCGGTCATCGTCAGCCCTCGGGTCACCGGACATAGGAACCGCGGAGATTCGGCGGATCGACTGGTGGGGAAGAGGCTCCGGCGCACCCCTACCTAGCGTGCCAAATGTCGGATCACGGGTTCCGGCAATACCCTTATGGTTCGAGCACTAGGGTGCGCGTGAAGATCTCCCCCCTACTGATCCATGTTCTAGCTCAGCTAAGATCTTACGAACTAACTAGACGAACTCACAACACAAAGACACAAGATTTATACTGGTTCGGGCCACCGTTGTGGTGTAATACCCTACTCCAGTGTGGTGGTGGTGGATTGCCTCTTGGGCTGAGGATGAACAGTACAAGGGGAAGAACAGCCTCCTGAGGTTGAGGTGTTCTTGTGCCTGGTGGCCAAGGATGTGGTGGCTCCAATCTCCGATCTCCCCCCTAGCTAGGGTGGTGGCTAGTCCTATTTATAGAGGCCCTGGTCCTCTCCCCAAATATTGAGTGGGAAGGGAGCCAACAACGGCCAATTTGAAAGGGGACAGCTAGTACAAGCTATCCTGACAAAAGTGGTCTTCGCCTGCCAAAGGCTCTGGTGGTGACGCCGTCTTGGGCTCCACGGTGACCTCCGTCTTGTCGTCCTTCCGGTCTTGGTCTCGTTGCACCAATATGGAAACCTTTGCTTGATGCCTCGGTACTCTGCACCTACGCTTGCCCCCTTAGCACCAAAGAGGAAACAAGGACGTTGCGTGCACTGGCGCCCGCCTGGCGCCCGTCTGGTCTCGATCATCATGGCTCACGTCACGAGAACCTCGCGAGGTTTGCCTGGCCTTGAACTCTCCGCCCTTCATGAGCCAGCCTGGTGAGGCCGCTCCTAAGGAGGTCTTGCATCGTCCGCCTCGTGAGGCTTGGCCCCTCGCGAGAGTCTTGAGTGCCTCGTTGATGAAGATGGGCCGTACAGGCCTGCTAGCAAAGCCATGCCGTGGGCCGCAGGCAGGCAAGTCTGGGGACACCCGTTCCCAGAACACGGACAATACCATGTCATAAAAGCGATGATGCTGCTAATGTTGCTGATTTGTTCTTTCATGAAATTATATGCTTGCATGGTGTGCCAAATACTATTGTTTCAGATCATGATATTAAATTTCTTAGCCACTTTTGGAGATGTTTATGGGCTAAGTTGGGGACTAAACCCCTTTTTAGTACTACTTGTCACCCCCAAACTGATGGACAAACTGAAGTAGTCAATAGAACATTGTCTACTATGCTTAGGGTTGTTTTGAAGAACAATAAGAAAATGTGGGAAGAATGCTTGCCTCATATTGAATTTGCTTATAATCGTTCGTTGCATTCTACTACTAAGATATTGTCGGATTGCGGGTTCCGGCTAACCCTTGAGGTTCGAACTCTGGGGTGCGCACGAAGAACACTCTCTCCCTAGCTCGCTCGCTCAACGATCTCACGGCCTAGCTCGACGAACCCAAGGAACAAGAGACAGCATGGTTTATACTGGTTCAGGCCACCTTGCGGTGTAATACCCTACTCCAGTGTGGTGTTGGTGGATCGCCTCACGGGCTAAGGATGAACTAGTACAATGGACGAACAACCTCAGGAGGAGAGGTGTTCTTGAGCTTGGTGAGCTGATGGGTGCGAGATGGAATGGATCCGATCCAAAATGAGTCTCCCCTTCCCCAAGGTGGTGGCTAGTCCTATTTATATAGGCCCTAGTCCTCTTCCCCAAATGTTAGGCAAGAAGGGATCCCACAATGACCAAGTTTGAAGGGAGACAACTAGTACGAGCTGTCCTGAAAAAAGGTGGTCTTCGCCTGCCAAAGGCTCTGGTGGTGACGTTGTAGTGGGATTCATGGTGACCTCCGTCCTGCTGGTCTTGGTCTTCTTGCACCGATATGGAAACCTTTGCTTGATGCCTCAGGACTCCTCTCCTGTGCCTGCCTCTTTAGCATGAAAGAGGAAAGTGGCGCACTGTGCCTGCTGGCGCCCGCCTAGCCTTGGTCGTCATGGCTCACATCCCGCGAATCTTTGCAAGGTGCCCCCTGCATAGAGATCTCCGCTCCTCGGGAGCCAGCCTAGTGAGGTTGCCCCCAGGGAGGTCTTGGCGTCGTCAGCCTCACGAGGCTTGGCCCCTCGAGAGGATCTTGAGCTGCTGCTGCTGAAGATGGGCCATACCAGGCCGTTGGTGGAGTCACGCTCAAGCCCGCAGGTAGGCAAGTCTGGGCACCCCCGGTCCCAGAACACCGACAGATATGCCCTTTTGAAATTGTATATGATTTCCTACCTCGTGCACCTATTGATTTATTGCCTCTTCCATCTTCGGAGAAGGTTAATTTTGATGCTAAAGAACGTGGTGAATTGATCTTGAAAATGCATGAGTTGTAACACCCACGATGCGGCTATATCTCCCACATGTTGAGGCACGACTTAGAGGCATAACATCATGGTGGTTTAGTCGCAAGTGGGGTAATCTTCACACAATCCCATGTACTGAATAAGAAAGGGATAATGAGTTGGCTTACTATCGCCAATTCACACAAATAACAAGTTAGACATACATCATCCAGAGTACAATCAAGGTCTGACTACGGAACCAAAATAAAAGAAGACAACCCCAAAAGCTAGATCCCCGATCGTCCCAACTGGGCTCCACTACTGATCAATAGGAAACTAAACAAAACAATGATCAAGATCTGCATCAAGCTCCCACTTGAGCTGGGTTATGCCACCTACATTGGTATCATCGGTACCTGCAACTGTTTGGAAGTATCCACGAGTCACGAGGACTCAGCAATCTCACACCCGCGAGATCAAGACTATTTAAGCTTATGGGTAGGATAAGGTAACGAGGTGTAGCTGCAGCAAGCGCTAAGCAATATATGGTGGCTAACATACGCAAATAAGAGAGAGAAGAGAAGCAACACAACGGTTGTGAAGCTAGAAGTGATCCTGAAACTACTTACGTTCAAGCATAACACAAGACCGTGTTCACTTCTTGGACTCCGCCGAAAAGAGACCATCACGGCTACACACACGGTTGATGCATTTTAATTAAGTCAAGTGTCAAGTTATCTACAATCGGATATTAACAAATTCCCATCTGCCACATAACCGCGTGCACGACTCTCGAAAGTTTATACCTTGTAGGGGTGTCCCAACTTAGCCCATCACAAGCTCTCACGGGCAACGAAGGATGTTCCTTCTCCCGGAAAGACCCGATCAGTCTCGGAATCCCGGTTACAAGACATTTCGACAATGGTAAAATAAGACCAGCAAAGCCGCCCGATGTGCTGATAAATCCCGATAGGAGTTGCACATATCTCATTCTCAAGGCACACCGGATGAACACTACCTACAGCTAAAACCAGCCCTCAAGTTTCCTCGAGGTGGTTGTAACGCCCTCGATGCGGCTATAGCTCCCACGTGTCGAGGCACGACTTAGAGACATAACCGCATTGAAAGCAATGTCGCAAGTTAGGAAATCATCACAAACATCCCATGTAATACATAATAAAGGGGAGATACATAGTTGGCTTACACTCGCCACGTCACATCAAAGTACATAAATAACATCCATTCAACAAAACACTCATGGCCCGACTACGGCGCCAAAATAGAAAAGACCCGCAACATGCGACAAGGCCCTGAATCGAAAACCCCAACTAGGCACCACTACTGATCGTCGGGAAAGGAAACATAATAACGCTGAGAGTCCTCGTCGAACTCCCACTTGAGCTCGTACTCGTCACCTGGAGCGGAATCACCTGGACCTGCATCTGGAATTATAGTATCTGTGAGCCACAGGGACTCAGCAATCTCGCACCCTCGCGATCAAAACTATTTAAGCTTATAGGAAGGATAAGGCAAGTATGTGGAGCTGCAGCAAGCGACTAGCATATGTGGTGGCTAACTTATACGCAAAAGAGAGCGAGAAGAGGAGGCAAGGCGTGAGCGAGAATCTAGAGAAACAACCTGCGCAAGCATTACCCCAACACCATGTCCACTTCCCGGACTCCGCCGAGAAGAGGCCATCACGGCAACACACTCGGTTGATTCATTTTAATTAATTAAGGTTCAAGTTATCTACAACCGGACATTAACAAATTCCCATCTGCCCATAACCGCGGGCACGGCTTTCGAAAGTTCAATCCCTGCAGGGGAGTCCCAACTTAGCCCATGACAAGCTCTCACGGTCAACGAAGGAAAAGACCTCCTCCCAAGACGTTCCGATCAGACTCGGTATCTTGGTAACTCAAGACACTTCGACAGGTTAAAACAAGACCAGCAACACCGCCTGAATGTGCCGAAAAATCCCGATAGGAGCTGCACATATCTCTTTCTCAGGGCACACTCAGATTGTCTTAGGTACGGGTAGGCCAGCCCAGAGTTGCCCCTGGTGGCCACCGGTAGCTGACAGGTGGACCAACACTCAGAGGAGCACTGGCCCGGGGGGGGGGGTTAAAATAAGATGACCCTTGAGTCTGCAGAACCCAAGGGAAAGAAAAGGGGTAGGCGGCAAATGGTAAAACCAAGGTTGGGCATTGCTGGAAAAGCTTTAATCAAGGCGAAATATCAAGGGGTTCCCATTATAACCCAACCGCGTAAGGAACGCAAAATCCGGGAACATAACACCGATATGACGGAAACTAGGGCGGCAAGAGTGGAACAAAACACTAGGCGAGAGGCCGAGCCTTCCACCCTTTACCAAGTATATAGATGCATTAAGATAACATAGCAATATAGTGATATCCCAACAAGCAAATAAAAGATGTTCCAATAGGAACGGCTCCAATCTTCACCTGCAACTAGCAACGCTATAAGAGGGGCTGAGCAAAGCGGTAACATAGCCAATCAACGGTTTGCTAGGACAAAGTGGTAGGTTAAGAGGTTCAATCATGCAATTGGGAGGCTGACAAGCAAGTGGTAGGCATCGTAGCAGTGGCAAAGCAAAAGAGCGAGCAAACTAGCATAGCAAAGATAGTAGTGATTTCGAGGGTATGATCATCTTGCCTGCACAGTTGTCAGAGTTGACTGGATCCTCAAGAGCAAACTCAACGGGCTCCTCGTTAGTGAACTCGTCTCCCGTCTCTACCCAAACAAGACAAACAAGCAACAAGGATACAATCAACCACGTGCAAGACCAAGCAATATGATGAAATGATGATATGCTATGCGGGATGCGATGCGGGATGCAAAATGCAAGATATGACAGGAAATGCATGAACCTGGCCTCAACTTGGAATTCCAAGGGTGCCACTGGATAGAGGGGACGAAATCGCTTGAAAACGATATAAAGATCATTGGAATCGGAGTTACGGATTGGAAATGGCAAGCGTTTTAAGATAGGACACCGGTCTGCGATTTACAGCAAGTAGGCATCTAAATGCAACGAAATGAACTATGCTACAGCCACCAAACATGAAAACAAAATACGTGGCAGTGAAGTACACAATATTCTTAGCAAAACACTAGCATTGAGCCATAGGCAAATTCATCCATTAAGGGGGTCAAACAAGCATGGCAAGAATGAATATGCAAAACAGATTCCAGACTTAGTGAAATTAACACTAGCCTGAAATTTCAGATCACGAAGCCCTCTTCGGAGCAGCAAAACAACATGATAGATAACCTGAACATGACAAGTAAGAACATGGCATGGAGCTACTCAACAAGCTTAACAAAACACCCAAAGTGACCTGGGGCCAAAAGTCTTCACAAAATACTCTACCGAGCTCACGAACATAGCTCGAACACAATCAGTTTTCAGACTTAGTGAAAACTGAGACATGCTGAAATTATAACTCACGAAGGCATGTAAACGAGCTCGAAGCACTCACTATGGTGCAAGTCATGGCAAGGCAAGCATATATCCCGAAATAAGACACAATATGCTAGCCACACATGGCAGGAACAAAGACATAGCCTGCATGGAACACTAACGGTAGCATCGGCAAAATCGCAAACAAGTTGACGATCTGCCCAGATTAACAACGAAGCAAAAGTTGAGCTCGATTGAGTCAACCTAGAGCACTCCCCACATATGCAAACAAAGAATGGATGGATAGAGCATAACGTAAATTCAAAACTCCCTTACTGATCATCCTCAAAAGAGGCACGGATCACTAGGAAACAAGCTGGACATATGGCATCATGAACTAAAATATCCCAGACTTAGTGAAAATCACTAAGTCCCTGAAATCAGCAATCTCAGGTACCTCTCTTCGCAAGCTTGCACAAGACAACACACACATCCTAAAAATGCATGGGTGGCACCTCTGGAAAGAAGACAAAATTCTTAACAATTCATCCCAAAGGGGCACAGGCATATCATGCACGGATTAAACATGGCAAAAATGACAAAAGTGCATGATGAACTAACGGATCTTGCATTTAACTCACGAAGCCCCCTTCTAACAGCATTTTGGGCATCAAGATGACCTCTGAATGCAAATGATACAATGGAATGAAATGATGTACATGTCGAGGCGAAGATTTTGATATATCATATGCCCAAAAAAGGAGTTACGGTTGCGGAGATACGAGCAGTCAAAGAATGCATAAAAAAATATGGAGATTAGGGTTTCGGGGAGAGGTCAACGGATCTAGATCCGGATCTCGCGGCACTGTAGCAGCCCGAGCTCGGGCTCGCCGGAAACGGCGCGCGGCGGCCGGAGATGGAAGGAGAGGGCCGGGGCCGGCCGGTCTTGGCGGCGAGGAGGGGCGGCGCGGCCGGGGACGGGCGGCGGCGACCCGGCGACGAGGCGGCGGGGCGCGGCGGAGGCGCGAGGCGGCGATGGCGCGGCGCCGGCGACGCGGTTCGGCGCGGCGGCGGTGGAGCGGATCGCCACCGGAGCCGGACGGGACGGCGGAGCCGGCGTCGGGTGGAGGAGGCGCGGGGAGGGCGGCGACCCGGGCCCGGGAGGGCCCCGCGTGGGCCGGGCGGGCCTCGGCGGCGGCGGGGAAGTGGTCCGGGCGGCGACCACTAGGAGGCCGAACACGTGGCGGCGGACGGGGAGGCCGGACATGTCCGTCGGTGGCGGGGGGGTTTGAACTGTTTTTTTTAGGAGGAGGAGGACGGGGAGGAAGACGAGATCCGAAATGGGGGGGCGTATATATAGGCATAGAGGGAGCTAGGAGAGTCCAAATGAGGTGCGGTTTTCGCCCACGCGATCATGATCGAACGCTCTAGGACATGGAGCAGAGTTTGGTGGGTTTTGGGCCAAATCTGGGGGGTGTTGGGCTGCAACACACACGAGGCCTTTTCGGTCCCTCGGTTAACCGTTGGAGTATCAAACGAAGTCCAAATGATACGAAACTTGACAGGCGGTCTACCGGTAGTAAACCAAGGCCGCATGGCAAGTCTCGGTCCAATCCGGAAATGTTTAATCCCCACACACGAAAGAGCGCTAGAAAAGGCCACCGGAGGAGAACGAAGCGCCGGAATGCAAAACGGACAACGGGGAAAATGCTCGAATGCATGAGATGAACATGTATGCAAATGCAATGCACGTGATGACAAGATAAGAGATGCACGGAAAAGAAAACAACACACGGAGACAAGGACCCGAACCCGAGAAATAAATATAACTTAACGCCGGAAATGGCAAGAGTTGGAGTACAAATATGGAAAGTATATCTGGGGCGTTACAACACTCCACCACTACGAAAAGATCTCGTTCCGAGATCTAGGACTGAAAGAACTCCGGGTACTCAGAACGGAGGCGATCCTCGCGTTCCCAGGTAGTTTCACGGTCGGAATGGTGAGACCACTTGACTTTGAGAAATTTGATTGACTTGTTGCGAGTCTTGCGTTCAGTCTCTTCAAGAATAGCAACTGGGTGCTCACGATAGGAGAGATCTTCTTGGAGCTCAATGTCCTCGAAGTTGACGGTGCGGTCAGGAGTCTTGAAGCACTTTCGAAGCTGAGAGACGTGGAACACATCATGAACATTTGCAAAGTTTGAAGGAAGCTCAAGTTGATAGGCGAGGTCGCCTCTCTTGCTGACAATCTTGAAAGGTCCCACGTATCTAGGGGCAAGCTTCCCTTTGATACCGAAGCGACGAGTACCTTTCATAGGAGAGACGCGGAGGTAAACATGATCTCCGATCTTGAGAACCAAATCACGGTGCTTACTATCATAGTAGCTCTTCTGGCGGGATTGGGCTGCTTTGAGGTTATCACGAATGACTTTGCACATTTCTTCTGCTTCTGTGATTAAGTCATTACCCAGCAGCTGACGTTCACCGGTTTCAGACCAGTTGAGAGGGGTACGGCACTTCCTGCCATACAGAATTTCGAAGGGGGCCTTGCCCGAACTTGCTTGAAAGCTGTTGTTATAGGAGAATTTAGCATAAGGAAGACAATCCTCCCACTTCATGCCGAAGGAGATCACACAAGCCCTGAGCATATCTTCAAGAATCTGGTTGACACGCTCGACTTGACCGCTTGTTTGAGGATGGAAAGTAGTGCTGAAGCGGATGTTGGTGCCCATGGCCTTCTGAAAAGAATCCCAAAACTTCGAGGTAAAGATGCTGCCACGGTCTGAAGAGATCACTTGAGGAATACCGTGCAGAGAGACAATGCGAGAGGTATAGAGTTCCGCCAATTGAGCTGCAGTGATCGACTCTTTGATAGGAAGAAAATGAGCCACTTTGGTGAGTTTGTCGATGACAACGAATATAGCATCATTGCCACGCTTGGACTTTGGAAACCCAGTCACGAAGTCCATTTCAATGTGGTCAAACTTCCATTCTGGAATGGCAAGCGGTTGGAGGAGACCTGCTGGCCTTTGGTGTTCTGCCTTCACTCTTCTGCAGACATCACATTCATTCACGAAATGAGCGATCTCGCGCTTCATTCGAGTCCACCAATAAGCTTGCTTGAGATCCTGATACATCTTCGTACTACCAGGGTGGATGGAGAGGAGAGAGTTGTGAGCCTCGTTCATGATCACTTTACGAAGTTCACCTTTGGGCACAACAATACGATCCTCGAAGAAGAGAGTGTCCTTGTCATCAAGGCAGTAGCACTTGTACTTGGACTGACTCTTTGCAATCCCAATCTTCACCTTTTTCACCATAGCATCAAGAAGCTGGGCTTGGCGAATCTGGTCTTCTAAGGTAGGAGAGACTTGAAGGTTGGCGAGGAAACCTTGAGGAACAACTTGCAGATTCAGCTTGCGGAAAGCTTCACAAAGCTCGGGTTGATAGGGCTTGAGAATCAGACTGTTGCAGTAAGCCTTTCTGCTCAAAGCGTCAGCAATCACATTGGCCTTGCCTGGAGTACACTCAATACTCGGATTATACTCTTGAATCATTTCGACCCATCGAGTCTGCCTTAGGTTGAGATTAGGCTGGGTGAAGATGTACTTGAGACTCTTGTGATCAGTGAAAATGTCCACTTTTCTTCCCAATAGAAGATGTCTCCAAGTTAAAAGAGCATGCACAACTGCCGCCAACTCGAGATCATGAGTGGGGTAGTTCTTCTCATTAGGCTTCAACTGGTGAGATGTATAAGCAACAACTTTCTTCTCTTGCATCAATACTGCGCCAAGACCTTGGAGAGAGGCATCACAAAAGACCTCGTACGGCTTGGATTCATCAGGTGGAGTCAGAACTGGAGCGGTGATCAACTTCTCTTTCAAAGTGTTGAAAGCAATATCACACTCCGGAGACCAAACGTACTTGACGTGCTTCTGAAGAAGATTTGAGAGAGGCTTCGCGATCTTGGAAAAGTTTTCAACGAATCTTCGGCAATAGCTTGCGAGACCGAGGAAACTGCGGAGTTGCTTCACGTTCTGAGGAGGTTCCCAATTCACAATTGCAGACACCTTCTCGGGATTCACGGAAATGCCCTTGGCAGAGATGATATGGCCAAGATAAAGGACCTCATCGAGCCAAAATTCACACTTGGAGAACTTGGCGTAGAACTGATGTTCCCTGAGCTTGTCAAGAACCAAACGCAAGTGCTTGGCATGATCTTCCTTGTTCTTCGAGAAAACCAGAATGTCATCGAGATAGACCAAAACGAAGTCATTGGTGTAGGCATTGAAGATGAAGTTCATCATGCGAGAAAACGTCGGAGGAGCGTTGGCGAGGCCAAAAGACATGACAGTGTATTCATATGAACCAAAGCTTGTTCTGAATGCTGTCTTGGGAATATCTTCTTCACGAATGCGAATCTGGTGATAACCCATACGAAGATCAAGCTTGGAGAATACTTGAGCACCCTTGAGTTGTTCGAACAGCTCATTGATGTTGGGAAGTGGGTATTTGTTCTTGATGGTCTTCTTGTTCACTGGACGGTAATCAACACAAAGTCGGTCCATTCCATCCTTCTTCTTCACAAAAAGAACACCACAACCCCACGGAGAAGTACTAGGCCGGATGAGACCCAATCTTTCTTGCTCATCGAGTTGTTTCTTCAACTCCTTCAACTCTTCGGGGCCGAGCTTGTAGGGACGTTTGCACATAGGTTCCGTACCGGGCTCAAGTTCAATAACAAATTCAACCGGCCGGTTTGGAGGCATCCCTGGGAGTTCTTCTGGAAAGACGTCTGGATATTCACAAACAACCGGAATCTGCGAAATAGCATCCAATTCACCCTTCTCATTAAGAGAAAACAACCGGATTGTATTATCCCGAGCGGCAAAGACAATGACATCCTCAGACGAATGAGTCAGTTGAATCTGCCTGGCTGCACAATCAAGATGTGCCTTGTGCTTAGAAAGCCAATCCATCCCGAGAATAAGATCAATATCCGAGTCACCGAGAACCGTTGGAGAAGACAGAAACTTGTAGTCACCCAAAGTAATAGTAACATCCGGAGCAATGGAGTTAGCCTGCATGCGCTTACCGGGAGAGACAACTGCTAAAGGACTAGGCAAAATTTGCAAAGGCAACCCATGCTTATATGAAAACGGTCTCGAGATGAAACAATGCGATGCACCAGTGTCAAAAAGAACTTTTGCAGAAATATCATTAACAGGAAGGTTACCCATGATCACATCTGACGAGTCCTCTGCCTGAGCTGCATTCATCAAATTGACCTTGGCGTGCTTAGGGTTATGCTTGACCACAGCTGTACTTGCCGATCTCACAGGAGGAGGAGGAAGACGCCTCTGGTTGAAACACTTGTTAGCATAGTGACCCTTCTGTTGGCACTTGTTGCACGTGACCTCTGAAAGCGGACGGTGATACGGAGCACTCGATCTTGGAGCTTGAGACGAAGTCTTGTTCTGAAAGCCTGGGTTGGGTGGGTGGGAAGAACCACTACCACCTTTGCTCTTCTACTGATACGGCTGACGGAACGGAGGAGGAGGAAGCCAAAACTTCTGCTGCTTGGCCACTTGAGTAGAGGAAGAAGGAGTAACATCTCTGACTCGCTTCCTGGAAGCATCACACCTCAACTGAGCAGCCTCTTGCTTCAGTGCCATGTTGTAGAACTCATCGTATCTCAAGGGCTCGAAGAGGACAAGAGCGAGCTGAATTTCCTCACGAAGACCACCCCTGAACTGATAGATCATGCTCTTCTCGTCAGGCACGTCCTGCTTGGCAAAGCAGGCAAGTTTCTAGAACAATTTGTTGTAGTCATAGACAGACAAAGAGCCTTGCTTCAGGTTGCGGAATTCCTCACGCTTGCTCTCAACCACACTTTGAGGAATGTGATGAGCGCGGAAATCTTGACGGAAATCATCCCAAGTGATAACACGTACACCTCTGGAATCCTTGTACTGCTGGAACCACTCTGCAGCCTGATCTTTGAGTTGGAAGGAAGCGAATTTCACAAAGTCCTCAGGCCTGACGTTGCTGCACTCGAAATGCTTACACAGGTCCACAAGCCAATCGTCAGCATCGGTTGCCTCAACACAATTACTGAAAGTCTTTGGCCCGTTAGCAAGGAACTGGTTGAGTGTAGCAAAGTGACCCTGATTGCTGCCTTGATTCCCTTGACTGCCTTGATTGCGCTCTTGGAGGATTTGCATGATCAACTGTGTGTTTGCATTAGTAGCGGCCATCACAGCTTGCCATGCTTCCGGAGGAGGCGGAGGTGGAGGCGGGTCAGGATTCAGAGTCGTGCGCGTTGGAGGAGCCATCCTGAAGAGGTTGACCACCATTAGCACATTGACAGATAAATATTGAAGCTGAATCCAACGGAATGAAAATTGCAACATAAAGTCTTCACATCCGAACAAAATGAACGAATGCATTTCTCTTGAAATGGTCACATATTCCTAAATTGCGAAGCCACGAAGAATCAGGTAGAAGGGGTACAACAATGAGGGATGGAATCATCATATGACGTCGAAGCAAAACGAATGCCACAACTCGAAATAAAACCAAGGGTTGGCTTGCGGAATAAGCCGGAACAAATACATGATAGAAATTTCGTCCGAAGTTTTTGTGGTGGGACCTACACGGGCTCGATCGTACAGCACCATCATGTACAAGGCAGTGCACATGACATACGAAGCGTCCCCGAGTCAGCATAGCCAAGGACTCTTTAAGACACAACGAGACCACTGTAAAATCGACCGTGAATAGGCGAACCACTAGACGTCGAACCCCAATTTCATATCATACATCTGTCGGAAAGATATCCTAAGGCTACTTGAATTCCCACCTATGAAATTCCCGAAATTTTCCCGGTTATGCAATCAGGTGTTGGGGATACAGGGGAAGCATAATATCTCACCCAAGCTAGCAAATCCTACATCCAGTTGTATCCATCCTTCAACACATAACCAAGAAACCTTCGGAAACCCATCTATCTCAACCTTCGAAAAGCATCCGTTATACAAGTTATGGCGATACTCCTGAACTCCCGCCCCAGTACTGGGTGGCGTCAAGGTTATCTCACCAATGAACTGCATAAAAGAGATTTTCGATGTCGCGCACATATCTCAAGTATACCAGAATTGCAACGATAAAATTGTGACGACAACACCTCGGAGCTCAACTCCCCGGGACACTGCCACAACCCCTAAAGACAGGAGGCACCAAGAACAATGTTCTCGTCACAAAACCATCGGAACAAAACCAAGATACTCGCGTGATCCTAAAAAAAAATTTAGTGAAATTTGAGAAGAGAAGAGTCAAAACTCTACGTCAGGATGCCTTACCAGAGTGATGAGGAGACTGGGAAGTAAAAAGAATTCCTAACTCTCCGATATATAATTCCTAAGTGACTCAAAACATTTTTCTAGACACAACTCGGCTGCTAAAAACGATCAAGCAATGGGGGCTCCTAAGGTCGGGGAAGGCTCTGATTACCAACTTGTAACACCCTCGATGCGGCTATAGCTCCCACGTGTCGAGGCACGACTTAGAGACATAACCGCATTGAAAGCAATGTCGCAAGTTAGGAAATCATCACAAACATCCCATGTAATACATAATAAAGGGGAGATACATAGTTGGCTTACACTCGCCACGTCACATCAAAGTACATAAATAACATCCATTCAACAAAACACTCATGGCCCGACTACGGCGCCAAAATAGAAAAGACCCCCAACATGCGACAAGGCCCTGAATCGAAAACCCCAACTAGGCACCACTACTGATCGTCGGGAAAGGAAACATAATAACGCTGAGAGTCCTCGTCGAACTCCCACTTGAGCTCGTACTCGTCACCTGGAGCGGAATCACCTGGACCTGCATCTGGAATTATAGTATCTGTGAGCCACAGGGACTCAGCAATCTCGCACCCTCGCGATCAAAACTATTTAAGCTTATAGGAAGGATAAGGCAAGTATGTGGAGCTGGCAGCAAGCGACTAGCATATGTGGTGGCTAACTTATACGCAAAAGAGAGCGAGAAGAGGAGGCAAGGCGTGAGCGAGAATCTAGAGGAACAACCTGCGCAAGCATTACCCCAACACCGTGTCCACTTCCCGGACTCCGCCGAGAAGAGGCCATCACGGCAACACACTCGGTTGATTCATTTTAGTTAATTAAGGTTCAAGTTATCTACAACCGGACATTAACAAATTCCCATCTGCCCATAACCGCGGGCACGGCTTTCGAAAGTTCAATCCCTGCAGGGGAGTCCCAACTTAGCCCATGACAAGCTCTCACGGTCAACGAAGGAAAAGACCTCCTCCCAAGACGTTCCGATCAGACTCGGTATCTCGGTAACTCAAGACACTTCGACAGGTTAACTCACGAAGCCCCCTTCTAACAGCATTTTGGGCATCAAGGTGACCTCGAATGCAAATGATGCAATGGAATGAAATGATGTACATGTCGAGACGAAGATTTTGATATATCATATGCCCAAAACAGAGTTATGGTTGCGGAGATACGAGCAGTCAAAGAATGCATAAAAAAATATGGAGATTAGGGTTTCGGGGAGAGGTCAACCGGATCTAGATCCGGATCTCGTGGCACTGTAGCAGCCCGAGCTCGGGCTCGCCGGAAACGGCGCGCGGCGGCTGGAGATGGAAGGAGAGGGCCGGGGCCGGCCGGTCTTGGCGGCGAGGAGGGGCGGCGCGGCCGGGGCCGGGCGGCGGCGACCCGGCGACGAGGCGGCGGGGCGCGGCGGAGGCGCGAGGCGGCGATGGCGCGGCGCCGGCGACGCGGTTCGGCGCGGCGGCGGTGGAGCGGATCCGGCCACCGGAGCCGGACGGGACGGCGGAGCCGGCGTCGGGTGGAGGAGGCGCGGGGAGGGCGGCGACCCGGGCCCGGGAGGGCCCCGCGTGGGCCGGGCGGGCCTCGGCGGCGGCGGGGAAGTGGTCCGGGCGGCGACCACTAGGAGGCCGACACGTGGCGGCGGAAGGGGAGGCCGGACATGTCCGTCGGTGGCGGGGGGGTTTGAACTGTTTTTTTTAGGAGGAGTAGGACGGGGAGGAAGACGAGATCCGAAATGGGGGGGTGTATATATAGGCATAGAGGGAGCTAGGAGAGTCCAAATGAGGTGCGGTTTTCGCCCACGCGATCGTGATCGAACGCTCTAGGACATGGAGCAGAGTTTGGTGGGTTTTGGGCCAAATCTGGGGGGTGTTGGGCTGCAACACACACGAGGCCTTTTCAGTCCCTCGGTTAACCATTGGAGTATCAAACGAAGTCCAAATGATACGAAACTTGACAGGCGGTCTACCGGTAGTAAACCAAGGCCGCATGGCAAGTCTCGGTCCAATCCGGAAATGTTTAATCCCCACACACGAAAGAGCGCTAGAAAAGGCCACCGGAGGAGAATGAAGCGCCGGAATGCAAAACGGACAACGGGGAAAATGCTCGAATGCATGAGATGAACATGTATGCAAATGCAATGCACGTGATGACAAGATAAGAGATGCACGGAAAAGAAAACAACACACGGACACAAGGACCCGAACCCGAGAAATAAATATAACTTAACGCCGGAAACGGCAAGAGTTGGAGTACAAATATGGAAAGTATATCTGGGGCGTTACAGTGGTGCTGCAAGTGGCTCTAGGTTGGACCAACACTCGGAGGAGCACTAGCCCGGGGGCTAAAATAAGATGACCCTCGGGCTCCGGAAACCCAAGGGAAAAGGCTTAGGTTGTTAGGAAAATGTAAAACTAAGGTTGGTCCTTACTGGAGTAGTTTTATTCAAAGCGAACTGGCAAGGGGTTCCCATAACACCCAACCGCGTTAGGAACGCAAAATCAAGGAACATAACACCGGTATGACGGAAACTAGGGCGGCAAGAGTGGAACAAAACACCAGGCATAAAGCCGAGCCTTCCACCCTTTACCAAGTATATAGATGCATTAATTAAATAAGATATATTGTGATATCCCAACATATCCATGTTCCAACATGGAACAAACTTCAGCTTCACCTGCAACTAACAACGTTATAATAGGGGTTGAGCACAGTGGTAACTTAGCCAAACAACGGTTTGCTAGGAAATGTTGGTTAGAGGCTTGACATGGCAATATGGGAGGCATGATATAACAAGTGGTAGGTAGCGCGACATAGAGATAGAACAAACAACTAGCAAGCAAAGATAGAAGTGATATCGAGGGTATGGTCATCTTGCCTGAGATCCCGCAACGAAGAAGAATGAGTCCATGAAGAAGACAAACAGACGTAGTCGAACGAATCCTCACAACTCCGGAACGAAACTGAAGCTAACGAGAGAAGCAACCCAGAAAGAAGCAAGCAACATTTTAAACACATAAGCATAAACATGGCATGATGCACAACCAAGGATGATGCATGTCCGGTTTAATGAGGCATGGCATGGCAAAGTGCACAAGCAAAAGTACAAGTTAAGTGGAGCTCAACATGTAATAAGATGCATGTTGACGAAACACCACATCAATTATTTAGTTCTCTCTCGTTTATGTACCCAGCAATATTAAATGTTATTAAACATGGCAAGAGGTGAAGCATAAGTAGAATACACAGTTAGGCATTTTAAATGAGGCTGGAAACATCAAACAATAATTCTGGTAAATTTAATGCAACAACAATTTTAAACATTTTAAATGTTATTATCATGATGCGGATGACATGAACAAGTTATATGCAATTTTATGAAAATTTTGACATGAGCATTATGCAGCATTTGTCACCGTGGTGGAAAGAAAGGGTGTCATGGCGACGATAACGAAAACGGTGCCACGGCAACGTTCCGGTTCCGGTAACTCGATTGAGATGCCGGTGAAAAAGAACAAGTTTGCAGAACATGCAAGAGTGACGGGGAGTGATCCCAATAACCGGGTTCCCACGGGTCGATGGCATGGAAAACAAGGAGGAACATGCAAGGGCATCTCGGACACGATGCAAACGCGAGCATTTCATACAACACATGCTTTTGGTCCACGGGCGGTCATCTCGGCGGTTATACCTTCGAAGCGTGCAATCGGGGTGGTTCGGGTTCGGGGTTCTTATATAGGCGCGGAGGAGAGCTCTAGAGCTCACGAGCGAGCTCCCGACCGAGCTTTAATGGCGGGCAGAGGCTGGGCATGGCACGGGCATGGCGTTTGCTACGCATTTAAGGCAAACCACGACGAAGCAGCGACGCAGGGTGATGCAATCGAGCACGGGCGAGCTCCAGGACATGAATGGAGGTCGAGACGAGGAGGGAGGAGACGAGCACAGTGGTCGGACCGAGCCAGAGCACGCGTTCAGCCATGACACAAGCGTGATCACCATGCGCACTGGCGCAAGCGGCGCTCTTTGGCATGGCCGACCATGTCCAGTAGATCGACCTTGGTGCCCTTAGCCAAAATGAGGAAATAAATCAATCCAGGGGCAAAGAGATTTGCACTTAGCTCCAACGTAAATCAGTAAGAAGGTGCTTGTAACTTCATGTGGTTAAACCAGCTTGGTAACATAGTAAAGAGTTTGTCTGATGATGATCACACACTAAGGTGATGCTGATCACCAAAAATCAGACTAAGAGGAGGAGTTTAGATGAGGGTTGCTGCAGAAAGTGCAAATCTGGCCAGAATTAGGGATTTGGATGATACACTCACATACTTTATTTTTGTGAGCTGAAATTTGGCATATAGGGGTTATATGATGATATGAAGTTGCTCTAAAAGTTTCATGCCATTTAGAAATACCAAAGTGGCACTTGCTTCACAAAGCTTCATTCTGGACAGAAACTTGGAAAAATTACACAGGGCAATTGGTTAACCAATTGAGGTAAAACTTGGTGGAAGGAGTTGATATTGGTATAAGCATGTCCTGGTAAAGTTTCAGCTCAATTGAAGCAATATAAAATATAGTTGCTTCACACACTCAAAATCTGACAAGAAACTAAGATTTGGGGCTGGCCTCACATAGCTGAGTTGCATGAGCTCATATTTGGTGGAGAGTCATTATTTGATCATAGGAAGGACCTTGCAAAATTGCTCAGGAATATTTACTAGGCAAATTGAGTTGAATTTTGGCATGAGCCAATGATGTGGACAGGAGAATCTGTCCAAGTTTGGGGTCAATCAAGCAAATAGAAATAGCACTTCCTTTGCAAAGTGCCATTTAGGATAGAATACGAAAAGAATTATTGGAGGATTATTTTTGAACATGGCAATGAAATATTTTGCCATATTTGAGCAAGATAGGACCCAAACAATTTATGAGAATTAATTGGGAATTTTAGGAGTGGCAGAAATATAGGTTGCTTCACAACCTAGGGTTTTAAGGGTTATTCCTTTATCAAAAAAGGAATATTTCCAACAAAAGAATTCTAGGTTAGGTCAAGGATGGAAATGACATGATCTTGGGATGATGAAGAGGGTGACAAGCCACTATAAAACCTAGGAAGACATGATCTTCCCAAGTTTCAGAACCACATAACCACGGAAAAGCAAAACAAAACAGGAAATCCAAGAAAATTGAAGGAAAAAAGAAAAGGGCAAAAATCTAGGCTGTTACAAACCTTCCCCCCTTAAAGAAATCTCGTCCTTGAAATTTGGTTGCTCGGGGTTAAATAATCTTTCTAACTTGAAGAAACCGTTTCCAACTCAGATTTCTTTTATTCATAATATTTCCACTGAGTTGGATTTGACTGACTGTCTTGATCTGGGGTCGTTTGCTTTGCGGTATCTGACATTCTGACAGGACGTACCTCATATGTTCCTGTTTATACTGACTCAAATTTTCTTTTCATATCTGTCGGCTAAGCTAGCATCCGAAATATTATTTTTACAGACATACTTGTCCTTCTTGATATTGATCCTTGATGGAAATCTTATTCTAGTATCAAGTACCGAGAATATTCCATGGAGTTGGGGAACATTTCTTCTTGTGGAACAAAGAATCTCTTCTACCCAGGCATTCGGTTTCCGTGAATATATGCCTGCCTTCGGGGTTACAAAATAGTGATGTGGATCATATCTGTTTTTGCTAATGGATGCTGACATCTTGCATGAGTTTCTGACTTATCTTGACTAGCTTCACAGTCTTGAGTATCCAAGTTGTACCAAAGGTTTGACTGTCGCTTTTCGTGACTGATAGAAAAATGCACCATCTCCTGATGATAAGATTTGCAAACTTGGTTGGCGGTGATGTTGGCAAAGAATCCCATCCACACAGGTTATTCTTTTAATTGCTTCCCGTATGCGAGAGATAACAATCCTCAAAGTTGGTGTTGTCACACTGATTCTCCATTTTTGCCAGTATCTCCCTGGGAATAACAGTCTGTGCGATGCTCCATCATGGGTGTTAAGGTCAATATATTGAGGTGTCCATGAGTCTGACCGGACAGACTTGGGTATTCAATGCTGACAGTTCTGAGCATACTGTGGACTGAGCTAGTTGCCTCGCTATGAGGTCCTTACCACAATGGAGTATACCTCTTAGGTGGATCTTTGCTTGGGTTTGCCGTGGAATAAGACGGTCTTGGGTATCCATATTTTACACATAATAACTGGCATACCTGTATTGTTGGTCTTGCTCTTTCATTATTACTTTCTTCATCTGGATCCTCAACTGAAAGAGCGGGGCCTTATATATATCCTTGATTATTTCCGCGGCCTTGAATACTGTTACGTACAATATCTGGCAATCATTCCTTGGTCTGGTTCATGTTTTGAGCCTCGGTATATTTATCTGTCTCACGTGTGGTTATACATATCTCAATACCGTTGTGGATTATGCCAGACAGTGACAGGATTAATAACATCATATTGCTGGATATGCGGGACTGATCTTGATAATCACTGCCAAGATTATTGTCTTAATGTTGTCTTTCCTTCAAGACTTGTTGATTATGGCATCACCCACTGGTTTTGTTTCTTGAATAACTGGTGAGAATTATCTGGGAATTTTAGGAGTGACAAAAATATAGGTTGCTTCACAACCTAGGGTTTTAAGGTTTATTCCTTTATCAGAAAAGGAATATTCCCAACAAAAGAATACCGGGTTAGGTCAAGGATGGAAATGACATGATCTTGGGATGATGAAGAGGGTGACAAGCCACTATAAAACCTAGGAAGACATGATCTTCCCAAGTTTCAGAACCATATAGCCACGGAAAAGCAAAACAAAGCAGGAAATCCAAGAAAATCGAAGGAAAAAGAAAAGGGCAAAACTCCAGGCTGTTACAACCGCATGGTGGTTTTCTCACAAGAGGGGTAATCTTCACACAATCCCATGTACTGAATAAGAAAGGGATAAAGAGTTGGCTTACAATCGCCACTTCACACAAATAACAAGTTAAACATACATCATCCAGAGTACAATCAAGGTCCGACTACGTAACCGAAATAAAAGAAGACAACCCCAAATGCTAGATCCCCAATCATCCCAACTGGGCACCACTACTGATCAACCTGAAAAGACACAAAACAATGATCAAGATCTTCATCGATCTCCCACTTGAGCTGAGTTGCGTCACCTGCACTGGTCTCATCGACACCTGCAACTGTTTGGAAGTATCCGTGAGTCACGAGGACTCAGCAATCTCACACCCGCGAGATCAAGACTATTTAATCTTATGGGTAGGGTAAGGTAATGAGGTGGAGCTGCAGCAAGTGCTAAGCAATATATGGTGGCTAACCTACGCAAATAAGAGTAAGATGAGAAGCTACGCAACGGTCGAAAAGCTATAAGTGATCAAGAAGTGACCCTGAAACTACTTACGTTCAAGCATAACACAAGACCGTGTTCACTTCCTGGACTCCGCCGAAAAGAGACCATCATGGCTACACACGCAGTTGATGCATTTTAATTAAGTCAAGTGTCAATTTCTCTACAACCAGATATTAACAAATTCCCATCTGCCACATAACCGCGGGCATAGCTCTCGAAATTTTATACCCTGCAAGGGTGTCCCAACTTAGCCCATCACAAGCTTTCCCGATCAACGAAGGAAATTCCTTCTCCCAGGAAGACCCGAACAGACTCGGAATCCCGGTTACAAGACATTTAGACAATGGTAAAACAAGACCATCAAGACCGCCCGAATGTGCCGACAAATCCTGATAGGAGCTGCACATATCTCGTTTTCAGGGCACACCGGATGAGCAATCCGTACAACTAAAACAGCCCTCAAGTTTCCCCGAGGTGGCGCTGCAAAGGGCTCTAGTTTGGACCGACACTTAGAGTAGCACTGGCCCGAGGGGGTAAATAAAGATGAACCTCGGGTTACGGAAACCCAAGGGAAAGCCTTAGGTGAGGCAAAAGTAAAACCAAGGTTGGGCCTTGCTGGAGGAGTTTTATTCAAAGAGAACTGTCAAGGGGATCCCATAACCCCAACCGCGTAAGGAACGCAAAATCAAGGAACATAACATCGGTATGACAGAAACTAGGCGGCAAGAGTGGAACAAAACACCAGGCATAAGGTCGAGCCTTCCACCCTTTACCAAGTATATAGATGCATTAATTAAAATAAGAGATATTATGATATCCCAACACATCCATGTTCCAACATGGAACCAACATCAACTTCACCTGCAACTAGCAATGTTATAAGAGGGGCTGAGCAAAAGTGGTAACTTAGCGAAACAATGTTTTTCTAGGATGGTTGAAAAAGGTTAGAGACTGTTGATGGAAACGACACCTATGGAGTCACTTGGATCCCTTCTACGGTTGGTGGGCGCGGGGTTGCACAAAGAGCGGGTCTGGCGGTCAGCACAAGGATCGTTTACCCAGGTTCGGGCCGCGGAGACGCGTAATACCCTAGTCCTGCTTTGATGTATATTTGAATGTTCTTGAGTTCTTGAACTAGCTACGGTGTGTGTGTCTAGTTCCAAGGATCCGAATCCCTCTCTAGTACGCCTCGGGCCTCCTTTTATAGCCAAAAGGGGTTGCCACAGTGGCACACAGGAGGTGGAAAGGTGTATAGTGGCTGAATCTATCCTCTAGCACCGTTGGACAAACGCATTTAATGCACTGCGGACGTGCCCCTCTTGCTTTATTGGCTACGGCAAGGAAGCTCGTCCCAGCTGACGCCGCCTCGCCTGGCTCCGATGCGCGTCCGAGCTAACGAGGTGTTGTAGCGCCACATTGGCTGGCTGTTGGGCTGGCGTGATGGGGGAGCCTTCATGAAGATCTGCATGCCACCACGCAGGTGCTTGCTGACTCGGTGTGGAGGCCGCACGCTGCCATGCAGATGCCTGCCCAGCTGGTTAAGCTAGCAGCTGCATGGGAGCCATGGTGGAGTCTTGGCAGTTGTGGGCCTGGCGGCCCCGCAGATGTCCTCGGCAAGGGTCTTGTCATGGCACCGCGGTCGTCCCCGGCAAGGATCTTGCCGGGGGTCTCATGGATTTCCTTTGCAAGAATCTTGCCAAGGATCGTTGTCTTCTGGTCCTCATCTGATCTTGTGTATTTATGATCTCCACAAAGATCTGCATGTCGCCATGGAGGTGCCTCCCGAGCCTTGGTTACAATGTAGTTGATGGTGTTGGAAACCCTAGGGCTCAAGGGTGGCGCGCTCTGCTGGCATCAGGCAAGTTGCCCCGGCAAGGATCTTGCCGGTGCTGCGGAAGCTGCCCCGGCAAGGGTCTTGTCGGGGGAGCCCACCTCTCCCTTTTGCTCTCTATGCCTCTGGTCTTGGCGTTGCTTCGATTGTCTTGTGCTCCGGCTTCCCTCCTCTGCCCTGCTCAATGCGGCTGTGGGCGCGGCTCTGATTGCCCGTGCACAAATAAATGGGTAAAAAGGAGGGCCCCTACTTTTGTACACCGACAGGAGCCCCCGGGCCTGGGCCATACATATGCGTGACACGTTGTTGGGCTAGGCCCAGAACGGTGCGCAGGCAGGCGGTGCGGATTTTTACTGCAGTAACTTTTCCGTCCCCTACACTTCTCCACGACCCGCGTTGAACGCGCGACGTGGAGGGTCATGCGTGACGTCCCTCCTCCTTCCTTCTCAATCTCTTGCTCTCGCTCGCCGTCACCTCGTCTTCGCTGTCCTTCATCCTTCACCTCTCGCAGCCGCCATGGCACCCAAAACCAGCAAAGGCAAGGGAGTGGCCAAGGACGCCGAGGGGAAGGAGCCGCCGGAGAGTGAGTTGGCGGCGCGGCGGATGCAGCTCGCCTACTTTCCCTCGACAGTCGATGCGGTCCATCTCCGGGACAACTTCAAGCCCCTGTGGGGGTGCAAGATGGGGGGAGACGACGGGGGAGAGGGACGCGGCCAAAGGCGCTTTGGCTGACGTGCAGGCCACAGTCCTCGGCAAGGCCGAGCTACTCTCCAACGCCAACGAATCCGTCCAAGACCTGAAGCTGAAGCTGGAGGGTCTTGAGGGGACGCTGTCAGAGGTCAGGGCCCGGGAGGAGACCCTGACCAAGAATCTAGAGAAGGAGAGGTAGCTGTGGAAGAACAAAGCCGCCAGCCACGAGGATTTTGTGAAGGGCGAGAACCTCTGGATCAACCGCCTCGCCGGCGTCGCCGGCAGGATCACCACGCAGCTGGCTACCATGGGGATGCCAAACATGAGGTACGTTCCGGAGTCGAGCGTGAGTCCCAATGCCAGGCTAACCCTGTTCTTCGAGGGTATTATCGGGGCCCTGGAGCAGTTCCGCTCCAACAGGGCGACCTCTCTGGCCGATGAGGCCCGGAGGCTTTGCCGGGGCGCCATGACCAAGGTCCTCACCAAGGTGGCGTACTGGAACCCGACCTCGACTTCACGCTGCGCTGGAGAGCTTGCCGGAGGACGTGGACCTCGCGACGCTCGAGGAGCATATCGAGCACGTCATCAGCCGCATCGACGGAGTTCGGAGGATCGAAGGCCAGCGCCAGGACTAGGCACCCCGTTTCTTATCGCCGATGCAGGTTCACGACCAGGACAATTTTTATCTTTAGTTAGAACCGCAGTAACAATTGATGTAATATAACTCTGCAGTGCTTTTGAAATGATGCATGTTATTTTCCCGTTTGATCTCCCTTTGTATGTCCACCCTACGTTAATAGGGTAGGCTTGCCGGTGCGGAAACCCAGGTCGCGGCGCCTTCAGGACGGATCCCCAATGGCCTTTCGGGTGTGCTTGCTGTCGGGCAAACCACCTCACTGCTCTTAACGTGGCTGCTCGAACTGTCGAGCGGACTCGAGACAGAACAAGAGCGTTGCCAATCGCAGAAGGTCACCCTGCCGTTCTCGACGCAGCCGCTTGAACTGTTGAGCGGACTCGAAACAGAACGAGGGCGTTGCCAATAGTGGCAGGGCCCATTCCATGCAGGTTTTGCATACACAAGGCAAGATCGTCGAGGACGATAACCTCATATATATATAAAGGAATTTCTCAAAGTTTTGCATGACTTAGCTTTCCTGCCGCTGCATGAGCGTTCACTGCATCCACAGAGGATGCCACTTGTTCGATCGTGTTCTTCCATGGAGTGACAACCATGATGAAGCCGTTGCTTCAACCAGACCAGATTTCCACAACTGCGCGTCCCCTATCTGGCGCACCAAAGATGTCGGTGGAAATGACACCTATGGAATCACTGGGATCCCTTATATGGTTGACGGGCACAGGGTTGTGCAAAGAGCGGGTCTGGCGGTTAGCACAAGGATCGTTTACCCAGGTTCGGGCCCCAGAGACATGTAATACCCTAGTCCTGCTTTGATGTATATTTGAGTGTTCCTGAGTTCTTAAACTAGCTACGGTGTGTATCTAGTTCCAAGGATCCGAATCCCTCTCCAGTACGCCTCGGGCCTCCTTTTATAGCCAAAAGGGGTTGCCACAGTGGCACACAGGAGGTGGAAAGGTCTATAGTGGCTGAGTCTATCCTCTGGCACTGTCAGATAAACGCATTTAATGCGATGCCGATGTGCCCCTCTTGCTTTATCAGGGACGGCAAGGAAGCTCGTCCCAGCTGTTGCCGCCTCGCCTGGCTCCGACGCGCGTCCGAGCTGACGAGGCGTTGTAGCGCCACGTTGGCTGGTTGCTGGGCTGGCATGATGGCAGAGCCTTCATGAAGATCTGCATGCCACCACGCAGGTGCTTGCTGAGTCGGTGTGGAGGCTGCACGCTGCCACGCAGATGCCTGCCCAGCTGGTTGAGCTAGCAGCTTCATGGGAGCGACGGTGGAGTCTTGGCAGCTGTGGGCCTGGCTGCGGCCCCGCAGATGTCCTCGGCAAGGGTCTTGTCATGGCACCGCGGTCGTCCCTGGCAAGGATCTTGCCGGGGGTCTCATGGATTTCCTTGGCAAGAATCTTACCAAGGATCATCGTCTTCTTGTCCTCATCTGATCTTGTGTATTTATGATCTCCACAAAGATCTGCATGCCACCATGGAGGTGCCTCCTGAGCCTTGGTTCCAATGTAGTTGATGGTGTTGGAAACCCTAGTTCTCAAGGGTGGCGCGCTCTGCTGGCGTCAAGCAAGTTGCCCCGGCAAGGATCTTGTCGGAGCTACGGAAGCCGCCCCGGCAAGGGTCTTGCCGGGGGAGTCCACCTCGCACTTTTGCTCCCTGTGCCTCTGGTCTTGGCGTTGCTTTGGTTGTCTTGCGCTCCGGCTTCCCTCCTCTGCCCTGCTCAGTGCGGCCATGGGCGCGGCTCTGACTGCCCGTGCACAAGTAAAGGGTTAAAAAGGAGGGGCCCTACTTTTGTACACCGACAGAGGCTATCATGGATGTCGGTGGAAACGACACATATGGAATCACTAGGATCCCTTCTATGGTTGGCGGGCGCGGGGTTGTGCAAAGATCGGGTCTGGCGGTCAGCACAAGGATCATTTACCCAGGTTCGGGCCGCGGAGACATGTAATACCCTAGTCCTGCTTTGATGTATATTTGAGGGTTCATGAGCTCTTGAACTAGCTACGGTGTGTGTCTAGTTCCAAGGATCCAAACCCCTCTCCAGTACGCCTCAGGCCTCCTTTTATAACCAAAAGGGGTTGCCACAGTGGCACACAGGAGGTGGAAAGGTGTATAGTGGTTGAGTCTATCCTCTGGCATCGTCGGACAAACGCATTTAATGTGTTGCCGACGTGCCCCTCTTGCTTTATCGGGGACGACAAGGAAGCTCGTCCCAGCTGTCGCCGCCTTGCCTGGCTCCGACGCGCGTCCGGGCTGACGAGGCGTTGTAGCGCCACGTTGGCTGGCTGCTGGGCTGGCGTGATGGCGGAGCCTTCACGAAGATCTGCATGCCACCACGCAGGTGCTTGCTGAGTCGGTGTGGAGGCCGCATGCTGCCAAGCAGATGCCTGCCCAGCTATTTGAGCTAGCAGCTGCATGGGAGCGGCAGTGGAGTCTTGGCAGTTGTGAGCCTGGCTGCAGCCCCGCATATGTCCTCGGAAAGGGCCTTGTCGAGGGCCCGGCAAGGGTCTTGCCGTGGCACCGCGGTCGTCCTCGACAAGGATCTTGCCGGTGGTCTCGTGGATTTCCTTGCGAAGAATCTTTCCAAGGATCGTCATCTTCTGTTCCTCATCTGATCTTGTGTATTTATGATATCCACAAAGATCTGCATGCCACCATGGAGGTGCCTCCCGAGCCTTGGTTCCAATGTAGTTGATGGTGTTGGAAACCCTAGGGCTCAAGGGTGGCGCGCTCTGCTGGCGTCAAGCAAGTTGCCCCGGCAAGGATCTTGCCGGTGCTGCGGAAGCCGCCCCGGCAAGGGTCTTGCCTAGGGAGTCCACCTCGCCCTTTTGCTCTCTGTGCCTCTGGTCTTGGCGTTGCTTCGGTTGTCTTGCGCTCCGGTTCCCTCCTCTTCCCTGCTCAGTGCGGCCGTGGGCACGGCTCTGACTACCCGTGCACAAGTAAGGGGGTAAAAAGGAGAGCCCGTGCCAAAGATGTCGGTGGAAACGGAACTTATGGGATCACTGGGATCCCTTCTATGGTTGGCAGGCGCGGGGTTGTGCAAAGAGCGGGTCTGGCGGTCAGCACAAGGATCGTTTACCCAGGTTCGGGCCGCGGAGACGCGTAATACCCTAGTCCTGCTTTGATGTATATTTGAGTGTTCCTGAGTTCTTGAACTAGCTACGGTGTGTGTCTAGTTCCAAGGATCCAAATCCCTCTCCAGTACGCCTCGGGCCTCATTTTATAGCCAAAAGGGTTGCCACAATGGCACACAGGAGGTGGAAAGGTGTATAGTGGCTGAGTCTATCCTCTGGCACCATCGGACAAACACATTTAAGGCACTGCCGACGTGCCCCTCTTGCTTTTTCGAGGACGGCAAGGAAGCTCATCACAGTTGTCACCACATGGCCTGGCTCCGATGCGCGTCCGAGCTGACGAGGCGTTGTAGCGCCACGTTGGCTGGCTGCTGGGCTGGCGTGATGGCGGAGCCTTCACGAAGATCTGCATGCCACCACGCAGGTGCTTGCTGAGTTGGTGTGGAGGCCGCATGCTGCCAAGCAGATGCCTGCCCAGCTGTTTGAGCTAGCAGCTGCATGGGAGCGGCAGTGGAGTCTTGGCAGTTGTGGGCCTGGCTGCGGCCCCGCAGATGTCCTCGGCAAGGGTCTTGTCGGCAGCCTGGCAAGGGTCTTGCCGTGGCACCGCGGTCGTCCCCGACAAGGATCTTGCCGGTGGTCTCGTGGATTTCCTTGCCAAGAATCTTTCCACGGATCGTCGTCTTCTGTTCCTCATCTGATCTTGTGTATTTATGATCTCCACAAAGATCTGCATGCCACCATGGAGGTGCCTCCTGAGCCTAGGTTCCAATGTAGTTGATGGTGTTGGAAACCCTAGGGCTCAAGGCTGGCGTGCTCTGCTGGCGTCAGGCAAGTTGCCCCGGCAAAGATCTTGCCGGTGCTGCGGAAGCCGCTCCGGCAAGGGTCTTGCCGAGGGATTCCACCTCGCCCTTTTGCTCTCTGTGCCTCTTGTCTTGGCGTTGCTTCAGTTGTCTTGCGCTCAGGTTCCCTCCTCTTCCCTGCTTAGTGCGGCCGTGGGCGCGGCTCTGACTGCCCGTGCACAAGTAAGGGGGTAAAAAGGAGGGCCCGTGCCAAAGATGTCGGTGGAAACGACACCTATGGGATCACTGGGATCCCTTCTACCGTTGGCGGGCGCGGGGTTGTGCAAAGAGCGGGTCTGGCAGTCAGCACAAGGATCGTTTACTCAGGTTCGGGCCGCGGAGACGCGTAATACCCTTATCCTGCTTTGATGTATATTTGAGTGTTCCTAAGTTCTTGAACTAGCTACAGTGTGTGTCTAGTTCCAAGGATCCAAATCCCTCTCCAGTACACCTCGGGCCTCCTTTTATAGCCAAAAGGGTTGCCACAATGGCACACAGGAGGTGGAAAGGTGTATAGTGGCTGAGTCTATCCTCTGGCACCATCGGACAAACACATTTAATGCGCTGCCGACGTGCCCCTCTTGCTTTTTCGAGGACGGCAAGGAAGCTCATCCCAGCTGTCGTCGCCTCGCCTGGCTCCGACGCGCGTCCGAGCTGACGAGGCGTTGTAGCGCCACGTTGGCTGGCTGCTGGGCTGGCGTGATGGCGGAACCTTCACGAAGATCTACATGCCACCACGCAGGTGCTTGCTGAGTCGGTGTGGAGGCTGCACGCTGCCACACAGATGCCTGCCCAGCTGGTTGAGCTAGCAGTTGCATGGGAGCAGCGTGGAGTCTTGGTTACTGTGGGCCTGGTTGCGGCCCCGCAGATGTCCTCGGCAAGGGTCTTGCCGGGGGCCCGGCAAGGGTCTTGTCGTGGCACCGCGGTCGTCCCCAGCAAGGATCTTGTCGGGGGTCTCGTGGATTTCCTTGGCAAAAATCTTGCCAAGGATCATCGTCTTTTGGTCCTCATCTGATCTTGTGTATTTATGATCTCCACAAAGATCTGCATGCCACCATGGAGGTGCCTCCCGAGCCTTGGTTCCAATGTAGTTGATGGTGTTGGAAACCCTAGGGCTCAAGGGTGGCGCGCTTTGCTGGCGTCAGGCAAGTTGCCCCGGCAAGGATCTTCCCGGTGCTGCGGAAGCCGCCCCGGCAAGGGTCTTGCCGTGGGAGTCCACCTCGCCCTTTTGCTCTTTGTACCTCTGGTCTTGGCGTTGCTTCGGTTGTCTTGTGTTCCGGCTTCCCTCCTCTGCCCTGCTTAGTGCGGTCGTGGGCGCGGCTCTCAAGTAAAGGGGTAAAAAGGAGGGGGCCTACTTTTGTACACCGACAAGAGCCCCCGGGCCTGGGCCATACACAAGCGCGACGCGTTGTTGGGCTAGGCCAAGAATTATGCACGCGCAGGCAGGCGGATTTTTACTGCAGTAAATTTTTTGTCCGCTGCTCTTCTCCACGACCCGTGTTGAACGCGCGATGTTGAGGGTCATGCGTGACGTGGGGGTCATGCATGGGGCGGTTCCCGCGCGCATGCGTGATGCCGCAGTAAATGGTAAAGAGGCGGCCCATGCCTTCCCCGTAAAAAGGAATAACCGCAGGCGCGCTGCTCATTTACCCTCTGTGCCTTCTCCAATCTCGGAATTGCCGTCCCATCCTCCTTCCTTCTCAAGCTCTTGCTCTCGCTCGCCGCCGCCACGTCTTCGCTGTCCTTCATCCTGCACCTCTCGCAGCCGCCATGGCACCCAAAACCATCAAAGGCAAGGGAGTGGCCAAGGACGCCGGGGGGAAGGAGCCGCCGGAGAGTGGGTTGGCGGCTCGGCGGACGCAGATTGCCTACTTTCCCTTGATGGTCGACGTGGTCCATCTCCGGGACAACTTCAAGCCCCTGTGGGGGTGCAAGACAGGAGGGAGAGGGACACGGCCAAAGGCACTTTGGCTGACGCGTAGGCCACATTCCTCGGCAAGGCCGAGCTACTCTCCAAGGCCAGCGACTCCATCCAAGACCTGAAGCTGAAGCTGGAGGGTCTTGAGGGGACGCTGTCGGAGGTCAGGGCCCGGGAGGAGACCCTGACCAAGAATCGGGAGAAGGAGAGGCAGCTGCGGAAGAATGAAGCCACCAACCATGAGGATTTTGTGAAAGGAGAGGCAGTTTGGGAGGCTTGATAAACAAGTGGTAGGTAGCGCGACATAGCGGTAGAGCGAACAACTAGCAAGCAAAGATAGAAGTGATATCGAGGGTATGGTCATCTTGCCTGAGATCCCGCAAGGAAGAAGAACGAGTCCATGAAGAGGAGAAACGGACATAGTCGAATGGATCCTCACAACTCCGGAACGAAACCAAAGCTAACGAGAGAAGCAGCCTGGAAAGAAGCAAGCAACATAGTAAACAACCATCACATAAACATGGCATGATGCACAACCAAGTATGATGCATGTTCTATTTAATGAAACGTGACATGGCAAAGTGCACGAACAATACTACAAATTAAGTGGGGCTCAACATGCAACGAGTTGCATATTGAAGAAAGCACCGCATTTAATTATCTAGTTCACTCCCGGTTATGTACCCCAAAAAATAAATGTTGTTAAACATGGCAAGAGGTGAAGCATAACAAAACTACCTATCTAGGCAAGTTTAAATGAGGCCGGAACAATAAGCAACAAGTCTGGAAAAATCCTCATATGCATATTATGAATCTGGTACTATTCTGCCCTAAACCATATTTTATTGTTGTTAAACAATAGAACAAATTGCACCATGTTAAACTAGGCATTTTTCTACCCCATTTACATATAAAGTTTATTAAATTTGGAGCTACGGTTATTTAGATATGAAATAAATCATTTTAACATGGCATTTAAGAAAATATAAAGCAAACAACATTTTGAACATTTTTAACATGGATGGAAGTAGCATATTATGAAACTAGATGAAATTCTAAGTATTTTACATATATAAATTATTTTAAACCGATGCACGGTTGTGGAGTTATTATACGCATGAAGTTAGAGGGTTTTTCTGTAAAACTGTAATTCCCTGGTTAATTAGTAAATCGCCAGACAGAAGAAAAAAACATGTTTGGGCCGAATCTATGCACTCATGGGCTAAACACGCAGTGGGCGCATGCTCACCACTTGGGCTTTAGCCCAGCTGGTGGGGAGGAGACCGGGCAGGCGCTGCGCTCGATCAACGCGGGCGCTGGCACGAAGCTGCGCCTCGCATGGCCCGGCTGGCCCACGCATGGAGGAGAATTCAGCTGGGGGTCGCTGTCCTCCTCTGCTTGATGCAGAGGTAGGAACAGGCGTGGTGGCGGCTGCCAGTGATGTGGAACGACGGTGCGGCGGGGAAGAGCTCCGGCGAGGTCGGAAATGGATGGATCCGGCCTCAGGGCGCCGGATCTGGCGGGAGTTGGACAAGGACGGTGGCGCATGGAGCTCGGGCACCCATGGCAGAGAGAGAGGTTAGAGAGATAAGAGGAAGGGAGACATGGGCGAAAGGAGCAGGACAGGGCACTGCTCACCTGAGACAGTGGCGGCGCTCGCCGGCAACGACGAGGACCGGTGGCCAGAGGCGGCGGGGCTGATGCGGTGGTGCGGGCGCCGGGTGCGGGAGCGCGGCGGCAGGGAGATCAAGGGGAGTGGGGCTCATGTGGCTGCGTGCGGTGATGCAGGCTCGTCCGGGCCAGATGGGCTCGGGCGGGCTAGAGATGGGCTTTAGCGGGCCCTGCAGGAGGTGGAGGGAGGCAGGGGCGACGTGGCGCGGAGGGATAGGCTCGGAGCATCTCGCGGGATGAGGTGGCGCGTTGGCATTGGCCGAAAGGCGTGGCGGCGGCGACGACAAGTGTCGGCGGCGGGTTAGGTCGGCACAGAAACGAGGAGGTGGGAAGAGGCTGGCGGCGCACTGGAATCAAGGGAAGGGGGCTGGCGGCTCCAAAAATGGAAGGGGCCCTTCCTTTTATAGGCAGGGGTCTAGGGTTGGGGGGCTTTACTCCGTTTCGGAGCCGTTCGATCTCGATCATACGGTCCGAAGCGGAGGGTATTAGCTAGGTGGGCTAGTGGGCTATGTAGGAGGGGTGTTGGGCTGAGAAGAGAAAGACGGAATGCGGCCCGGTGACTGTTTCGGTGACGGAAAACGTCCAACGATAGACCGGCTACTACTGTTGCTATATTTATCCGTTGGGGCATCAAACGAACTCCGAATGCGACGAAATTTAACAGAAGTTCTATCTACACTATAATAAGATGGCGCGCCAACTTTCATCCCATTCCGAGAACATTTTCATGCCACTTATAAAATAATATTTCGAAGGTGTCGCGGGCGCGTGCAAGTGTGTCTGGGCTCAGAACGGACAACGGAAGGAATCGGGGAGGCCGGAACGGATGCAAGTTTTGAAAACATGATGATGCAATGCACATGATCACATGGCAAGATGCAGCACGCAAGTGAATGACAACGCAATAACAGCGAATAACTGGAAGACACCTGGTGCATCGGTCTCGGGGCCTTACAATCGCCTTCTGACGTGTGCGGCGTTTCGCTTGGTCGAGAATGCAGACCGGATGCTCTTTATAAGAGAGGTCCTGTTGCAATTCGAGCACTTCATGATCCACTCCTCAGATTGGGTCCTTGAAGCGGCGGTGGAGTTGTGACACGTGGAACACATCGTGAACCTGAGAAATGTTCGGCGGAAGCTCCAGTTGATATGCCACTTTTCCATGCCTTTCGAGAATAGTGAATGGGCCAATATAGCGAGGAGCTAGCTTGCCCTTGATCCCTAAGCGGTGAGCACCCTTCATTGGTGTAACTCGAAGATAAGCCTTTTCGCCAGGTTGATAGACCATGTCTTTGTGATGATGGTCATACTGACTTTCCTGACGTGACTGAGCAGTCTTGAGATTCTCGCGAATAATGCGGACTTGTTCTTCGGCCTGTTGGATGATATCTGGACCGAAGAGTGGACGTTCCACAGTTTCTGACCAATTCAGAAGGGTTCGGCACTTTCATCCATATAACACTTTGAAGGGGGGCATATTCAGACTAGCTTGATAGCTATTATTATAAGAGAACTCAGCATATGGAAGATATTCCTCCCATTTCTTGCTGAAGGAAATTACATAAGCTCGAAGCATGTCTTTGAGAACTTGGTTGACACGTTCAACTTGTCCTTGCGACTGAGGATGAAACGCAATACTGAACGACAGATGAGTTCCCATAGCTTCTTGGAAACTTGCCCAGAACATTGAAGTGAACAAGTTGCCACATTCTGAACTAATAACCAGTGGAATACCGTGAAGTGAAACAATTCTGGACATGTAGAGAGTTGCAAGCTGACTAGCAGTGATTGTTTCTTTGACCGCCAGAAAATGTGCAACTTTAGAAAGCCGGTCAATGACGACTAGAATAGCATCGTTACCTTTCTGCAATTTGGGAAATCTAGTGACAAAGTCCATTTCAACATGGTCCCATTTCCATTCAGGAATAGAGATAGGTTGTAGAGTTCCAGCAGGCCTTTGATGCTCTGCTTTGATACGATGGCAAACGTCACACTCAGCAACATATCAAGCAATGTCTTGCTTCATATTAGACCACCAGAATCTCTGAAGAATGTCTTGGTACATCTTTGTACTACCGGGATGGATAGATAGAGGTGTATCATGAGCTTCTTTCATAACCCTTGGAATCATATCCAGGTTTTCCCTCGCACATGGCACCACTAGGCGACCTTTGAAGTACAAGGCGCCATCATCGGCAATAGTGAAGAATGAGGGCTTTCCTTTTGCGAGATAGCGTTTAATCTTCTCGACTTCAGATTCATAATGTTGAATAGTCTTGATATCACCCACAAGATCTGGTTTAACAGCCAGGGTATTTGGAGAACCCTTAGGAACAACACAAAGATTCATCTTTCGGAACTCTGGGGGAGGGGGAGAGAGTGCACCAGGAGGGACAATATGAAGATTCAGCTTTCTAAATTCTTCGACAAGCAAGGGCTAAAATTTTCGAACCTGGAGGTGGTTGCAGTAAGACTTGCGGCTCAAGGCATCAGCCATTACATTACCCTTGCCTGGGGTATAGGATATACCCATGTCAAAGTCTGCAACAGTCTCCATCCATCTCTGCTGATAGAGGTTCAGGTCTGGCTGAGTAAACAGATACTTCAGACTTTGGTGGTCGGTGAAGATCTCGCCACGATTACCCAGGAGTTAATGTCGCCACTGCTTCAGAGCATGAATGACAGCAGCAAGCTCGAGGTCGTGAACTGGGTAGTTTTCTTCGTGAGGGTGCAATTGATGAGAGGCATAAGCAATCACTTTGCGCTCTTGCATTAGGATACAGCCTAATCCTTGACGGGAAGCATCACAGTAAATGACGAAGTCCTTCTTAGTATCAGGTGGAGCAAGCACTGGGGCAGAAGTCAACTTGTCTTTGAGCACCTGGAAACTTTCCTAACACTTGTCTATCCATTGGAACTTGACGCCCTTATGCAACAAGTTAGTCAGAGGCCTGGCGATCATGGAGAAGTTCTCGACGAATCAACGGCAATAGCTGGCGAGACCAAGAAAACTTGACTCGTTCAGGGTTGACTGCAATGCCATCCTTGGAGATGACATGCCCAAGATAGGTTACTTCGGGGAGCCAGAATTCACACTTGGAATACTTAGCGTAGAGTTAATGCTCTCGAAGCTTTTCCAGCACAGGACAAAGATGTTCAACATGTTCTTCTTTGTTCTTGAAATTACAAGGATATCATCCAGATAAACCACGACGAACTTGTCGAGGTAATCCATGAATATATAGTTCATCAGACGAGAGAAGGTAGCTGGAGCATTGGTTAAGCCGAAAGACATGACGGTGTACTCATATGACCCATATCGAGTCACGAAGACGGTCTTTGGGATATCCTCTTCACGAACATTGATCTGGTGGTAACCCAACCTCAAGTCGAGTTGGGGGAACACTGATGAACCAGCTAGTTGATCATAAAGATCATTGATCCGAGGGAGGGGATATTTGTTCTGGATAGTGGCTTGGTTAATAGGACGGTAGTCTTGGACTAATCAGTTCATCCCATCCTTCTTCTTAACAAAGAGAGAAGGTGCTCCCCAAGGAGAGCAACTAGGGCGAATGAAACCTTTGCGAAGAGATTTGTCGATTTCCTCCTTAAGCTCAATGAGTTCATGCGGCAGCATCTTGTAGGGTCATTTGGCTATAGGAGTGGTGTCTGGTTTCAAGTCGATGATGAATTCGACAGCTCTAGCAGGGGGAATCCCTGGAAGTTCTTCCAGAAAGATGTCTTGGAATTCGCGAATGACGGGAATGATTTCAATGCGCTCAAGTGGTGCGGCGTTCAATGCATTCAAGGCATAAAGCCGTGCCTCGGCATTTTGAACCAGATGAGCCTGGTAAGTAACTATTTCATCAGAAGGGTGTACCAGATGGATAGTCTTAGTGGCGCAAACTATAGAAGCAGTATGCACTTTCAACCAATCCATCCCCAGAATGAGGTCAATGCTACAAGACTTCAGTACGATGGGAGAGACAAGGAATTCTATTCCTTCAATTTCAACGGGGACGTCATTGCAAATCATGGAAGTCCGACATTGGCCCGTAGGGGTGTGTAGTAATAGCGAAGCGTTCATGTCCTCGCATTTAATGTCGTGCAAGCATGCAAAATCTAGTATTTCTGGACGAAGGGAGTATATATATACCCATATCCCTCGAGCTACATCGGCACTTAGGAAAATTGCGGTGGCCTCATATCGTTCCCACTTCTTCCCGGACAAGGGCAGACTATCCCAAAGTAATCTTGGGTGATAAAAAATAGAAAATATGGTGCAACTTAATTTAGAAATATGGCAAATGGTGGCATGGAAGTACATTTCACAGTTAGGAAAAAAGGGGTGAGAGACGGGTTTGGTTGCGCTGCCCCGGTGTCTGACATGCACGAGGAGTGTACCCATCACAGTAGCAGGTTGGTCTAGAACTTCATTGAGATCAACGTGGTTGGCATGAACTCGACCATAAGACTTGGCATTGTTGTTGTGGGGTTGGTTGCTTCCACGACCAGTTGCTGGGAGGGCCAGTTGATTCTGGTTCTGGTTGCATTCCCTAGCACGGTGTCCTAGTTGACCACACCTGAAGCACAGACCATTATTGGGAGTGGGAACAGGAGCTCGGGGTGGTGGAGCTGGAAGTCTTGGCTGCCTAGTTGGTGGGGGAGGCAGATGCGGTGCAGCATAGGACTGCCTTGGAGCAGGTGTAGTTGGCTGGTACATGCTGTTGGGAATCCATATCCTACGCTTCTACGAGGACGGGCCCGAAGATGAGCCCGTGTCACGGTTGCGCCTGGGAGACCTCTAGTGTTCCTGCAGACCAATTTCGACATTGATGGCCTTGTTCACCAAGGTGGCGAAATCAGCAAATTCATGCACTAGAAGTGCAAGCTTGATGTCAGCTTGAAGGCCATCACGGAACTTCTCATGTCTGCGTGCATCAGTTGCAATGTCTTCTTCAGCATAGCGCAATAAATCCAGAAACTCCCGCTGATAAGCTTCCATAGTTTTGTTGCCCTGGGTGAGGTTGTGGAACTCACCCTTCTTCAGGTCCATGACTCCCTGAGGAATGAAGCGGGCACGAAAAGCAGCTTGGAAGTCTGGCCAGGTGATGATTGTTCCAACCGGCAGAGTACGCCTGTGGCTGTCCCACCATTGAGCAGGGGGTCCTTTCAGGAAGAAGGAAGCAAAGGTGGCATAGCTGGCAGGGGCTACATCAGCAGACTCCATCTCATAGGTGATGTCACAGAGCCAGTCATCAGCATCCAGAGGCTGAGTTGAGCTGCGGTAAATGATGGGTTGAGGCGCATGAAATCTTGCAGAGTCACTTGGGCTGGCTGTTGGTTCACATTGGGGCGAGGGAATTGAGCCATCATATTCTCCATGAACTGGCGATTCAGCTCAAACTATTGGATCATACCAGCCATGTACTCAGGAGGTGGTGGGGCATTGCCACCATGACCACGACCACCTAGTCTAACCATCCTGCTAAAATTTAACAGGGGTAGTTCAGCATTGAGAAATTTGCAAAGTCAAGAACCCCTCATGATGAAACATGCATAAGAAAGGAGCACGATAGATACTACATAGTAGTCGGCATATCTTACAAAAGGGATCATGCATAGAGTTCGGTACACAGAGTTCAGTACATAGGCTAAAGACATCATAGGTGGCACGCAGGCTCGCGGTGAATGCATCTAATATTAATAAGTAAGCCTACATCAGTCCCAGGAGGAACTATGGAGGTAGGTGCAGCCTGACAGCTGGTAGTGACACGACGGGAAGTCCTCCATGTCAGTAGCCTAGGGTCCGCGGATACTCTGATGCAGAACCCGGCGCTCAGGTGGCAGAAGAGGACCAAGTGCGGGAGAGTAGCCTCCCACATCTTGCCAGACGACACCCTGGGGCATCACGGTCCTGGTTGGGTAGATCACAGAACGTGACAGATCACCAGATCGGACAAGGGGGTGCAACAGCGTCAGAGCACCGTAAAGGTGTTGACGGGTGGTGTACAACTCGTGGCGAAGAGCTTGGTTATCTCTATCCAGGCAATCAGCATGCAAAACCAGGTTCTGATGGTAGAAAGGCTCTCGGGTGACAGTGGAGTAGGCAGCAGTGTAGTATACCTCCGCACCAACATTGGATGCGATAGCAATGTGCCTGAAAGGGAAGGTGTCCAACTCCCAATACTCTCCACGAAGACGTGTCAGAGCAGCATAAGCAGCATCGTGTACCGCCATATCTATAGTCACTCCAACACCATGAGTAGTGTGCAGCACAATAGTGGAGTCATACTCCCGAGAGTAGAGGTGGACGATGGCACGGTACTGCTCCTGGTTAAAGTCTTGGTACTGCTCGTACACGGTGTACTCAGGGTGCCAGCGATAACCCAGATAGGTCATCATCTTAGCTAACACAGTAGGTGATCCTAAGACCCCAATGGTCGTCGTGTGGCGCACGACGTGCCTCGTGGGTTCCATCTGAAAACAAATATGTTTCAAAGGAGTCAAATAATAGTGTGGATATTGTTCAATATACTACTCTGAGGAATAACTAGGGCTTATCCAACTTTGGGGTGAATGCGGTCACGGGATCCTAATGTTAGAGTTAGTAAACTCATTTAAACCGAGTAGAAGAGAGTTCAGAGTCCCAGAGTAAAGATCGAGGAGTAAAAGATCCTAATACCACCCAAATGGTGACGTGGGCCCGTAAGAAACACAACCATGTTAGTAAAAGTTTTGTAATGTCTAGAATCGACTTTGGCCAAGGAGTGTGGAAGGGGGATTCCTATAGGCAGTCGGCTCTGATACCAACTTGTGATGCCCCCGATTCAATCATACACTACAAGATCAGGGACTCACGGGAAGATATCACAACACAACTCTACAAATAAAATAAGTCATACAAGCATCATATTACAAGCTAGGGGCCTCGAGGGCTCGAATACAAGAGCTCGATCATAGAAGAGTCAGTGGAAGCAACAATATCTGAGTACAGACATAAATTAAACAAGTTGCCATAAGATGGCTAGCACAGACTAGGATACATATCGAAAGAGGCACAGGCCTCCTGCCTGGGATCCTCCTAAACTACTCCTGGTCATCGTCAGCGACCTGCACGTAGTAGTAGGCACCTCCGGTGTAGTAGGAGTCGTCATCGATGGTGGCGTCTGGCTCCTGGGCTCCAATGTCTGGTTGCAACAACCGGGTATAGAAAGGAGAAAAGGGGGAGCAAAGCAACCATGAGTACTCATCCAAAGTACTCGCAAGCAAGGAGCTACACTACATATGCATTGGTATCAATGAAAGGGGTAGTGTATGTGGACTGAACTGCAGATTGCCAGAACAAGAGGGGGATAGCTAGTCCTATTGAATACTACGCTTCTCTCAGCCTCCATCTTGAAGCAGAACAAGAGAGAAGATGGTAAGTTAACCAAGTATCACCGCATAGCATAATCCTACCCGGCGATCCTCCCCTCATCGCCCCGTGAGAGATCGATCACCGGGTTGTATCTGGCACTTGGAAGGGTGTATTTTATTAAGTATCCGGTTCTAGTTGTCATAAGGTCAAGGTACAACTCCGGGTCATCCTTTTACCGAGGGACATGGCTATTCGAATAGATAAACTTCCCTGCAGGGGTGCACCACATTTCCCAACATGCTCGATCCCTTTGGCCAGACACACTTTCCTGGGTCATGCCCGACCTCGGAAGATCAACACGTCGCAGCCCCACCTAGGCACAACAGAGAGGTCAGCACGCCGGTCTAAATCATATGGCGCAGGGGTCTAGGCACATCTTCCATTGCACACATGCATGTTGCATGGGCGGCCGGAAGCAGACCTAGCCTCCCTAATACAAGAGTAGGCGTTCCAGTCCAATCCGGTGCGCGCCGCTCAGTCGCTAACGTCAAGAAGACTTCGGTTGATACCACGACATCCAGTGCCCATAATTGTTCCCGCGTAGTTGGTTAATGCATATAGGCCAATGGCCAGACTCAGATCAAATACCAAGATCTCGTTAACCATGTTAATTGAAGTAACCGCAGACGCCGACCAGGGCCAGGCCCACCTCTCTCCTAGGTGGTCTCAACCTGCCATGTCGCTCCGCCACAAAGATCCACTCAGAGGGCCGTCGGGACAAATGTCCTTTCGGTCACAATCCGTGAATCACTCGCGGGTACTCTACGAGCCGACCCGACTTTAGTCACCACATATATCATATATTATGTATATAAGCATATACTCGTGATCACCTCTCGAGTGATCACGGCCCGATAGTATAGCATGGAAGGTGGACAAGAATGTAGGGCCACTGATGGAATACTAGCATCCTATAATAAGCATTTAGGATTGCAAGTAAAGATAACAAGAGTAGTAGGAAGGACAAGCTATGCATCAGAATAGGATTCATGGAAAGCAGTAACATGGTACACTCCTCTAATGCAAGCAGTAGAGAGATGAATAGGCGATATCTGGTGATCAAGGGGGGGCTTGCCTGGTTGCTCTGGCAAGTAGGGGTCGTCAACAACGTAGTCGCTCAGGGCACCAGCGGCGGCATCAGTCTCGTAGTCTACTGGAGAGAAGAGGGGGAAGAAACAATGAATACAATGCAAACAGATGCATATTGATGCATGACATGACAAGTAATGGTGCCAGGTGTGCCCTAATGCAGTAAGAGGTGATACCGGCGAAGGGGGGAAACATCCGGGAAAGTATCCCCGGTGTTTCGCGCTCTTGGATAGATGAACCGAAGGGGAAAAGTTGCATGTTCGCTATGCTAGGGATGTGTGGCGGACAAACGAGCTGCGTACTCGGATTCGTCTCGTCGTTCTGAGCAACTTTCATGTAGAAAGCATTTTCATCTGAGCTACGGTTTATTTTCTATGTTTTACTAAAGTTTTAATCATTTTCTGAATCTATCTATATTAACAAAAAAGGAATTATGATATCAGCATTGCATGGGGATGACGTCAGCAGTCAGCACACTGGTTGACTGGTCAAAATGACCAGTGGGGCCCACTCGTCATAGACAGTGGGGATAACAGGGGTTTATTTTAATTATACAAAGTTAATAAGAAGTAGGGCCCCACATGTCAGTGACACTTTAGGTTAAGTAATTAATTTTATTTATAAAAATGTTTTAATTAGTTTAATTACGTGATGGGGCCTGCATGTCAGTGCCACTGGGCTACCCAGTCAGCATGTTGACTGGGTCAACCCAGTCAACGGGGCCCCCATGGCCCACTGGCAGTGACCCAGGGGTGGGGCCACCTAGCCACATCGGCGGACAGGGCCGGAGCTACGCCGTTGAGGCAAAACACGGCAGCGTGGCTCGGGAGGTGGTTGGAAATCAATTGTGGTGGTCCGTTTGGACCATCGCGAGCATCTATGGGACCAGAGAGATGGTGTGAAGCGATCTGGGGGTAGCAGCATCGACGGGGATGGCCGGAACAACGCCGGCGAGCGGCGGAGGCGGTGATGCATACGGTTCGATGACGACGACGGCGAGACAGTGTGGTACGGAGCAAATGAAGAGGTTGGGCAGGTTCTACGCGGTGCGGTGAAGCTGTTGGGTGCACACGTGTGACCATTTGGTCACCGGAGCAAGCTAGCTACGGCGCGTGAGGAAGCTAACGGAGAGGAGCAGGAGGTGGAGGAGCTCACCGAGTGGCTCACACGATGGCCCGTGGTGGTTTAGGAGCTGCAGAGACGTCATCGGAGCCGGGGATGAGCAGCGGCGACCGAAGATGTGGAAGAAGGGGAACCGGTGCAGCAACGCCTCCGAGCTCCAGCTGCGGCCACCGGTCGATGACGAAGATGATGGCGGAGACGACGGACACGTTGGCAAGGCGAGGCGATGGCTATGGCCGCGCGTTTTACGGCGGCGAGTCCATGGCGGCGCTCGGATGCGGTGGGGAAGGAGGAAGCGGCGAGGTGGATCTGAGGGGAGAGGGAGAGCGGGGGTGAGTGGGAGAAGGAACCGAGGAGGTGGGGCGGGGCGGCCTTATCCCCTCCCAGCGTCGGTGCCGGTGAGGTGGTCAGGCGGGAGCGCGCCCCTGTTCCGACCCTGGTTGGGGGAACAGGGAAGGGGGACGGCAGGGGGAACCGGGCCAACTGGGTGGGCCAGGTGGCCCGGCCTGTCCTGTGAGCTGGGCCGCCTGGTCCAGTGGGGGGTTGTTGCCTTTTTGTATTTGTTTGTTTTCTGTTTTTATTCCTTTCTTTTTTTTATTTCCTTTTTTGTTTCATTTCACTTTAAAATATTTAGGCATTTTCTAAAAAAGTGCTTTCTCCACAATAATTACCAGTGCAATATTTGGCACCAACCGAACATTTTTGTTTCAATGTTTGAAAACTTTTGTTGTTTGCCATATTTTGAATTGATTTTTGAATCGGTTTTTGAACTAACGAGAGATTAGCAACAGTAGCGGAGGTGACGTGGCATCATTAACATAGGTTCACTGTAGCTTAATTATCCGGGCGTTACACTGTAGCTTCCTCTTGGTGGTGCTTTTCTTGCGGTCTTCTCTTGTGCTCATGAAGTTTGGTCGTAGCTTGTTGTAGAACTTGTTCATACTTGTAGGTTTGCGCGTCTCGAGCATCTTCATGTTGATGGTGTCGTTGTCGTGCTTGAGCTCGTAGTATATGTCATTCATCGTCGTCATGCACATGATGCTTGGAGGTGACTTGCGCTTCATGACGATGTGGATTACGAACATGATGGTGGTCTTCATGGAGATGTGGACATGGACGAATTGCGCTTGCATCGCTTGGGCGCTCCGAAGATGATAGACTTGCTTGCCGCCGCCTTGAAGATGAAGAAAGGGAAGAACGGTTGACCAACAAGGCCCGAATCTCCTCCATCTTTGCATCTTTCTCCTCCTTTTGTGCGGAAAGCTTGTTATCGAAGTAGTCTCTTGTGCGTAGCTCGGAGTGTCGTATGTCGATGGCGAGGTTGTCGATGCGCTCTCGAAATCTTGATTGTGCACCTTGCATTTGTCGTTGTAGATCGAAGATGGACGCTTTGGTGATGTAGTTTTTCATGCCGTCGTTGTTGTCGAAGACCGGAGATGAAATGCCTTGCATATCCATCACAAGACTCGAGCAAATATGAGTGGAAGAAAGGAGAGAACTATACCAAATGTACCTTGACCGATGTTGAGGATGGATCAATGATCACTCAATGATGTAACAAGGAAATAGCACAATTGGTACCTATCTCGTCAATTTCTCACACCTACACAAATAAAGCTTATAGTAAAGCTTGGTGAGGATAGTGGCACAAAAATTTTGATGCAAAATTTCTTTTCCCCCTCTGATTTGGGTTTTTTCCTGAACTTTTTCCGCCCAAATGCACGATCCCCAAATTTCCTATTCTTGGTGGGATCACGACCCCCGGAACTTCCGGACCTCGGACCTTCCGCCTTGCCCAGAATGTCCGGCCTTGACAGAAAGTCTGCGCATCTTCGACTACTTCCGCTACTTCAACAACTCCGACTACGGTGCAGCGACATCTTCGCCAACGTACTAAAGACCGGGCACTACGAGACCGACCACTTCATCATCATCCGTCCTTTCTTACACTACACAAACCATTGACTATAGCTTCCATGACATCTTTGTCTACTCCTTGCCATGGCATTGATAACCCCATAGCCTTCCTTTTGCGTCACTTACCCATCGAGACTAGCCTTTGAGTATTGCCGGCAACGCTACTTGTGCACATTAGTGATCATCATCTTGTTGAATATAATATATCATCTTGGTATGCATATCTTGATATCATATCTTGTGTCACAAGGTTGCCATAGCATATACACAATTGCTATATTGGTTCGTGAAGTTTTGCATGAGAAAGAGCACAAAAGAGAAAGAGCCAAACAAGCTTTTAAGTAAAAGGGAGATAAGCAAAGAGCTTTTAAGCAAGAACCATGGCATCATACTACATTAAGATTATCATACTCGATCATCTTGGATCATCACATAGGAACACCATACATATAGCATACTTGGGATAGAAGTCGTTGCATTTTTGCTTTATAGGTTGTGCACAAGTCTCGTATTTTCCTATTATGCAACGTGCTAGCATCTCTCTAGAGTTGTGCAACAAGAGAATTTTCCGTGGATTCCACATTTTGAGCTCATTTTTGGTTTGCACAACCCCATTTATCTATTTGCGTGTGTGTTTCCGTGTACCACTACTTGCTATTGGTCTACTTGTTGCATTTGTGAATTTGTGAATCTTTTTCAACATTATTGAGTCTCACTAACAATTGCATAAATTTTGTTCCACCATCCTAACCGAGTTCCACCATAAGCTTTCCTTGTGTAGGTGTGAGAGATTGACGAGATACGGTACCAATTGTGCTATTTCCTTGTTACATCATTGAGTGATCTTTCATCCACCCTCAACGTCGGTCAAGGTACATTTGGTATAGTTCTTCTCTTTCTCCCACTCACATATTTGCTTGGAATGATGGATAGGCCAAGTTCTTCTACCAACCCACTCTTCATCGAGCAAGATGACGACCCGAACAACTACGTCACCAAGAGCCACCTCTTCGGTGCACAATGAGCTTTGCATCAAGAACAACAAGCATTTAGTGACCGTATCGACAACCTCGCCACCGACTTGTGACTCTCCGAGCAACGTACAAGAGTCTGCTTCGACAACAAGCTCGACGAACAAAAACAAGAGAACAATGCAAGAATGGACGAGATTCGTGCCTTGTTGATCAACTGCTCTTCTACCACTTCATCATACTCAAGATGGAGTCACTCAAGTCGACACTCATTTGACAAATCAAGTACACCGACATCGAGCACTCTTCGACGAGCCATGCGCCAAGACCGTCAAGCAAACCGCGATCCTCTACACGACACCGATCATCAAGAACGACTTCAGGCGCAAGAACATCGACATCGCCAAAATCAAGCTACATTTGCGTAAGCACAAGAACGGCAAGGTCTACGCCAACAAGAGGAAGAGGGAGCGCGGCAACACCAAGACGAGAAAGATGCCGAGGCACAACGTCGAAAACAACTACGGCGAGAAGCTCAAGCACTTGAGGTGCAACATGCCCTCCACGACACAAGTCACGCCATTGCCGCACGCAACCGCCATAGGCGCGAGCAACGAGAAGCACTTCGTGATGAAGTTCAAGAGAGGATTTATCAATCATGGTTGCACCGACAAGTTCCTCAAGCTCCTCTAGAAGCTAGACAAGCTCCTCCACAAGCTCGACAAGAACCTCAAGTTCACCAAGAGCATTAGGACAATGGAAATCATCCATGCCAAGAGCAAGTTGAGGGAAACAATCCTCCACGTTAAGGACGTCATCACCCTCAACCCCAACACAATGAAGAGCAACGCCACAGCAAAATCAAGTTCACCATGCCCAAGTTTTCCGAAAGCAATGATCCCGAAGAGTACCTTTCATGGGCATTGAAAGTCAACAAAATCTTACATATGCACAACTATGAGGAAGAGAAGAAGATCGCCATGGCATCCCTTGAGTTCCAAGACTACATTCTCATTTGGTGGGAACAAGTCATTGAGCACCGTGGGGCAAGAGGTGAACCACCCATCACAACTTGGGCGCAAATGAAGGATGTCATGAGAGAACATTCTGTGCCAACCTACTACAACCGCGACCTCTTCAAGAAACTACAAATCCTCAAGCAAGGCATAAAGAGCGTTGAAGAGTACTACAACGAAATGGAGATTGCCATGATACAATCTAATGGCATGGAAGATGATAAGCAAACTATGGCACGTTTCTTGAATGGACCACCCTATCAAGAAGATCGCCAACTTCCAACCTTACTCCAACCTCATCGAGCTAGTGCATGATATGTCATTTTGCATCATGCTTTTATATCGGTATTTATTGCATTATGGGCTATTATTGCAAATTATGTCACAATACTTATGTCTTTTCTCTCTTATTTTACACGGTTTACATGAAGAGGGGGAATGCCGGCAGCTGGAATTCTGGGCTGGAAAAGGAGCAAATATTAGAGACATATTCTGCACATATCCAAAATTCCTAAAACTCCACGGGAAATATTTTCAGAATATATAAAAAATATTGGGCGAAAGAAGTACCAGAGGGGGGCCACCCACCGTCCATGAGGGTGGGGGCGCGCCCTACCCCCTAGGCGCGCCCCCTGCCTTGTGGGCCACCTAGAAGCCCCCCGATGCCCATCTTCTGGTATAAGGTGTCTTTTGCCCTGGAAAAAATCAGAAGGAAGCTCACAGGACGAAACTCTGTCACCACGAGGCGGAACCTTGGCAGAACCAATCTAGGGCTCCGACGGAGCTGTTCTGCCGGGGAAACTTTCCTCTGGGAGGGGGAAATCATCACCATTGTCATCACCAATGATCCTCTCATTGGGAGGGGGTCAATCTCCATCAACATATTCACCAGAACCATCTCCTCTCAAACCCTAGTTCATCTCTTGTATCCAATCTTTGTATCCAAACCTCAGATTGGTACCTGTGGGTTGCTAGTAGTGTTGATTACTCCTTGTAGTTGATGCTAGTTGGCTTACTTGGTGGAAGATCATATGTTCAGATCCATTATGCATATTAATACCCCTCTGATTATGAACATGAATATGATTTGTGAGTAGTTACGTTTGTTCCTGAGGACATGGGAGAAGTCTTGCTATAAGTAGTCATGTGAATTTGGTATTCGTTCGATATTTTGATGAGATGTATGTTGCCTTTCCTCTAGTGGTGTCATGTGAACGTCGACTACATGACACTTCACCATTGTTTGGGCCTAGAGGGGGCATTGGGAAGTAATAAGTAGATGATGGGTTGCTAGAGTGACAGAAGCTTAAACCCTAGTTTATGAGTTGCTTCGTAAGGGGCTGATTTGGATCCATATGTTTCATGCTATGGTTAGGTTTACCTTAATACTTATGTTGTAGTTGTGGATGCTTGCAATAGGGGTTAATCATAAGTGGGATGCTTGTCCAAGTAAAGGTAGTACCCAAGCACCGGTCCACCCACATATCAAATTATCGAAGTACCGAATGCGAATCATATGAATGTGATGAAAACTAGCTTGACGATAATTCCCATGTGTCCTCTGGAGCGCTTTACTTTATATAAGAGTTTGTCCAGGCTTGTCCTTTTCTACAAAAAGGAATGGGCCATCTTGTTGCACCTTATTTACTTGCATTACTTGTTACTCGTTACAAATTACCTTATCACAAAACTATCTGTTACCGATAATTTCAGTGCTTGTAGAGAATACCTTAATAAAAATTGCTTATCATTTCCTTCTGCTCCTTGTTGGGTTCGACACTCTTACGTATCGAAAGGGCTACGATAGATCCCCTACACTTGTGGGTCATCAGTGCACCAAGCCACTAAGGCGGAACGACAAGTGCAAGATGATTTCAAGTATGCCAAGTTCTCTTCCAAGTCCTATGGCTTCTCCAACAACCAAGGTTCAACGACTCCAAAACCCTCTACCTCAACCAAACCTTCTACAAGCAACGTCGACAAGTCAAGTTACAACAAAACTTTGGCAACCTCAATTCGTCCTCCTACTACAAGAAACTTCAAGCCGAGAGCTTCATCATCTAAAACTCCACTGGATGAGACCATCAAAGACAAGTTCCATCAAATGCTTCACATGCAGCGAATGAGGCCACAAGTCCTTCAAATGTACCAACAAGCGCACCATGATTCTCAACGATGACGATACATACGACTATGAGTGAAGGAGAAATAGAAGCACTTGATAATGTGGCTATGCACCGACAAGTGAATGAGGATGAAGATGATCAAGTCTTTTGTGACAAAGATTCGAGCCCCGCTCTCGTTGTCTCCAAGGTCTTGACACTTCAACATCAACAAGACAAAGACCAAACATGCCATATCTTCCACACTAAGGCCGGCATCAGTGGAAGGTCCGTGAAGGTCATCATCGATGGAGGTAGTTGCCATAACTTGGCAAGTGAAGAACTATGCTCCAAGCTCCAATTGGTCAAGATGAAGCACCCTCATACCAACAAGGTCCAATGGTTAAGCGGCTCTAGCACTATTCAAGTGGAGCACATGGTGCAAGTTTCCTTCAAAAATGGAGCATACGAAGACACTTTGGAGTGTGATGTCATCCCGATGTCCGTTTGCCACCTCCTTCTTGGACGACAATGGCAATTTGACCGAGGCGTCATCCACAATGGACGTACGAATCACTATAGCTTCAAGATGAAGGGAAAGGAGTACATGCTATGACCTATGTCTCCAAGCCAAGTGATTGCCGACAAGCAAGCCACCCGTCATGGAGAGAATAGTGAGAGAGCGAACCACCAAAAGAGAGTGAGCGCCAAAAGCCAAAATTGAGTGCCTCCACGATGAGCGACAAGAAAAACTTAGTATTGTTTGCCACCAAAAGTGAGATGAGAGAAGTGTGTGAGAATTCGTCAAGTGTTATGCACTATGTCCTTTTGTGCAAGGACGACGCACCAAAAACTAACACCTCTCACGATCTACCTTCAGTGTTATCTTCTCTATTGCAGGAATTCCAAGATGTATTCTTCGACGAGCTACTCTGGGTCTACCTCCTCTTCGAGGCATCGAACACCGCAACGACCTCATCCCTAGAGCACCTCTTCCTAACAAGGCTCCCTACCACATCAACCCTGAGGAAACCAAGGAGATCCAACGGCAAGTACAACAACTCATCGACAACGGCCATGTACGTGAAAGCTTGAGCCCTTGTGCCTTCCCAGTAATCCTTGTTCCCAAGAAAGATGGTACATATCGCATGTGTTCCTATTGTCGTCCTATCAATGCTATCACAGTGCGTTACCGTTACCCCATTCCACGCCTAGATGATATGCTAGATGAGCTTAGCGGAGCCACCATTTTCCCTAAGATTGATCTTAAGAGTGGTTATTACCAAATCCGCATACAAGAAGGTGATGATTGGAAAACCGCATTTAAGACCAAATTTGGCTTATATGAATGGCTTGTTATGCCAATGGGTTTATCCGAAGCACCCGGTACTTTCATGCGAGTCATGCATTTTGTTCTTCACTATATATTGGCGTATTTATTGTGGTCTATTTTGACGGCATTCTTGTTTTTAGCAAATGTCTCAAAGATCATGTCACCCATCTTAGAACCATTTTGCAAACCCTTAGGAAAGAGCGACTTTATGCTAATATCGACAAATGCCTTTTTGGTGTTGATAATCTTGTTTTCTTGGGTTTCGTTGTGTCTTCTACGGGTGTGCATGTTGACAAATCTAAGATCAATGCTATTAAAAATTGGCCCCAAACAACCAACTTGCAAAAAGTGCATAGTTTCCTTGGCTTAGCCAGTTTCTATCGTAGATTTGTTAAGGATTTTACTACCATTGCATCCCCTTTACATGCTTTGAGTAAGAAAATGCACCCTTTGTTTGGGGACCATCCCAAGATACCACAGTTAATGAACTTAAAAATTTGCGTACTCATGCTCCCGTGCTTGCATTACCCAACTTTGACAAACTTTTTGAAGTTCATTGTGATGCTAGCAGTAATGGCATAGGAGGTGTGTTAACACAAGAGAAGCACCCCATAGCTTACTTTAGTGAGAAACTTTCTGGAGCGCAACTCAATTATCCCATCTATGACAAAGAGCTATATGCTTTAGTGTGAGTTTTGCATGAGTGGGAACATTATCTTCACCCTCATGAATTTGTCATTCATACCGACCATGAAATGCTTAAGTACCTTAAGGGCCAAACTAAGTTGAACAAGCGTCATGCTAAGTGGAGCGCATTCATAAAGTCTTTTCCATATGTCATCAAATACATCAAGGGCAAAGAGAATGTTGTGGTGGATGCGCTTTCCCGCAAATGCATGCTTGTCACTAAACTTGAACTGAATGTCATTGGTTTTGAGCACATAAAAGACTTGTATGCACATGATCCTACTTTTGTACTGTTCTCAAGCATTCTTTGTTTTGTTAACTGTCTTATCTTCTAGTACATGTTTCTATTCTGCAATGTCGTGCTCAGTTAACTATTTTGGTTCATTTGGTCTACTGTCCATTTAACTATTTGGTTCAGTTTTGCAATTTGATTTTCATTTGTTGTGGGTACAATTTTGTATTGTTAGGCATGTGACACCAATCGAATTTGGTTGTACTCAATACATATTCTACTGATAGTATGGCAACTCTCAGTTAACCTGATCAAGATCTTCCTTATGTGTGTTGTAGGGAAACAATGGGAGACACTGCGGTTTACCATCGATGTTTGTTCAAGCAGGGTCCTTTGGCTAAAGCACATTATTGTGCAGTTGGAGGAATCATTCTAATATTTAGGTTTCTTACAATTTGGTATTGCACATGCAGGTCCTGCTGTCAGAGGCTTAGACCCACTGTTCGACCCATTTTGCATATGGGGAAATGAGATGTCCATGAATATCAGTCAAGTCAAGAAACTCAAAAGATTGTTAGGATGAAGAAACTTGCGACGAATAACAGGAAGATCTTTGTTTGCACAATGAAGAAGAGATTAGTCAACTATAGGATGGTACTAACTCTTTTACCTTGTTTTTACACCTTGCGCCATTTCAAAATTAATAACAGCGATTTATGCATAGCTTTGTTTTCAGTACTTTTCAAAGCAGTTCACCGATGATTACCTCTCAAACCACTTTCATGGTCAAGAGGCGAGGTTCATTCAACACCCACGGTACAATATTGAAGTCTTGCTGAAGAGGACGAAGGTTGGGCGGGCAATTATCCATAGCCACTGGCGTAAAGTTGCAAGGACATTCAACATCACTGAAGGCTCAATATTTGCCTTCCGCTTCTGCAGTTTCCCAGATGAGATTCATCTATCTATTTACCGTGTATGATGCTACTTTCCAAAGGTTTTTGATGTTGCATGTGAAACTTGGTGCTTTTCGTATAATGGCGTAACTGAGTGCCACAACTATCTGATGTAATTCAATTATGAAATCTTGGTTGTTGTTATACAGATATGAAATATCTGGTGTGTTTTATAAGAAATATCAATTTGATTACTACATGGATTATCAATAATAGGCTAATTACCCAGCTTATTGGGGTTTTCTATTGCAAACGGTTACTCAGACAACACCGTGGGTGATGAAGTCAAACAACCTGCACAGTTTCTAGAAAGTAGGCGTGTTCAGTCAACTAACAATCACACACGGCTTCCGGTAGCGAACTGTTTGCGTTAGGCCAACTTGCACAAACGATTCCACACAAAGAAGTGTGTTTGATATACATACCTACGGAAATGTTTTTCTAGGATTCACCGTGTGGGATGTACATACCTACAAACATGATTGGGTTTCGATGCCTCGCCTGATCGCACACGAGCTCATTTGGTGTCCCAGGAGGGCCTATCCCCGACGGTTTCTGGGTCGTGTGGGAAGGACCCCCTATCGCCCACACTCACTTGGAGACGGTTCGGGTTAAAAACCGTTTGTATAGCACGTCGATGTACTAGTGTACCTCAAGAAAATGCATGAAGATACAAGGCACACCATTGAGCGCCAAGTACAATGACTCGCGAGCAATATCAACTTCAACAAGCAACCCATGATATTCAACATCATAGATCCTGTTTGGCTACACATTCGCAAGGAACACTTCCCCAACGAAAGCAAGTCCAAACTTCTACAGCGAGCTGACGGACCCTTTGAGCTGCTAGCACGCTACAACAACAATGCTTACAAGATCAACCTCCCACGCGACAAGTACTCCGTGAGCAATATCTTCAATGTCAAAGATCTCTCCCCATACCATGGTGATGAGGATTTCAATCCGAGGTCGAATCTTTCCCAAGGGGGGAGATGATGCAGAACATCCCACGGTCATCCACATGGACACTACCTCAACTACCCAAGCTTCAAGTGGACCCATGACAAGAGCTCGAGCATGTGCTATTCAATCCAAGGTGACATCTCTCCTACTTGAGCTTCTCTTACATTCGAGTGAGACATGGCTACTGGCTAAGTCAGAAACACTATGTGTGGTTAGGTACAACGCACAAGCCACGGAGCTAAGAGCTAAGGAAGAAGGAATAGGCAACAACTCCTTGTCCAGCCTGGAACTTCCGGCCAGAGCCCGGAACCTCCGGCCGCCCCAGAACTTCTGGCCTCCGACAACCCAGACGAGCCCGGGCGTGCCAACTCTATGGTTAGCCCAGAAACAGCGCAGACCTTCCCCCCCCCCGACGCCAGCCCAGCTACCACCATGCCAACTCTCTAGTTAGGCCAGACCCTCCCAGGACCTTGGCCCAGAACCTCCGACGCCCGGAACTTCCGGCCTTGCTTGCGCGTAATGACTCGGGCCGAGGACCATGTACCCTTTCGCCTCCTAGACTATAAATACTCTTCTTCACCTCCGTTTTAGGGTTAGCAAAGTAGTAGATCATTTGAGATAGAGCTTTGCGCTCCACTTGATCCCTTCTCCATCAGAGTTCACGACCTCTACGGAGAAGATCCCCCAAGTGGATTCAAGACCCCTCATGGGAAGACCCCTCAAGACCTCCTCATGGAGAAGAACTTGCTACTTGTATCGTCCCTTGTTGATCGTGGATCATGTATCTCTTTGTGTTTCAAGGATCTAGCACATGTGTAATCGAATCTTGTTCTTTGAGTGATTTCCTCTCGTGTTTCCCCTTGTTTTCCCCTCGTGTTCTTTGCGGGATCCGCTCCAATCGCGAAAGATCGGGCATATAGGGTTCTACCCTACATCATCTTGGCCCACTCCTTCGCCTTAAGGCCTCCTCCCAAATCTTCTAAGGTCTCTTATGTCCAAAAAATTGTCAAAAACTTTCGTGGCATCTGGACTTCGTTTGGTACTGATTTCCTAGAAAACCAAAAACAAGCAAAAAAAACAACAACTAGCAGTTGGCACTAAGTTAATAGGTTAGTCCCAAAAAATGATATATATAATTACATATAAAACATTCAAGATTGATACTATAATAACATGGAACAATCAAAAAATATAGATACGTTGGAGATGTATCAGTACGTAGGGCTTTGTCAACTTAGTCAACAAACGATTCTAGCAGCAGTGGCCGTTGGATGTTAATCCAACGACCGTGCTGCTTCTTCAACCTCTCATCTTCTTGCTCCAGCCGCCCAAACCAGCGCCAGCCATACCGCCTGCTCCTGCCTCCCGTGGCCGTCTGTGCTGCCATGCAGGCCTCACCACCCCCACCCTACTCCCAGCGCTGGCCAGGCTTTCCCTCTACTCACCCACACACCCTGTTATTCTCCGGCGATGGCAGCCTCACACCATAGTCAAAACAGTCAACCCTCATACTCTCCTCTGCATGGGCATCCACTGCGGCATCTTCCCCGGCTGTCGTGGTTCTAAGACTGACAGTAGAATGGGGGTAGGTATGAGGAGTCAAGATCCCAGCTATGGTGACGTTGTACACATAAGGTTTACGAGTTCAAGCCCTTCGCGGTGGAAGTAATAGCCCTACGTCTCGGTGCCCAGAGGCGGTCGACTGGATTATATGTGTGCGGTGTTACAGGGGGTGTGAACACTTGTCCCTGAGGAGGCGGTGGCTTAAATAGAGTTTGCCAGACCCCTCCCGCCCTCAGTTACAAAGGGTTTAAGGTACATAAAGATTGGGCGTTTCTGGTAACGCTAGTAATAAAGTTACATAATGACCATTAAGTCTATAGAGTAAATGCCCGACTGTTGCTCTTCAGAGTGGCTTTCGATCTTCTGTCTGTCGAGTGATCATTTCTATGGTCGAGTGACATAGAGTCTTCCGAGTGGAACGTTTCTGGTCGAGTGGATGATGGTATCCCTTGAATGCTTCTGACTTTAGGGTGATGTCCTAGGGGAGGGTGTCTACGTCAGGCCTATGACCCTACCCTAGGTACATAGCTTCATCATTAGCCCCCGAACGGTTCAGGGTTCGAGTGGAGAAGGAGTTGAAAATACTTCCGATTCATTTTTTACGCTTCGGAAGCATCTTGTTAGGATCAATGAACAACATGATGGCTTCAACTTCTTTTTCAGTCGCCTTGATCCATTCTTAGTTTGTCGAATGAACTTTTGCTGATAAGTTTCGAGTGTTGATATGGAAGAAATATTTAGTCTGACAGGTTGCTCTGCTGTTCCCGGATCTTGCGGGATTCGAAATTTTGGGAAGCGCGCGGGACGGAGGAGGCCGTAGTAATCAGGATGGATTAGGCAGGGGCGCTTCGATCACCGCGCTGCCTTTTTTCCATGTACCGAGCAAGCGACAGTTGCGGGATTTGATGTGATTGCCTGGGGCCAGTCGTCAGTCACTCAAAAATAACTCCATATAAGACATCGGACTGGGGGATTTTGCACAGTGTGCCTCAGTTTCTCCTTCTTCTTCCTTTGTTCCTCCACTGCTCCCGTCTCCACTCTCGGCGCCGCCACCCACCTCGAGCCCATTCCGCCATAATGGGGAAGGACAAGACCGCCACCCTGGAGCATGCGAAGAAAGCAACGGCGAAAGCGAAAGGGAAGAAGACGAGCCGGGGCGGGTCGTCGTCAAGATCTGCTTTGCCGTGCGGCTGGGTCCAGGGCGACTGGATCCGATACACGTTCGTGTTGGATGATCTGCAAGACCTGGCCGAGAGTGGGCTGATTGAGCATGATTCTTGGAGGTTTCCGAGGGATGAATCTGAGCCGCAGCCTCAAGAGGGTGAGTGCGTCTTGCTCACCACTCACGTTGACCGCAGTTTTTCTTTGCATCCACACCCCTTTTTCCGAGCATTCTTGAACTTCTTTGGAGCTTAACTCCACAATTTCTCCCCCAACATGATCACGTACCTTGCGGCTTATGTCTCCTTGTGTGAGAATTTCTTGGGTTGTCGACCGCACTGGGGCCTATTTAAGCACATCTTCATGTGCCACTCGCAAACTGTGAAAAAGGCCAATCCGAGTGACGAGAGAACCCAGGTGATCCAGATGTGTGGGGGCTTAGGGATCCAGATAAGGGGAAAAAGTGCTTTTCCTGCGATGAGTCTTCCCGACTCGGTTAGAGGGTGGCAGTCGACTTGGTTTTATTGCAAAGACAAGCCGACCCCAGGTCATTCGACAGGTCTCCCCCCTTTTCCTTAGCGCGAGTCCAGAAACCCACTTCTTTGAGAGTGACTCCAGCAGAGAAGGTGGAGGTGTCCATGTTGATGGAGCGAGTAGTTCAGTTGATTCATGAAGGAGTGACTGGCATGGATCTGCTCGAGGTATTCTTGAGTCGACGTATTCAACCCCTCCAAGCTCATGACCACTCCATGTGGATGTACTCGGAGATTGAAGATTCCACTCGGATCCATCTGGAGGACGTTGATGAGAAGACGGTGTCACAGTGGGTGCAAAGCATGACAGGGAACAAGGACAACCCCAGGGGGTCCCAAAGAGTTTTACCATTCGACACCAACAACCAACCAAACAAGGTCTGTCTCTTATCTCCGAGTGTTTTTCATTCTGACTTGCAGTTGCTTACTGAGTCGACTATCCTCTCGTCATCTCTTCTGTTTTGTAGGTTTATACGGAGACGTACTTAATGCCGAATGAGGAGCAAGAGCAGCACCAAGATGGAGAGGAAAGCTGAGGTGAAAGCATGGATTGACACTCTGATGGAGGAGAAGAGGAGGAGGAAAGCGAGGACTCGAGCAGTGGTGAAGAAATCGAGTCACCGCCTCACACCGAAAAGCGTTCCAAACATAAGCATGACCCAGTGAGTGTCCGTGGAGAAGTAGCTAGGCTGACTGGACAGACATCCAAGCGCACTCGGACCTCTTCCCCTGTGCTGACTGAGAAGGCCTCAAAGCAGCAAAAAGTTGTAGAACCAAAGCCTCAAAATACCCTGCCCAAGATCAAGATCGACGTTCCCGTCGCTTCTGCGTAAGTGTCTTGTCTCCACTTTTCGATCGAGGATTTGTGCTGTCGACTCTCTTTCTCATTTGCCCGAGTGAATCTTGAAACTTGCAGAGCTGCTACTTATGGGACTTCTGCTTACAGGGATGGTGATGAGGACGTAGAAGACACGATCACTTCTAACCCGGGTATGAATTTTGCAAACTTGCCTTTGCTTTCTCAGCCATTTTGTTGACCGACTGAATTCTGATGACTAATTATTTTTGCAGCTCCTCCCCATGTCATTGATCTTCCGGATGATGACAAGGACGTGCCGCTGAGGCCCAGGAGGAGTAAGAAGGCATCAACTAGCAAGACGTCCCAATCGGTGCCGGTGGCAGAGCCAGTGATTCAACAGCCTGAAGATGTGACTCGAGCTTCTGTTACTTTCTGATGCGGAGCATCCCAAGGCCATCCCCATGGACCTACCTACATCTCCCATGACACCACTTGGACCCATGACAAGAGCCCGTGTGAAAGCCATTGAGAACGAGGTTAACTCTCTCCTTGTTGAACTTCCCTTTTACCCACTTGAGACATGGCTACTACCTCAAACGGAGATGCTTTGTGTGCTTAGGTACCATGTAAGCAACCAAGGAGAAGTCACGATGCAAGAAGGACATCAAGAGCATGAAGAACATCATCCCAGCTCAGAAGTCCTGGAATAACCACCCATGCACCGCCCAACTTCCCCCTGGGCGCTACCGGTCAAGCCCTGACATCAAGCGGTGCAAGGCCGGTACAGCACCGGTTTATCCCTACAATAGCCCCCAGACCGGTAAACCCGCCCCGCGCACCGGTACCACCGCTGAGCGCATTCGGGAACACCTCCAGGAACCAGTACCTGAACTCCCAGCGGTACAACCGCCCCCATGACCGGTACAACCGCCCTGCCTACGCACAGCAACAAGGGTTTCACCCCATGTATCCCCCAACTTACTCCCCCCTGGACTATATCTACTTGTCCCTTAGCTCCGTACTAGGGTTAGCAAATTTTTAGCTCAGATTTGTGAGAGAGCTTTGCTCATCCACTTGGTTACCTTCTCCTCGGAGATTCGAGCCTCCACCGGAGAAGATCCCCCAAGCGGATTCAAGCCCCCTTTACGGGAAGATCGCCTTGTGGATTCAAGACCTCCTCACGGAGAAGAACTGGATACCGTGTATCGTCCCTAGTTGTCCGTGGATTCGTGTATCGTCCTATGTACTCGAGGATTTAGCCCATGTGTGACTTATTCGTGTCGGTTTAGTCATTTCCTCTTGTGTTTTCCTTCCATTCTTCCTCGTATACTTCTTGATTTCCCAGGGATCCGCTCCTTTCGTGAAAGATCGGGCGATTAGGGTCTCTACCCTACATCATCTTGGTATCATGAGCCACGTTGATCACGATTTCGGAGCCTCCCCGTTGTGTTTCTAGCCTTATTTTGTTGTTTTTCGTCCTAATTCAAAAATTCCCCCACCAAAAATAGCCCCAATTTTTTTTGTGATTTGTTGGTGTTGATGTTTTGTTGGATCTGATCCGTGGATTTGCTTGGTTTCAAGTGGATCTAGCATCTCCCCATTTCTCTCCACCTTCCATCCTTGAAATCGCTTGAATTTCGACAACGAAATCATCCTTTTCCGTCCCAAAAACCCATCCCCGATCCAGATCTTGCGATTTTCCTAAACCCAGCGGTACTACCGCCCCCACGAGCGGAACTACTGCTAAAGCACCAACCGGTACTACTGCCTTCACAAGCGGTACTACTGCCCCACCCAGTCTCAGTTGAAACCGACTGGCATCTTTGCCCACCACTTATACACCATCACCACTTCCGCATACTACCCCCTTTGTGCCCGTTTCACACTCTGACACATGTTGCCACTTCGAGGTTTGATAATTTGAGTTGCGGTACCGTATCCTTTTATTTTTCGGCTATTTAGGTACAGTTCGACATCGACACCACCGCCGCTCACCTTCGCCATAGACGCGTCATCAACAACGACCCCCTCGACTACATCGTGGTATTCGTGCCACCATTTTGACACCATACCGGAAGCAAGACCAGTAACCTCATCTTGTTATTGGACATATCACTCTTGCCATTACAATGATAGCCATCATAGCCTTACTCATTTGCGTTGCTTACCCATCAACACTAGACATTGAGTGTTGCCGGCAACGAGACTTGTGCACATTAGTGATCATACTTCCCATAGCATACATACATCATTGTTGCCTATATTGGTATCATCTCTTGTGTCACCAAATTGTCATCGCATACTCACTTGCTATCTTGGTTCGTCAAGCATTGCATGAGAAAAGAGCTCATTCATCAAAGAGCCAAACAAGCTTTTAAGCATAGAGGAAAGATAAGCAAAGAGCTTTTAAGCAAGAACCATAGCATCATACAACATTAAGATTGTCATACTCGATCATCTTGGATCATATCATAGCAACACCTTGCATACAAAATATTTGGGATAGAAGTCGTTGCATTTTTGCTAAGTAGGTTGTGCACAAGTTCTTGTATATGCCTATCATGCAATCGTGCTAGCGTCTCTCTAGTGTTGTGCAACAAGAGCAATTTTGTGGATTCCACACTTTGGCTCACCCTTGGTTGCACAACCCCACTTATCTTTTTGCGCGTGCATTTCCGTGTACCTTATATGCTTGGTCTACTTGTTACATTGCATCTTGCGAATCTTTTCCAACATTATTGAAGCTCACTTACAACTTGCATCAAATTTTTGTGTGCCACCATCCTAACCAAGCACCACCATAAGCTTTTACTTGTGTAGGTGTGAGAAACCGACGAGAATTCGTACCAATTGGGCTATTTCCTTGTCCTACATTGGAGTGTTCATCGATTCACCTTCAACTTCGGTCAAGGTACATTTGGTATTCGTTTTCTCTTTCTTCCTCTCACACTTGTCTTGGAATGATGGATAGGCCAAGTACTTCTACCAACCCGTTGTTCATGGAGCAAGACGACGACATGAACTCCTTCGTCACCAAGAGTCACCTCTTTGGTGCACAACGTGCTTTGCATAAAGAGCAACAAGCTATGAGTGAACGCATCGACAACCTTGCCGCCGACTTGCGACTTTCCGAGCAATGTACAAGGGACTACTTCGACCACAAGCTCAACGATCACAAGCAAGAGAATGACGCAAGGATGGACAAGATTCGCGCTTTGTTGCTCAACCGCTCTTCTTCCACTTCAAGAAGGAGCCGTTCAAGTCACCATTCCGACTTCACCCTCTCCGGCTCAAGTACACCGACATCGAACACTCTTCGTCGAGCCACGCACAACGAGCGTCAAGCAAACCTCAATCCACTTCGAGACACCGACTCGCAAGAACATCGACGATGTCAAGCCGAAGAAGCCTTTGTGCTAGCTCGAGAATGGCAACAACAACGCCAACATGAAGAGGAAGAACGCGCGCGTCTACACCAAAATGCACAAGATGCTGAGGCTCAACATCAAGAACAACAACTCCGCGACGCTCAAGCACTTGAGGCGCAACAAGCTCTACGTGATGCGAGTCGAGCCGTTTCCGACCGAGGCCGACAAGCCCGTGAACAAGAGGAAGCACTTCGCGACGCTCAAGCACTTGAGGCGCAACAAGCTCTATGTGATGCGAGTCGAGCCGTTTCCGACCGAGGCCGACAAGCCCGTGAACAAGAGGAAGCACTTCGTGAAGAAATTCACAAACGACGATTTCAAGCTCGCGTGCATTGTCTAGTTCCTCCTCGAGCTCGACGCACTCCTCCACAAGCTCGCCAAGACCATCAAGAGCATGACGACAATGGGAATCCTCCACGACAAGAGCACCACGAGTTGAACAATCATCTACAACATGGGCTTCATCATCCCCGACCCCAACACAATGAAGAGCAACGCTACGGCAAGCTCAAGTTCACCATGCCCAAGTTCAACGGAAGCAACGATCCCGAAGAATACCTTTCATGGGCATTGAAAGTTGAAAAGATATTCCGTTTGCACAATTATGAAGAAGAGAAGAAGATCGCGATGGCATCCCTTGAGTTCCAAGACTATGTCCTCATTTGGTGGGAACAAATCATAGAGCGCCGCGAGGCAAGAGGTGAACCACCCATCACTACTTGGGCACAAATGAAGGATGTCATGAGAGCACGCTTCGTGCCTACCTACTACAACCGCGACCTCTTCAAGAAACTCCAACAACTCAAGCAAGGAACAAAGAGCGTTGAAGAATACTACAAGGAGATGGAGATTGCAATGATAAGAGCCAATGTGATGGAAGATGATGAGCAAACAATGGCACGTTTCTTGAATGGCCTCAATCATCCTATCAAGAAGATCGCCGACTTCCAACCATACTCAAATCTAATCGAGCTCGTGCACCAAGCTACCAAAGCGGAACGCCAAGTGCAAGATGATTTCAAGTATGCCAAGTTCTCATCCAAGTCCTACGGTTTCTCCAATAACCAAGCTTCAACGACTCCAACACCGACTACAAGACCCTCTATTTCCAACATTGACAAGTCGACTTCCAAGAAAGCTTCGCCAATTACAAGCAATCCTAATACGAGCAACTTCAAGCCAAGAGCTTCATCATCATCAACGCCTATCGATGAGACCGTCAAGACGAGTTCCCTCAAGTGTTTCACTTGCGGCGGCCGAGGCCACAAGTCCTATGAGTGCACCAACAAGCGCACCATGATCTTCAACGATGATGGCACTTATGATTCCATGAGCGAAGGAGAAATGGAAGCCCTTGAGCAAAACGCCATGCACCACCAAGTGAACAATGAAGAAGAACAAGTTTTTTGCGATGAAGATTCAAGTCCCGCACTTGTTGTCTCCAAAGTCTTGACTCTCCAACATCAACAAGAAGAAGACCAACGATGCCACATATTCCACACCAAGGCCGGCATCAATGGACGATCCGTCAAGGTCATCATCGATGGAGGGAGTTGTCACAATCTCGCAAGTGAAGAACTTTGCTCCAAGCTCCAATTGCCCAAGACAAAGCATCCACATCCATACAAAGTGCAATGGATTAGCGACTCCGGCACTATCCAAGTCGAGCACCGAGTGCAAGTATCCTTCAAAATCGGCACCTACGAAGACACCTTGGAGTGCGATGTCATCCCAATGACCGTTTGTCATCTTCTCCTTGGACGGCCATGGCAATTCGATAGAGGAGTCGTTCACAATGGGCGTACAAACCACTATAGCTTCAAGATGCAAGGAAAGGAGTTTGTGCTACGCCCTATGTCTCCAAGCCAAGTGATCGTCGATAAGCAAGCCACCCATCATGGAGAGAATGGTGAGAGAGTGAGCCACCAAAAAGAGAGTGAGCGCCACAAGCCCAAATTGAGTGCCTCCACGATGAGCAAAAACAAGAACCTAGTTCTATTTTCCACCAAAAGTGAGATGAGAGAAGTGTGTGAGAACCCATCTAGTGTCCTACACTACGTCCTCGTGTGCAAGGACAATGCACCACAAACTAACACTTCTCACACTCTTCCTCTAGTGTTGTCTTCTCTTTTAAAGGAATTTCAAGATGTTTTCCCCGATGAGCTACCTCCGGGACTACCTCCACTACGAGGCATTGAGCACCGCATCGACCTCATCCCCGGAGCACCGCTTTCGAATAAAGCTCCCTACCGCGTCAACCCCGACGAAACCTAAGAAATTCAAAGGCAAGTAAAGCATCTCATAGACCATGGTCATGTGCGTGAAAGTTTGAGTCCTTGTGTCGTACCGGTCATTCTTGTGCCAAAACGTGACGGTAGTTTTCGCATGTGCTCCGATTGTAGACCTATCAATGCTATCACCGTTCGTTATAGATATCCCATTCCACGCCTAGATGATATGCTAGATGAGCTTAGTGGTGCCACTATATTTTCCAAAATTGATCTTAAGAGTGGTTACTATCAAATCCACATACAAGAGGGTGATGAATGGAAAACCGCCTTCAAAACCAAGTTTGGTTTGTATGAGTGGTTAGTCATGCCCATGGGTCTCTCGGAAGCACCGGGCACTTTTATGCGCCTTATGAATCATGTCTTTCACCCTTACATTGGTATATTTGTTGTGGTTTACTTTGATGACATTCTTGTGTTTAGCAAATCTATCAAAGAGCATGTCACCCATGTCCACACCGTTTTGCAAACTCTTAGGAAAGAGCGTCTCTATGCTAATATGGAGAAATGCCTTTTTGGTGTTGATAAGCTCGTTTTCTTAGGTTTTATTGTCTCTTCTATGGGTGTACATGTAGACAAGTCCAAGATCAATGCTATTAAGACTTGGCCGCAACCAACCAACTTGCTTCAAGTGTGTAGTTTCCTTGGCCTTGCGGGTTTCTATCGTCGCTTTGTGAAGGATTTTAGCACCATTGCTTCGCCTTTGCATGCTTTGAGCAAGAAGAATGCGCCTTTTGTTTGGGGACCATCCCAAGATACCGCATTCAATGATCTTAAGAATTTGCGTACTCATGCTCCCGTGCTTGCTTTACCAAACTTCGACAAGCCTTTTGAAATTCATTGTGATGCTAGTGGTAATGGCATAGGAGGTGTGTTAACGCAAGAGAAGCGACCCATAGCTTACTTTAGTGAGAAACTTTCCGGAGCACAACTCAATTATCCCATCTATGACAAAGAGCTATATGCTTTAGTCCGTGTTTTGCATGAATGGGAACACTACCTTCGTCCCCATGAGTTTATCATTCATACTGATCATGAGACTCTCAAGTATCTTAAGGGTCAAACTAAGTTGAACAAGCATCATGCTAAATGGAGTGAATTCATTGAGTCTTTTCCCTATGTCATCAAGTACATCAAGGGTAAAGAAAACATCGTAGCGGATGCTCTTTCCCGCATATGCGTGCTAGTCACACAACTTGAGTTAGATGTCATTGGCTTCGAGCATATCAAAGAATTGTATGAGCATGATGAAACTTTTGCCACTTCATATACCAAGTGTTTGTCGAATACATTGTGGGAACGCTATTACATCAAAAACGGCTATCTTATGAGAGCTAACAAACTTTGCATCCCCAAGTCATCCCTTCGTTTGTTGATTTTGCAGGAATCGCATGGAGGGGGCCTAATGGGACATTTCAGACGCGACAAGATGTTCGCCACGCTCTCGAAGAGCTACTTTTGGCCAAAGATGTTTCGGGAAGTCAATCGCTTCACCAACCGTTGTTCGACATGCCGCAAAGCTAAGTCCACAACTCAATCTCATGGCCTCTATATACCTCTACCGATTCCATACCAACCATGGGAAGACATTAGCATGGACTTCGTACTTGGTTTTCCTAGAACTCGAAATGGAAAAGACTCCATATTTGTCGTTGTGGACCGTTTCTCCAAAATGGCACATTTTATTCCTTGTAACAAGATATACGATGCTTCACATGTTGCTAATCTCTTTTGTAGGGAAATATTGTGTCTACATGGTGTGCCAAAGACTATCGTCTCGGACCGCGACATCAAGTTCTTGAGTTACTTTTGGAAGACCTTATGTGCCATGCTCGGAATCAAGCTTCTGTTCTCCATGGCCTATCATCCACAAATCGATGGCCAAACGGAGGTGACAAACCGCACACTCTCCGCTCTACTTCGAGTACTCATCAAGAAGAACATCGAGGAGTGGGAGGAGTGCCTACCTATCGCCGAGTTCGCCTACAACCGAGCAAGACACTCAACAACCGGCAAGTCTCCTTTCGAGGTCGTTTACGGATTCAACCCATTGTCACCATTGGACATTCTTCCTCTACCACTCCAAGAGCGCATCAATTTGGACGCAAGTGCGCGTGTGACACATCTCAAGAAGGTGCATGAAGATACAAGAAACACCATCGAGCGCCAAGTTCAATGCCTTACAACCAAGCTCAACTTCAATAAGCAACCTATGGTCTTCAACATTGGTGATCTCGTGTGGCTACACCTTCGCAAGGACCGTTTTCCACAAGAACGCAAGTCCAAGCTTCGACCACGAGCGGATGGACCCTTCAAGGTGCTTGCACGCTACAACGACAACGCTTACAAGATCGACCTCCCACGCGACAAGTACAACGTGAGTGACATCTTCAACGTCAAAGATCTCTCTCCCTTCCATGGTGATGAAGAATTTGATCCGAGGACGGATCTTCCCCAAGGGAGGGGAGATGATGCGGAGCATCCCAAGGCCATCCCCATGGACATACCTACATCTCCCACGACACCACTTGGACCCATGACAAGAGCCTGTGCGAGAGCCATTGAGAACGAGGTTAACTCTCTCCTTGTTGAACTTCCCTTTTACCCACTTGAGACATGGCTACTACCTCAAACGGAGATGCTTTGTGTGCTTAGGTACCATGTAAGCAACCAAGGAGAAGTCACGATGCAAGAAGGACATCAAGAGCATGAAGAACATCATCCCAGCTCAGAAGTCCTGGAATAACCACCCATGCACCGCCCAACTTCCACCTGGGCGGTACAACCGGTCGGCCACCGGTCAACTACTGGTCAAGCTCCTGACATCAAGCGGTGCAAGGCCGGTACAGCACCAGTTTATCCCTGCAACAGCCCCCAGACCGGTACAACCGCCTCGCGCACTGGTACCACCGCTGAGCGCATCCGGGAACGCCTCCAGGAACCAGTACCTGAACTCACAACGGTACAACCGCCCCCATGATTGGTACAACCGCCCTGCCTACGCGCAGCAACAAGGGTTTCACCCCATGTATCCCCCAACTTACCCCCCCCCCCTTGGACTATATCTACTTGTCCCTTAGCTCTGTACTAGGGTTAGCAAATGTTTAGCTCAGATTTGTGACAGAGCTTTGCTCATCCACTTGGTTACCTTCTCCTCGGAGATTCGAGCCTCCACCGGAGAAGATCCCCCAAGCGGATTCAAGCCCCCTTTACGGGAAGATCCCCTTGTGGATTCAACACCTCCTCGCGGAGAAGAACCGGATACCGTGTATCGTCCCTAGTTGTCCGTGGATTCGTGTATCGTCTTATGTACTCGAGGATTTAGTCCATGTGTGACTTATTCGTGTCAGTTTAGTGATTTCCTCTTGTGTTTTCCTTCCGTTCTTCCTCGTATCCTTCTTGATTTCCCCGGGATCCGCTCCTTTCGTGAAAGATCGGGCGATTAGGGTCTCTACCCTACATCACTTTCACTGTTCTAGTATCAAGTGAACGCCCCACATCGTCGACTGCACCAGTGTTTGCTTCAACTATCCAGCCTCATGCCTCGGAACTTCAAGCTGTAGCGACTGAACCGCCAACCCCATTCTTCACTACTCATCACATTCCAGAAGACCGGGCAGGCGCCACTGCAGAAGCCATTCGCCAAGCTGGCATAATGATGGAGCGAGTGAAGGTGGTGCATGAAAACAGTGAGGCTGCTTATGACGCCAGTGCGGCCCTTCGAGCCAATGTCCAGGTAAGTTGGCTTCCGACTGAATTCTTATCTTGGCGCTTGCTCTGTTAGGATATGCTACCTGAAAACTTTTCTTTGTGTATCCACCTGTTAGTCTACACTTCGCATCTGCACACCCAGTGGGTGTTTGAATTTATGTCGAGTAATTTTTCCAGTTCAGTCGACTAGGTTGTGTCGGTTGTAGTTCTGGGTGCACCCACTGGGTGTAGTCCCCGAGGCTACCGTCGAATGTGTGATTCGGTGGGGGCCTGGAAAAAATGTCTTCACCGTTTCACTCTTCCACTCAGTCTAGGAGGACCATGTCGAGTGGAATCCGAACAGGTGGGGGCACGCTAAGTGCACCCACTGGGTGTAGTCCCTGAGACCGCGGTCGACTGCGGGCAATCGGTTGCGGTCTGAGAATGTCATTTTTTCTTTCTTCCACTCGGTCTGGGCAGGCCATGTCGAGTGGAACCTGAACCGGTGAGGGCACGATAAGTGCACCCACTGGGTGTAGTCCCCGAGACTACTGTAGAATGTTTAATTCTGCGGTAGTCTTAGAATTCTATTCACTCGGAAGCGAATGATCTTTGATCTTGTCCATTGATGTATCTTTTTCCGACTGTAGAAATCATGTGAGCTTATCTCCAAGTTCGCCGAATTCGAGGAAAAGCAGAGACAACTCAACCTTGATTTGGAGCTAGCCAATCAAAACTTGAAAAAGGCTCAAGACAAAGTAGCTGGTACGGAAGGTAATGACTTGTCGACTGTTTATCTTGACCATCTATCAAGTTATCTATTTGTTCCTCTCCTTGACCCGAATGCACATTCTTCAGAGAAAATGAAGCAAGCCTTGCAGGGATCTTGACCTTGCAGCTGCGCAGAAGGAGGCTAAGGAGAAGACCGCACTTACTGATAAGAAGTTGGCTTCAGTCGGAGCACTGGAGGAAGACAACGCCAAACTAAAGGCATCCCTCACCGAGGCCAACAAAGAAGCAACTCATCTGAAGAAGGACAAAGTTGCTTTGAACGAGAAGATCGAAGGCATTTCTCGTAAGAGAAATGACCTGGAGGCTTATCTGGGGGCACTCACCAAAAAACTGCTCCTTATGCTCGAAGGTATTTTTCTTTGTCCAACTGATTTGTTGTTTGCAAGTCACCAAGAATTGGTCGACTCATTAACTCCTTGGATCTGCAGAATTCTGCCAAAACTTTGAAGAAGAGACTGGACGGGTCGAGACAGGTCTGGACCCCGTTCTTTCTCCCGTCGATGATGCTGCTGCTATGAACGTGCTCCGACTGGAATCCCGTGTTGCCAGTGTTACGAGCTATGTTGCCCACCTGAAGGTGGCGGTGTCGAGCATCGATACAGCACTCTGGCCAAGGGCGACACTTCAAAATGACCTCGAGTCCCTGATGACTCGACTCAATGAGGTCCCTAGTCGAGTGCAGGAATGGAAGAAGTCTTCTGCCCGATGCGGTGCTGACGTGGCTCTGTCGCTGGTTCGTGTCCACTGCAAAGAAGCTCGAGAAGAGAAGCTGGCAGCGATCAAGGTTGCCAATACCAAAAGGCATGACTTCCGATCCTTCATGGAAACCTTCATTGCTGATGCCACTCAGATTGCTAACGGAATTGATCTGGACGAGTTCGTCGAGCCTACAAGCCCTCCTCCTGCGGAGTGAACAAACTTTATGCCTCGCCTTAAATTTGCCTCAGAATGCCGAGTGATTTTGTAACCATTAAACTCCTTCGGGCCTGATGCCCGAGTGCTTTAATCCGTGTTCTGGAACCTTACGATTTTATCTGAACTTTGGTTGCTTCTGAATCTTTTGATTCTTTGCGTAGAACTTGTTTCTTGCAGTTTGAGTTGCTATTGACTTCGTGATGTAGCTCAGTCGAGTGAATCATGGGCAGATCATGGTCGACCTGCACCCCTCCACCCTTACGTATAAGGATGGAGCGGACGTTGTATTTGTGTCGAAGCTCCGAGGATAGATCATGGTCGACCTGCACCTCACCGCCCTTACGGGTAAGGATGGAGCGGACGTTGTATTTGTGTCGAAGCTCCGAGGATAGATCGTGGTCGACCTGCACCTCACCGCCCTTACGGGTAAGGATGGAGCAGACATTGTATTTGTGTCGAACCTCCAAGGACAGATCGTGGTCCACCTGCACCTTGCCGCCCTTACGGGTAAGGATGGAGCGAGTCTTAAAACTTAGGCAAGTACTGGACTGCAGCTAAGCCCCCGAGTGGGAGGGTTGCTCACCACTCGGTAGGATTTTTTCAACTTAGACGAGTACTGGACTGCAGCTAAGCCCCCGAGTGGGAGAGTTGCTCACCACTTGGTAGGTTTTTTTAAACTTAGGCGAGTACTGGACTGCAGCTAAGCCCCCGAGTGGGAGGGTTGCTCACCACTCGGTAGGATTTTTTAAACTTAGGCGAGAACTGGACTGTAGCTAAGCCCTCGAGTGGGAGGGTTGCTCACCACTCAGTAGGATTTTTGAAACTTAGGCGAGTATTGAACTGTAGCTAAGCCCCCGAGTGGGAGACTTGCTCACCACTCGGTAGGATTTTTAGAACTTAGGCGAGTACTGGACTAAAGCTAAGCCCCCGAGTGGGAGGGTTGCTCACCACTCGGTAGGATTTTTGAAACTTAGGCAAGTACTGGACTGCAGCTAAGCCCCCGAGTGGGAGGGTTGCTCACCACTCGGTAGGATTTTTTAAACTTAGGAGAGTACTGGACTGCAGCTAAGCCCCCGAGTTGGAGGGTTGCTCACCACTCGGTAGGATTTTTGAAACTTAGGCGAGTACTGAACTGCAGGTAAGCCCCTGAGTGGGAGGGTTGCTCACCACTCGGTAGGATTTTTGAAACTTAGGCGAGTACTGAACTGCAGCTAAGCCCCCGAGTGGGAGACTTGCTCACCACTCAGTAGGATTTTTTAAACTTAGGTGAGTACTGGACTACAACTAAGCCCCCGAGTGGGAGGGTTGCTCACCACTCGATAGGATTTTTGAAACTTAGGCGAGTACTGGACTGCAGCTAAGACCCCAAGTGGGAGGGTTGCTCACCACTCGGTAGGATTTTGGAAACTTAGGCTAGTACTGGACTGCAGCTAAGCCCCCGAGTGGGAGGGTTGCTCACCACTTGGTAGGATTTTTTAAACTTAGGCGAAACGGATTCGCAGTTAAGCCCCCGAGTGAGAGACTTGCTCACCACTCGGTAGGATTTTTTAAACTTAGTCGAAACGGATTCGCAGCTAAGGCACCCACTGGGGGTTTAGAACACTTAAAAAGGAACAACAATCATCTGTGAAACTGTGTCTTTGATAATCGAACTAGAATGTATTTCTTATTACATCACAACAATCCGAATGCTTAAGTATAAAAGGGGCGGAGCAGCTCCACATTCCAAGCGCATGGCTCATCTTTATTGTGCTCCATATTGTAGAGGTGATAAGCCCCATTGTGAAGTACTTTGGTGATGATGAAGGGGCCTTCCCAAGCAGGAGCGAGCTTGTGTGGTTTCTGCTGATCCACTCAAAGAACCAGGTCTCCCTCTTGAAATGCTCGACCTCTCACATTTCTGGCGTGGAATCAACGCATGTCTTGCTGATAGATGGTCGACTGGATCAGCGCCATCTCTCTTTCTTCTTCCAGAAGGTCAATAGCATCCTGACGGGCTTGTTCTACTTCGGCTTCTGAGAAGAGTTCCACTCGTGGGACGTTATGAAGCAAGTCACTCGGAAGCACAGCTTCAGCCCCATAGATTAAGAAGAATGGAGTTCGGCCAGTCGACCGAATAGGAGTTGTCCTCAATCCCCAAAGTACTGATGGAAGTTCATCGACCCAGGCGCCCGCTGCATGCTTGAGGTCATGCATCAATCGGGGTTTCAGTCCTTTGAGAATCAATATGTTTGCTCTTTCAGCTTGTCCATTCGACTGGGGATGGGCGACTGAAGCATAGTCAAACCGAGTGCCTTGGGAAGCGCAAAAGTCTCTGAACTCATCAGAATCGAAGTTTGACCCATTATCTGTGATGATGTTGTGCGGGACACCATATCTGAATGTTAACTCTCTGATGAAGCTGACAGCAGTACTTGCTTCGAGGTTTTTGATAGGCTTGGCTTCAATCCATTTGGTGAACTTGTCGACTGCTACGAGCACATGAGTGAAGCCACTTCTGCCAGTCCTCAGAGGTCCAACCATATCTAATCCCCAAACAGCAAAGGGCCAAATGGGTGGAATGGTCTTCAGTGCTGATGCAGGCTTGTGAGACATGTTGGAGTAGAACTGGCAACCTTCACATCTGTCGACTATGTATTTTGCCATTTCATTTGCTCGTGGCCAATAAAATACCGCTCAGTATGCTTTGGCCACAATGGTCCGAGAGGACGCATGGTGACCACCCACAGGTCCCTGAGTGGATGTCGTTGAGCAACTCCAGTAACACTTTCTCTGTAAAGTTGTCCACCCATTACTGTGAAAGCTTTAGATCGGCGGACAATCTGACGTGCTTCTTCTTCATCCTCTGGGAGCTCTTTCCTAAGAATATACGCGATGTACAGTACTGTCCAATCGGGTATGACGACCAAAACTTCCATGACCAAATCGACCATGATTGGGATTTCAACTTCAGTCGGATCAGTAGGACTCTTAGGTTGTGGGGGATCCTCCGTGAAGGGATCCTCTTGGACGGACGGCGTGTGAAGATGCTCCAAGAACACATTACTGGGAATAGGCTCACGCTTGGAGCCTATCTTTGCCAAATCATCAGCTGCTTGATTTTTCAGTCGGGGTATATGATGGAGCTCTAACCCCTCAAACTTCTTCTCTAACTTTCTCACTACATTACAATAGCCAGTCATAGCCGGGCTTCTGACATCCCACTCCTTCATTACTTGATTAACCACCAAATCTGAGTCGTTGTAGACCATTAGGCGACGAACGCTGAGTGAAATGGCCATACGCAACCCGTACAGAAGTGCTTCATATTCAGCTTCATTGTTGGAGGAATCAAAATGGATCTGAAGAAAATAGCTGAGTCTGTCTCCTCGAGGGGATACCAATACCACCCCAGCACCAGAACCGTTCAACATCTTGGATCCATCAAAGAACATGGTCCAATGCTCCGAGTGAATCTGAGTCGGTTGTTGCTGCTCGACCCACTCGGTGAGGAAATCTGCTATTGTTTGGGACTTGATAGCTTTCTTTGCCTCAAACTTGATATCCAAGGGAAGGAGTTCAACCGCCCACTTTGCCACTCGACCAGTTGCATCTCCGTTGTTTAGAATTTCTGACAATGGTGCGTCGTTGACGACTGTAACAGAATGATCAGAGAAATAATGTGCAACCTTCTTCATGGTCATGTAAATCCCATAAACAAGATTCTGATAATGAGGATATCTTTGCTTGGATGGAGTCAAGACTTCAGAAATATAGTACACTGGGCGCTGAACTTTATAGGTTTCTCCTTCTTCCCGCTCGACCGTAAGTACTGCACTGACAACTTGCCCAGTGGCTGCAATATAAAGCAGTAAAGGCTCTTTGCTGATTGGAGCAGCAAGCACCAGCTGGGTGGAAAGCAGGTTTTTGAGTTCTGCAAATGCTGCATCAGCTTCAGGAGTCCACTCGAACTTATCAGATTTCTTCATTATTCGGTAAAGAGGCAATGCCTTTTCACCAAGGCGAGAGATGAACTGACTCAAAGCGGCCAAACAACCGGTAAGCTTCTAGACGTCATGCACACGCACGGGGCGTTTCATCCGAAGTATGGTTCCAACTTTCTCTGGGTTGGCGTCGATCCCTCATTCGGAAATGAGGAAACAGAGTAACTTTCCTCCTGGAACTCAGAATGTGCATTTCGATGGATTAGGCTTGATATCATACCTTCTGAGGTTGGCAAAGGTTTCAGCGAGGTCAGCTAGCAGGTCGGGACCCTTACACGACTTGACCACAATGTCATCCATATATGCTTCCACATTCCGACTGATTTGAGTGAGCAGGCACTTCTGAATCATCCTCATAAATGTGGCACCAGCGTTCTTGAGACTGAATGGCATGGTGACATAACAAAAGCACCCGAATGGAGTGATGAAAGCTATTTTTATCTCATTGGGTCCATACAGTCGGATCTGATGATACCCTGAATAGGCGTCTAGAAAAGAGAAACGCTCACACCCTGCAGTCGAGTCGACGATTTGGTCGATACGGGGGAGAGGAAAATGATCTTTTGGGCAGGCCCGATTGATATGCTTGAAGTCAATTGACATACGAAGTGAATCGTCCTTCTTGGGGATCATGACAACATTGGCGAGCCACTCGGAGTGGTAAATCTCTCGGATGAACTCAGCTGCTAGGAGCCGAGCCACTTCCTCGCCAATTGCATTTCTCTTCTGCACGGCAGACCGTCTAAGATGTTCCTTGACTGGCTTCACTTACGGGTCGACTCGCAAACGGTGCTCAGCCAGTCCCCTGGGTACACCTGGCATGTTAGAAGGTCTCCATGCAAAGATGTCCCAGTTCTCACGGAGGAACTGGATGAGCGCTTCTTCCTATTTGCTGTCGAGTGATGTTGAGATATGAGTAGGAGCAGCATTAGGATCGGTCGGGTGAATATGAATCGGTTCAAACCGTTGATTGGCTATGTTACCGCTTTGCTCAGCCCCTCTTATAGCGTTGCTAGTTGCAGGTGAAGATTGGAGCCCGTTCCTCGTTGGAACATTTATTTACTTGTTGGGATATCATTATATTGCTATGTTATCTTAATGCATCTATATACTTGGTAAAGGGTGGAAGGCTTGGCCTCTCGCCTAGTGTTTTTTTCCACTCTTGCCGCCCTAGTTTCCGTCATATCGGTGTTATGTTCCCGGATTTTGCGTTCCTTACGCGGTTGGGTTATAATGGGAACCCCTTGATAGTTCGCCTTGATTAAAGCTTTTCCAGCAATGCCCAACCTTGGTTTTACCATTTGCCACCTAGCCTCTTTTTCCCTTGGGTTTTCGGAGCCCAAGGGTCATCTTTATTTAAACCCCCCTGGGCCAGTGCTCCTCTGAGTGTTGGTCCGACTGAGCTGCCTGCGGGGCCACCTCGGGGAAACTTGAGGGTTGGTTTTACTCATAGCTAGTCTCATCTGAGTGTGCCCTGAGAACGAGATATGTGCAGCTCCTATCGGGATTTGTCGGCACATTCGGGTGATGTTGCTGGATTTGTTTTAACCTGTCGAAGTGTCTTGAGTAACCGAGATACCGAGTTTGATCGGAACGTCTTGGGAGGAGGTCTATTCCTTCGTTGACCGTGAGAGCTTGTCATGGGCTAAGTTGGGACTCCCCTACAGGGATTTGAACTTTCGAAAGCCGTGCCCGCGGTTATGGGCAGATGGGAATTTGTTAATGTCCGGTTGTAGATAACTTGAACCTTAAATTAATTAAAATGAATCAACCGAGTGTGTTACCGTGATGGCCTCTTCTCGGCGGAGTCCGGGAAGTGGACACGGTGTTGGAGTATTGTTTGCACAGGTTGTTCTCTAGCTTCTCGCTCGCGCTTTGCCTCCTCTTCTCGCTCTCTTTTGCGAATAAGTTAGCCACCATACTTGCTAGTCGCTTGCTGCAGCTCCACATATTTTTACCCTGCCTTACCTACAAGCTTAAATAGTCTTGATCGCGAGGGTGCGAGATTGCTGAGTCCCTGTGGCTCATAGATTACTATTACACCAGATGCAGGGCCTGATGATTCCGCTCCAGGAGACGCGTATGAGCTCAAGTGGGAGTTCGACGAAGACTCTCAACGTTACTATGTTTCCTTTCCCGATGATCAGTGGTGGTGCCCAGTTGGGGGTGATTGGGACCGTGGAGCATGTTGGGTTATCTTTTATTTTGGCGCCGTAGTCGGGCCATGAGTGTTTGGATGATGTAATGTTATTTATGTACTTGATTGACGTGGCGAGTGTAAGCCAACTATGTTATCTCTCCTTTTATTATTATATTACATGGGATGTTTGTGAATATTGCCTAACTTGCGACATATGCCTTTAATGCGATTATGTCTCTAAGTCGTGCCTCGACACGTGGGAGCTATAGTCGCATCAAGGGTGTTACAAGTTGGTATCAGAGCCTTCCCTGACCTTAGGAGCCCCATTGCTTGATTGTTTTTAGCAGCCGAGTTGTGTCTAGAAAAAATGTTTTGAGTCTTTTAGGAACTATATATCGGAGAGTTTAGGAATTCTTTTTACTTCCCAGTCTCCTCATCGCTCTGGTAAGGCATCCTGATGTAGAGTTTTGACCCTTCTCTTCTCAAATTTCACTAAAAAAATTTAGGATCATGCGGGTATCTTGGAATCGTTCCGATGGTTTTATGATGAGAACATTGTCTTGGTGCCTCCTGTCAGGGGTTTAGTGGAAGTGTCCCGGGGAGTTGAGCTCTAAGGTGTTGTCATCATAATTTTATCGTTGCAGTTCTGGAATACCTGAGTTTAGTACGCCGACATCGAAAATCTCTTTTATGCAGTTCGTTGGTGAGATAACCTCGACGCCACCCAGTACTGGGGCGGGAGTTCGGGAGTATCGCCATAACTTGTATAACGTATGCTTTTCGAAGGTTGAGGTAGATGGTTTCCGAAGGTTTCTTGGTTATGTGTTGAAGGATGGATACAGCTAGATGTAGGATTTGCTAGTTTGGGTGAGATATTATGCTTCCCCTGTATCCCCAACACCTGATTGCATAACCGGAAAGGTTCGGGAGTTTCATAGGTGGGAATTCTTGTAGCTCTAGTTCTTCTTCCACGGATATTGGTTTGAGATTGGGATTTCTTACCGATTATTCGTTCTTGATCTGTACCTTGTTGATTTATTTCTCTACCTTAATTCTACGTGGCTTCTCAATTTATGGATATGTGACCATTTCAAGAGGAATGCATTCGTTCATTTTGTTCGGATGTGAAGACTATATGTTGCAATTTTCATTCCGTTGGATTCAGCTTCAATATTTATCTGTCAATGTGCTAATGGTGGTCAACCTCTTCAGGATGCCTCCTCCAACGCGCACGACTCTGAATCCTGATCCGCCACCACCTCCACCTCCTCCAGAGGCATGGCAAGCTGTGATGGCCGCAACCAATGCAAACACACAGCTGATCATGCAAATTCTCCAAGAGCGAAATCAAGGCAACCAAGGGAATCAAGGCAGCAATCAGAATCACTTTGCTACACTCAACCAGTTCCTTGCTAACGGGCCAAAGACTTTCAGCAATTGTTTTGAGGCAACCGATGCTGACGATTGGCTTGTGGATCTGTGCAAGCATTTCGACTGCAGTAACGTCAGGCCTGAGGACTTTATCAAGTTCCTTCCTTCCAACTCAAAGATCAAGCTGCAGAATGGTTCCAGCAATACAAGGACTCCAGAGGTGGACGTGTTATCACTTGGGATGATTTCCGTCAAGATTTCCGAGCTCATCATATTCCCCAAAGCGTGGTTGAAAGCAAGCGTGAGGAATTCCGCAATCTAAAGCAAGGCTCTTTTTCTGTCTATGACTACAATAAGTTGTTCCAGAAGCTCGCCCGCTTTGCCAAGCAGGACGTCCCTTATGAGAAGAGCATGATATACCAGTTCAGGGGTGGTCTCAGAGAAGAAATTCAGCTAGCTCTTGTTCTCTTTGAGCCCTTGAGGTACGATGAGTTCTACAACATGGCACTGAAGCAAGAGGCTGCTCAGTTGAGGTGTGATGCTTCCAAGAAGCGAGTCAGAGATGTTACTCCTTCTTCCTCTACTCAAGTGGCCAAGCAGCAGAAGTATTGGCTTCCTCCTCCTCCGTTCCGTCAGCCGTATCAGCAGAAGAGCAAAGGTGGCAGTGGTTCTTCCCACCCACCCAACCCTGGCTTTCAGAACAAGACTTCGTCTCAAGCTCCAAGATCGAGTGCTCCGTACCACCATCCGCTTTCAGAGGTCACGTGCAACAAGTGCCAACAGAAGGGTCACTATGCCAACAAGTTTTTCAACCAGAGGCGTCTTCCTCCTCCTCCTCCTGTCAGATCGGCAAGTACCGCTGTGGTCAAGCATAACTCCAAGTCTGCCAAGGTCAATTTGCTGAATGCAGCTCGGACAGAGGACTCACCAGATGTGATTATGGGTAACCTTCCTGTTAACGATATTCCAGCTAAAGTTCTTTTTGACACTGGTGCATCGCTTTCTTTTATTTCAACTCCATTTGTGGCCAAGCATGATTTTGTGACCGAAAGGATTCCTGTTCCGTTGAAGATTGTGTCTCCGGGCAAGCAAATGACTTCTAACAATTGCGTCCCGGATGTCTCTGTCATGTTGGGCGATTACAAGTTTCTCTCTTCTCCGGTGGTTCTTGGCAACTCGGATATTAATCTTATTCTCGGAATGGATTGGCTTACTAAGCACAAGGCACATCTTGATTGTGCAGCCAGGCAGATTCAATTGACTCATTCGTCTGAGGATGTAATTGTCTTTGCCGCTCGTGATGATACTATCCGTCTATTTTCTCTCAATGAGAAGGGCGAACTCGATGCCATCTCACAAATTCCAGTCGTTTGCGAATATCAAGACATTTTTCCAGAAGAGCTTCCAGGAATGCCTCCGCACCGGCCAGTTGAATTCGTTATTGATCTTGAGCCTGGTAAGGAACCTGTGTGCAAGCATCCTTACAAGCTCGGACCTGAAGAGTTGAAGGAGCTGAAGAAGCAACTCGATATTCAAGAGAAAATGGGTCTCATCCGGCCTAGTTCTTCTCCGTGGGGTTGTGGTGTTCTTTTTGTGAAGAAGAAGGATGGAATGGACCGACTTTGTGTTGATTACCGTCCAGTGAACAAGAAGACCATCAAGAACAAATACCCACTTCCCAACATCAATGAGTTGTTCGAATAACTCAAAGGTGCTCGAGTATTCTCCAAGCTTGATCTCCGTATGGGTTATCATCAGATTCGAATCTGTGAGCAAGATATTCCCAAGACGGCTTTCAGGACAAGCTTTGGTTCATATGAATACACTGTCATGTCTTTTGTCCTCGTCAATGCTCCTCCGACGTTCTCTCGCGTGATGAACTTCATCTTCAACGCCTACACCAATGACTTCGTTTTGGTCTATCTCGACGACATTCTGGTTTTCTCGAAGAACAAGGAAGATCATGCCAAGCACTTGCGTTTGGTTCTTGATAAGCTCAGAGAACATCAGTTCTACGCCAAGTTCTCCAAGTGTGAATTTTGGCTCGATGAGGTTCTTTATCTTGGTCATATCATCTCTCCCAAGGGCATTGCCGTGAATCCTGAGAAGGTGTCTGCAATTGTGAATTGGGAACCTCCTCAGAACGTGAAGCAACTCCGTAGCTTTCTCGGTCTCGCAAGCTATTGCCGAAGATTCATTGAAAACTTTTCTAAGATCGCGAAGCCTCTCTCTAATCTTCTTCAGAAGCACGTCAAGTACGTTTGGTCTCCGGAGTGTGATATTGCTTTCAACACTTTGAAAGAGAAATTGATCACTGCTCCAGTTCTGACTCCGCCTGATGAATCTAAACCGTACGAGGTCTTTTGTGATGCCTCTCTCCAAGGTCTTGGCGCAGTATTGATGCAAGAGAAGAAAGTTGTTGCTTATACATCTCGCCAGTTGAAGCCTAATGAGAAGAAATACCCCACTCATGATCTCGAGTTGGCGGCAGTTGTGCATGCTCTTCTGACTTGGAGACATCTTCTATTGGGAAGAAAAGTGGACATTTTCACTGATCACAAGAGTCTCAAGTACATCTTCACTCAGCCTAATCTCAACCTCAGGCAAACTCGATGGGTCGAAATGATTCAAGAGTATAATCCGAGTATTGAGTATACTCCAAGCAAGGCCAATGTGATTGCTGACGCATTGAGCAGGAAAGCTTACTGCAACAGTCTGATTCTCAAGCCTTATCAACCCGAGCTTTGTGAAGTTCTCCGCAAACTTAATCTGCAAGTTGTTCCTCAAGGTTTCCTCGCCAACCTTTAAGTCTCTCCTACCTTGGAAGACCAGATTCACCAAACTCAGCTTCTTGATGCTATGGTGAAAAAGGTGAAGATTGGGATTGCTAAGAGTCAACCCAAGTACAAGTGCTACCGCCTTGATGACAAGGACACTCTTTTCTTCGAGGATCGTATTGTGGTACCCAAAGGTGACCTCCGTAAAGTGATCATGAACGAGGCTCACAATTCTCTCCTCTCCATCCACCCTAGGAGCACGAAGATGTATCAGGACCTCAAGAAAGCTTATTGGTGGACTCGAATGAAGCGAGAAATTGCTCAATTCATGAATGAATGTGATGTCTGCAGAAGAGTGAAGGCAGAACACCAAAGGCCAGCAGGTCTCCTCCAACCTCTTGCCATTCCATAATGGAAGTTTGACCACATTGAAATGGACTTCGTGACTGGGTTTCCAAAGTCCAAGCGTGGCAATGATGCTATATTCGTTGTCATCGATAAACTCACCAAAGTGGCCCACTTTCTGCCTATCAAAGAGTCGATCACTGCAACTTAGTTGGCGGAACGCTATACCTCTCGTATTGTCTCTCTGCACGGTATTCCTCAAGTGATCTCTTCAGACCGTGGCAGCATCTTTACATCAAAGTTTTGGGATTCTTTTTAGAAGGCCATGGGCACCAACATCCGCTTCAGCACAGCTTTCCATCCTCAAACTAGCGGTCAAGTCGAGCATGTCAACCAGATTCTTGAAGATATGCTCAGGGCTTGCATGATCTCCTTCGGCATGAAGTGGGAGGATTGTCTTCCTTATGCTGAATTCTCCTACAACAACAGTTTTCAAGCAAGTTCGGGCAAAGCCCCATTTGAAATTATGTATGGCAGGAAGTGTCGTACCCCTCTCAACTGGTCCGAAACCGGTGAACGTCAGCTTTTGGGTAATGACTTAATCACAGAGGCAGAGGAAATGTGCAAAGTCATTCGTGATAACCTCAAAGCAGCCCAATCCCGCCAGAAGAGCTACTATGAAAGTAAGCACCGTGATTTGGCTTTCGAGATCGGAGATCATGTTTACCTCCGCGTCTCTCCTATGAAAGGTACTCGTCGCTTCGGTATCAAAGGGAAGCTTGCCCCCAGATACGTGGGACCTTTCAAGATTGTCAGCAAGAGAGGCGACCTCGCCTATCAACTCGAGCTTCCTTCAAACTTTGCAAATGTTCATGACATGTTCCATGTCTCTCAGCTTCGAAAGTGCTTCAAGACTCCTGACTGCACCGTCAACTTCGAGGACATTGAGCTCCAAGAAGATCTCTCTTATCGTGAGTACCCAGTTGCTATTCTCGAAGAGACTGAACGCAAGACTCGCAACAAGTCCATCAAATTTCTCAAAGTCAAGTGGTCACACCATTCCGACCGTGAAGCTACCTGGGAACGCGAGGATCACCTCCGTTCTGAGTACCCGGCGTTATTTCAGTCCTAGATCTCGGGACGAGATCCTTTCGTAGTGGTGGAGTATTGTAACACCCCGGATGTAACTTTCCCAATTTGTACTCCAACTCTTGCCGTTTCCGGCGTTAAGTTAATTTATTTCCTCGGGTTCGGTTTCTTTGTCTCCGTGTGTTATTGTCATTGTCATGCATCTCTTATCATGTCATCATGTGCATTGCATTTGCATATGTGTTCGTCTCTTGCATTCGAGCATTTTCCCCGTTGTCAGTTTTGCATTCCGGTGCTTCGTTCTCCTCCGGTGGTCATTTCTAGCTTTCTTTCGTGTGTGGGGATTAAACATTTCCGGATTGGACCGAGACTTGTCAAGCGGCCTTGATTTACTAGCGGTAGACCGCCTGTCAAGTTTCGTACCATTTGGACTTCGTTTGATACTCCAACGGTTAACCGAGGGACCGAAAAGGCCTCGTGTGTGTTGCAGCCCAACACCCCTCCAATTTGGCCCAAAACCCACCTAACTCTGCTCCATCATCTAGAGCGTTCGATCACGATCGCGTGGCCGAAAACCACACCTCATTTGGACTCTCCTAGCTCCCTCTATGCCTATTAAAGCCCCCCCCCCCCCCCCCCCCCCCCCCCGATTTTCGGATCTCCTCCTACCTCCGAAACCCTAAAAATCCACCTCGCGCGCCGGACATGTCCGTTTCTCGCCGGACAAGCGCCGCCGCCGCCCGCAGCCACTGAGGGGCCGCCACGTGGCCTCGCCGCCGCCTCCCACCGCGCGGCCCGGGAGGCCTAGGGAGGGCCCCCGCGGCCCGAAGCCGCCGCCGCCGCCCGGCTCCCTCTCCCGCCTGCCCGCGCCGCCTCCCGCCTGCCCGCGCCGCTCCCCGGCCGCCCCGCCGCCGCGCGCCATCTCCGGTGGCCCCGCGCCGCCCTGCGCCATCGCCGGCGGCCGCCGCTCGCCCGCACCATGCCGCACCGCGCCGCCGCCGCCGCCTCGCCGCGCGCCGCCGCCCGGCCCGGATCCGGCGAGATCTGGCCGCCTCCTCCTCCCCTCGCCAAGATCCAGCCGCCACCGCGCCATTTCCGGCCAACTACAGTGCTCCCTCCGGCGAACTTCGAAATCCGTGCAAACCCTAGATCGGAGGTCGAAAATCTACAAAGTCCCTGATATTTTCAGTCCATATGCCCCTGTTCGTGGCTCCGTAACTTTGCATCCGTAGCTCCGATTCATGCATATAGCATATCAAAATGTTCATCTCTGAGAGTACATCATTTCATTCCATTGCATCATTTTCATTTGATCTCATCTTGATGCCTGAAATGCTGTTAGAAGGAGGCTACTTGAGTTAATTGTCAGATCTGCTGCTCCGTTTAGGTTTTTGTCATTTTTGCCATGATTAATGTGTGCATGATATGCCCTGATGCTCTACATGTGTTTTGTTAAGGGTTTTGTCATCTTTCCAGAGGTGCAACCCATGTATTTTTGTGATGTGTGTGGTGTCTTATGCAAGCTTGCAAAGTGGTGCACTTAGTAATTCTGTTTTCAGGGACTTAGCAATTTCACTAAGTCCTGGAGCTGTTTATCTCATGATGCCATATGTTCATGTTGTTTCCTAGTGATCCGTGCCTCTTTTGAGGATGATCAGTAAGGATGTTTTGTTAATATTGTAGTGCTCTATCCATCCATGTCTTTTTTTTTGCAATTATGGAGCACCCTAGCTTGAGTCAATCGAGCTCTACTTTTGCTACTTTGTGAATCTGGGCAGATTGTCAACTTGTTTGCAATTTTGCCGATGATGTTGTAGTTGATCCGTGCATGCTATGCTATTGTTCTTGCCATTTCTAGATTGCATTTTGTGCCTTCTTGATGGGTGTATGCTTTTCTTGCCATGACTTGCACCGTAGTGAGTGCATCGAGCTCGTAAACATGCCTACTTGAGTTATATTTCAGCATGTGTCAGTTTCCACTAAGTCTGAAAACTGATTATGTTTTTGCTATGTTCACGTGCTTGCAATTGTATTTTCTGATCCCTTTTGGCTCAAGGTCACTAAGGGACTTTTGTTAAGATCTTTGAGTAGCTCCATGCCATGCTTTACTTTGCCATGTTCAGATCCTGTAGCATGTATTTTTGTTGCTCCGAAGAGGGCTACCTGATCTGAAATTCCAGAAAAATGTTAATTTCACAAAGTCTGAGATCTGTTTGCCATATGCATTTTTGCCATGCTTGTTTGAACCTGTTAATGGATGAATTAGCCGTAGCTCACTGCTAGACTTTTGTTAAGCATCTTGTGTGAATCCCTGCCATGTATTTTGTTGTCATGTTTGGGTGCTGTAGCATGTTCATTTCATTGCATTTAGATGCCTACTTGCTGTAAATCGCAGACCGGTGTCATTTTTGTATCGCTTGCCATTTTCAAACCGTAACTCCGATTCCGGCGTTCTTTATATCGTTTTCAAGAGATTTCATATCATCTTTCCAGTGGCACACTTGGATTTCCATGCTGAGGCCAGGTTCATGCATTTCCTGTCATATCTTGCATTTTGCATCCCGCATCGCATCCCGCATAGCATATCATCATTGCATCATATTGCTTGACCCTTGCACGTGGTTGATTGTATCCTTGTTGCTTGTTTGTTTTGTTTGGGTAGAGCCGGGAGATGAGTTCGCTAACGAGGAGCCCGTTGAGTTTGGTTTCGAGGATCCAATCAACTCTGACAACTGTGCAGGCAAGATGATCATACCCTCGAAATCACCACTATCTTAGCTATGCTAGTTTGCTCGCTCTTTTGCTATGCCAATGCTACGATGCCTACCATTTTCTTTCAAGCCTCCCAAATTGCCATGTTAAACCTCTAACCCACCATGTCCTAGCAAACCATTGATTGGCTATGTTACCGCTTTGCTCAGCCCCTCTTATAGCGTTGCTAGTTGCAGGTGAAGATTAGAGCCCGTTCCTCGTTGGAACATTTATTTACTTGTTGGGATATCATTATATTGCTATGTTATCTTAATGCATCTATATACTTGGTAAAGGGTGGAAGGCTTGACCTCTCGCCTAGTGTTTTGTTCCACTCTTGCCACCCTAGTTTCCGTCATATCGGTGTTATGTTCCCGGATTTTGCGTTCCTTACGCGGTTGGGTTATAATGGGAACCCCTTGATAGTTCGCCTTGATTAAAGCTTTTCCAGCAATGCCCAACCTTGGTTTTACCATTTGCCACCTAGCCTTTTTCTTTCCCTTGGGTTCTGCAGACTCAAGGGTCATCTTATTTTAACCCCCCCGGGCCAGTGCTCCTCTGAGTGTTGGTCCAAATAGAGCCACTTGCAGCGCCACCTCGGGGCAACTTGAGGGTTGGTTTTAGTTGTACGTAGTGTTCATCTGAGTGTGCCCTGAGAAAGAGATATGTGCAGCTCCTATCAGGATTTGTCGGCACATTCGGGCGGTGTTGCTGGATTTGTTTTAACCTGTCGAAGTGTCTTGAGTAACCGAGATACCGAGTCCGATCGGAACATCTTGGGAGGAGGTCTATTCCTTCGTTGATCGTGAGAGCTTGTCATGGGCTAAGTTGGGACTCCCCTGCAGGGATTTGAACTTTTGAAAGCCGTGCCCGCGGTTATGGGAAGATGGGAATTTGTTAATGTCGAGTTGTAGATAACTTGAACCTTAAATTAATTAAAATGAATCAACCGAGTGTGTTTCCGTGATGGCCTCTTCTCGGCGGAGTCCGGGAAGTGGACATGGTGTTGGAGTAATGTTTGCGCAGGTTGTTCTCTAGCTTCTCGCTCGCGCTTTGCCTCCTCTTCTCGCTCTCTTTTGCGAATAAGTTAGCCACCATACTTGCTAATCGCTTGCTGCAGCTCCACATATTTTTACCCTGCCTTACCTACAAGCTTAAATAGTCTTGATCGTGAGGGTGCGAGATTGCTGAGTCCCTGTGGCTCACAGATTACTATTACACCAGATGCAGGGCCTGATGATTCCGCTCCAGGAGACGCGTATGAGCTCAAGTGGGAGTTCGACGAAGACTCTCAACGTTACTATGTTTCCTTTCCTGATGATCAGTAGTGGTGCCCAGTTGGGGGTGATTGGGACCGTGTCGCATGTTGAGTTATCTTTTATTTTGGCGCCGTAGTCGGGCCATGAGTGTTTGGATGATGTAATGTTATTTATATACTTGATTGACGTGGCGAGTGTAAGCCAACTATGTTATCTCTCCTTTTATTATTATATTACATGGGATGTTTGTGAAGATTGCCTAACTTGCAACATATGCCTTCAATGCGATTATGTCTCTAAGTCGTGCCTCAACACGTGGGAGCTATAGTCGCATCGAGGGTGTTACATACTCCCTCCTTACCTTTATATTATAAGGTGTATTTGTTTTTTCAAAAGTTAAACGAGTGCACGTTTTACCGAGTTTTTAGAAAAATATATCAATATCCACAATACGGAATTTATATCATTTGATTTATCATGAAAAAGTAGATTCATAATTTATCTGTCAGGTATTGCATATGTTGTTGTTTTATTCTATAATCTTGGTCAAACATTTAAATGGTTGAGTTGCATCAAAACCAATACACCTTATATCATGAAACAGAGGGAGTATACAACTTAAAACATACGACCCTTCGTCAACCCACCATGTCCCTCTATCAATCTTGTTTTTCCGTCCAACCATTTTTTTGTCCACCACGCCATATTTGACCGAACCTTCCTGTACGCCCCTCAATCAAATAATTAACTTACCTTCCACACCATTGCATCATTTTCATCTTAATTAACTTACCTTTCACGTCAATTCCATGTATCATGTAGTTTACCTACCTTATATATCAATTCCATAATTTACGTATAATGCATAACACATTCTACATTCTCTATTCTTTTGGGAAGTTTAGATTATTTCCTGTGCACATTTGATTGTCTATCAGCTTACATGTGCGATAGGATTAGGAGATCATGTCTCGATTATAATGCATGGTTTTTGTAAAGTTTGGATTTTTTTTGAAAACACGATTCGTATATCTCCGTTTCTCTCTCTGACTTGGTCGAAGAATATATGCTGCACATGCCGGCAATGCGACGGCAATCGCGAAGGGTGCACCGGTGTATTTTTCATATACCATATCATGTTGTGTTGAAAAGAGGAGGAAAACTGTTAGGGACTAGCTGTAGTCTTGCTAGTAATCTCTCTCTCGGGAAGGTTTGATACAGAGTAGCAATTACAACCAGAGGTTACAAGCGAATTGGGGGAGAATAGGGAAGAACTGGAGGTAGGGGAGAGAGGAAGGTAGCCGCCGTCGAGCCGTCCGTGATCCACTGGATAAGTTGTGTGTTGCTTTTGCCCACGTACTTGTAGCTGCAGCAGCCAGAGGACTCCCAGCCGGGCCAGGCCCATGTGATGTCCAGAGGCAAGCCCATATGGGCTAGGGGAGAGCCCTGACACCCCCTCCTTGAAATTCGGCTTGCCCCTAAGCCGACACCACCGAGACCCGCCTGGATCCCATTGCTCCCGATGGTTATTGCCCCTTGAATGACGCCATTGAGAACCTCCCAGATCCCATTGCACTCGGTGTTCCTTGACTAGCTTGAAGTCGTGGTGGTAGTCAAAGTCGGGGCTGACTTGAACGACGAGGTTGTAGTAGACGTGGTCGATGGCGACTTGACCGAAGGAGGTGTCAAGGAAGTAGTCATTGTAGACGCTGATGTAGTACTTATGGTGGGTGCTGACTTGAACGACGAGGTTGTAGTAGCCGTGGCCGATGGCGACTTGACCGAAGGAGGTGTTGAGGAAGTAGTTGTTGTAGATGTTGATGTAGTACTTATGGTCGGCACAGCCTTGCACCAAGCTGGCAGTAACTGAAGGAAATATGCCCTAGAGGCAATAATAAAGTTATTATTCATTTCCTTATTTCATGATAAATGTTTATTATTCATGCAAGAATTGTATTAACCAGAAACAAAATACATGTGTGAATACATAGACAAACATAGTGTCACTACTATGCCTCTACTTGACTAGCTCATTGATCAAAGATGGTTAAGTTTCCTAGCCATAGACATGAGTTGTTATTTGATCAACGGGATCACATCATTAGGAGAATGATGTGATTGACTAGATGTCGGTGTCAAAACCGGCAGATCTCGGGTAGGGGGTCCCGAACTGTGCGTCTAGGATCGATGGTAACAGGAGACAGGGGACACAATGTTTACCCAGGTTCGGGCCCTATGGAGGTAATACCCTACGTCCTGCTTGATTGATATTGATGAATATGGGTGTTACAAGAGTTGATCTACCACGATATCGTAATGGCTAAACCCTAGGAGTCTAACATGTATGACTATGGTAATGAATGTCTCCTTTCCGTACTAACCCCTCCGGTTTATATAGACACCAGGGGATCTAGGGTTTACATAGAGTCGGTTACATAAGAAGGAATCTTCATAGTCGGTCGCCAAGCTTGCCTTCCATGCCAAGGAGAGTCCAATCCAGACACAGGTATAGTCTTCGGTCTTCATGTCTTCACAGCCCATTAGTCCGGCCCATGGATAATAGGCCGGACGTCAGAGGACCCCTTAGTCCAGGACTCCCTCAGTAGCCCCTGAACCGGGCTTCAATGACGAGGAGTTCGGCGCGTGATAACCCACAAGTATAGGGGATCGCAAAAAAATTCGAGGGTAGAGTATTCAACTCAAATTTATTTATTCAACACAAGGGGAGCCAAAGAATATTCTCAAGTATTAGCAGCTGAGTTGTCAATTCAACCACACCTGGAAACTTAATATCTGCAGCAAAGTATTTAGTAGCAAATTAATATGATAGTAGTGGTAACGGTAGCAAAAGTAATATTTTTGGTGTTCTATAGTGATGATAACAATATCAACGGAAAAGTAAATAAGCGACGAAATATATATGGAAAGCTCGTAGGCAATGGATCGGTGATAGAGAATTATGCCGGATGCGATCGATCATGTAACAGTCATAACCTAGGGTGACACAGAACTAGCTCCAATTCATCAATGTAATGTAGGCATGTATTCCGAATATAGTCATACGTGCTTATGGAAAAGAACTTGCATGACATCTTTTGTCCCACCCTCCCGTGGCAGCGGGGACCTAGTGGAAACTAAGGGATATTGAGGCCTCCTTTTAATAGAGTACCAGACCAAAGCATTAACACATAGTGAATACATGAACTCCTCAAACTACGGTCATCACCGAGAGTGGTCCCGATTATTGTCACTTCGGGGTTGCCGGATCATAACACATAGTAGGTGACTATAGACTTGCAAGATAGGATCAAGAACTCTCATATATTCATGAAAACATAATAGGTTCAGATCTGAAATCATGGCACTCGGGCCCTAGTGACAAGCATTAATCATAGCAAAGTCATGGCAACATCAATCTCAGAACATAGTGGATACTAGGGATCAAACCCTAACAAAACTAACTCGATTACATGATAAATCTCATCCAACCCATCACCGTCCAGCAAGCCTATGACGGAATTACTCATGCACGGCGGTGAGCATCATGAAATTGGTGATGGAGGAAGGTTGATGATGATGATGGCGACGGATTCCCCTCTCTGGAGCCCCGAACGGACTCCAGATCAGCCCTACCGAGAGAGTTTAGGGCTTAGCGGCGGCTCCGTATCGTAAAACGCGATGAATCCTTCTTCTCTATTTTTTTCGCCCCGAACATGAATATATGGAGTTGGAGTTGAGGTCGGTGGAGCTCCAGGGGGCCCACGAGGCAGGGGGGTGCACCCAGGGGGCAGGCGCGCCCCCACCTTCGTGGCTAGGGTGTGGGCCCCCTAGCCTTGATTCTCTGCCAGTATTTTTTATTATTTCCAAAAATAATCTCCGTGGAGTTTCAGGTCATTCCGAGAACTTTTGTTTCTGCACATAAATAACACCATGGCAATTCTGCTGAAAACAGCGTCAGACCGGGTTAGTTCCATTCAAATCATGCAAGTTAGAGTCCAAAACAAGGGCAAAAGTGTTTGGAAAAGTAGATATGACGGAGACGTATCAGCGCGCAGATTATCTTCGGCATTGCAAGGTGGGTTCCCTCTTCCGAACTCCTAGTGGATCTTCAGATATAATGATTGTATCCGGACTTGTATGCACAACCATACAGGATATAGTATTTCATGGGTTCAATCCACCGACCACTTTTTGGTAATATGACACCACGCCTGCCCGACCTTTGCCTGCGAACCGTTTCAGTCGGCCCATCGCCCCACGTTCCAGGACGTGGCATTATTGGTGTATTTTATCCAAACAGAGATCGTGCCTCCCTTTTTTAAGGGATTCCTGTCGACCCGAACGTGGGTAACCAAACCGTCGCTTGGGTACAACTCCTTGGAAACAAGCAAGTTTTTGAGGCCCGAGAGGAGATGTTTGATATTTGTAGCCTTTATATAGGGGTACAGACCCGTCTTTTTATTCCATGCTTGCCTCTTCCTCAACTCCTGCTACCCCGAGCTCCAACTCTCGGGCTTCAGTCGCCACCAGCCCCGATCATGTCCGGATCTAGCCGTCAAAGCCGGTGGGTATCCTCTTCTGTCACAGAGGAAGACATTGCAAAGCTTCGGGCAGCGTGGTACCTCACCGCTGAAATCCATCATCGGCTTCCCGCCGAGGGGCGGGTCATTCCCACCCCCAGATCCGGCGAGAGGGTCATGTTTGTGTCCCACTTCCTCCGCGGGTTGGGGTTTGCACTTAACCCCTTCGTCTGAGGGCTCATGTATTATTACGGGCTAGACTTCCACGATTTGGCCCCAGAATCTATTCTTCTTATCTCGACGTTTATCGTCATGTGTGAAGCCCTCCTCCGAACTACTCCGCACTTCGGTTTGTGGCTCAAGACCTTCGATGTGAAGCCGCAAGTGGTAGAGGGGGAGCAGGCCGAGTGTGGCGGCTCTGTAGTGAGCAAGCTTGCTAGCGCCATTTGGCTGAAAGGATCCTTCACCAAATCTTCCGATCTGTGGTAGCAGGGATGGTTCCATATCACCGAGCCCCGCAGCTCCAAGTGGGCGACTGCGCCCGTATTTCGACCCAGCCCTCCAACTCAACTTCCATCGTGGATTCATAAGGGGCTAGATTGGGGATCAACGAATGATGTGCAAACTATGCAAAGTCGCATCCGGGGACACCGACATAGCTAGCGTCGTTCATATAATGCTAGTTCGTCGGACCCTGCCGTGCCAGCGACGGCCTCTCCGCCTATGGGAGTTCAATCCAGAAGGGCCGCGGACTCTTCAGAACTTCTTCGGCACAACGCACGAAGGAATGTGGAGATTAGTCTTCGGAAAACGAAGGCCATGGACGGACACCACTAGAGATGTCAGCCTAGACTGCAACCATCCGCACACCCCGGTAAGTACACGTTTACCGAATACCTTATAGTCAGATATCCAGTGGCAAGAAACCAATGGTATCATCCTTTTTCAGGGCTGGATAAAGAAGGTGGAATTGATTAGGTGTCCGGCTCCCCTTCCCGAAGACTCAACTAACCTGTCTTAACAAGGATGCTGGCCTTGGCGCCGTACCAGGCAGCGGCAGGGGAGGGCGAGAAGACCCAAGATGACCTTGGTTCCGGAGGTAAGTCGGACACTGAATCGGAGAAATCGACCTTTCCTCACCCGAAGACGGAGGCAGGAAAGGACCCAGTGTTCCTTCTCCAAACAGGAGGAAAATGGCCGCCTCCGAAGATGGGGAGTGCTACCTCTTGAGCACTGCGTTGGATTTCCTTGAAGAGGAAAGGATGATGCAACAAAGTAACGTAAGTATTTCCCTCAGTTTTTGAGAACCAAGGTATCAATCCAGTAGGAGGCTACGCACGAGTCCCTCGTACCTACACAAAACAAATAGCTCCTCGCAACCAACGCGATAAGGGGTTGTCAATCCCTTCACAGTCACTTACGAGAATGAGATCTGATAGATATGATAGAATAATATTTTTGGTATTTTTGTGATAAAGATGCAAAGTAAAATAAAGGCAAAGTAAAAAAGCAAAGGAAATAACTAAGTATTGGAAGATTAATATGATGAAGATAGACCCGGGGGCCATAGGTTTCACTAGTGGCTTCTCTCAAGAGCATAAGTATTCTACGGTGGGTGAACGAATTACTGTTGAGCAATTGACAGAATTGAGCATATTATGAGAATATCTAGGTACGGTCATGTATATAGGCATCACATCCGAGAAAAGTAGACTGACTCCTGCCTGCATCTACTACTATTACTCCACTCATCGACCGCTATCCAGCATGCATCTAGAGTATTAAATTCATGAAAACAGAGTAACGCCTTAAGAAAGATGACATGATGTAGGGGGATGAATTCATGCAATATGCTAAAAAACCATCTTGTTATCCTCGATGGCAACAATAAAATACGTGCCTTGCTGCCCCTACTGTCACTGGGAAAGGACACCGCAAGATTGAACCCAAAGCTAAGCACTTTTTTTTGACTGTACACAGTAGGGAAAAACCCCACTGCAATTTTTTTTATTAAATAAAAAGGAGAGTACAAACAGACAAGGCTTGAGATAAGCCCAGGAAAAAAAGAGAGAGAAAAGAAAAGAAAGAAAAAAAAAGAAAACTAGTCTAAGGAGCCCAACTAAAAGCCAAGAAAAAAATTACAGGACAAGGTTGTCCAACCAGGAGCTGTAAGAAGATGAAAACTTCTCCTTAATTCTAAATTTGAGGAGGTGTAGCTCTGAGAGGAAGATGAATTTCCATCTATCAAGGATGGTGGGAATGCTATTGAAAATATTATCATTCCTGATTATCCAAATGGCCCATGAGGCAATGATAATGATCTCCATAGAGAAAGGTTGCTGAAGATTGCCTCTTAACTCTAGAATGGCTTCCATGATGGTTAGATTTCTTTGTCTGTTAGGGCACAGGATATCCCAGCAAGCAGAAGCAAAAGGGCAGGTCCAAAACAGGTGTTGTAAAGTTTCTTCCTGCTGACAGTTGAGAGTAGCACAATTATAGTTGTCAAGGTGAAATGTTTTCCTTCTTAGCAGATTCCTGGTATTGAGTCTATCATGCAGCAGTCTCCAAAAAAAGACCTTGTGTTTTGGCTGAACACAGCTTTTCCAAATCCAGTTGAACTGAGCTGGCACAATTTTAACACCTATCAGAATTTTGTAAGCTTTGGCCACAGAAAATGTATTATTCCCCCACATATAACTCCAAGAATCCAGGTGCTCATTAAATGTAGATCCTCTTAGTGTGTTACAAATGTCTTCCATTAGTTCAAATTCCAGAAAGGCTTCTTGAGTAAGTGGAAGGTGAAATAAGTCTTCCAAATATTCAAACAAAAGAAACTGTTGCACTGAAGTGTTTTGGTCTCTGACAAAGGAGTAAAGATGAGGGAACAATTGATTCAGGCAAGCAGAGTGCCAGAGGTCAGACCAAAATAGAGCAGATTTTCCATCTCCAATTGTGCATCTTGCCATGGACTTGTAGCTATCAATGAGCTTCAAATTACACTTCCACCAGAAAGATCCTTCCCATTTTTGTCCTGGTAGTTGGCCATTGTCATAATAAGCTTCCCAAATGAGGTCGACCCAGGGGATATTATCCCTATTGTAGAACTTGTGGAGGTTTTTGAGCAGTAGTGCTTGGTTTTGCACAAAGATGTTCATCACTCCTAGGCCACCCTGATTTTTGGGTCTACAAACAGTTGACCAAGCTACCATAGCTGGTCTGTGGTCCTCCAGGTCTGGTCCCCTCCAAAGATAGTGTCTCAAGTATTTGTTAACCTGATTTTTGATGGTTATAGGAACATCAAGGCAACCCATGAAATATATAATAATAGAGTTTAGCACAGACTTGACCAGGAGCAACCTGCCAGCAAGAGTCATGAAAGAAGATAGGCCCACCAATTTTTTTGCAATTCTACTCACTAAAGGCAAACACTGTTCCACTGTTGGTTTTAGGGGCCCTAAAGGCATGCCCAGGTAAGTGAAGGGGAAAGATCCCTTCAAACAGTTCAAAGTACCAGTTAAGATTTCCATTTTTTTCATCACTCACATTGATTGGAATGAGATTTGATTTACTATAGTTGACCTTTAGCCCAGTAGCATCTGCAAAAGTGTGAAGCGGGGCTTTGAGACAATGGAGTTGTGGAGCATCAGCTTGCATAAGAATCAGAGTATATCTGCATACTATACAATGGGAAAATCAAGACAAGACTGCACTTGCAAAGGAGGTGTGAGAAGACCCAAATTCATAGCTCTGTTCATGATTGACTGAAGGAGGTATGCAGCCAGCACAAAAAGGAGGGGAGAGAGGGGATCTCCTTGTCTTACACCTCTCAGACAGTAAAACTTTTTCCCAGGAATACCATTGAGAAGCACTTGTGAGGAAGCAGATGTAAATAGCATTTTAATCCAGCCAATCCATCTTTCACCAAATCCCTTTGCTCTGAGGATGTCAATGATTGTAGATTGTTCAATGAGGTCAAAGGCCTTTTCAAAATCTAGTTTTAGCACAACAATTTCCTCTTTGGATTTATGGCATTGATGCAAGTACTCATAGGCCCAGCCTAGACAGTCATGGATAGCTCTTTCCTTTAGGAAACCATACTGATTTGTATGAACCATTTTGAGGATCACTTTTTGCAGCCTGTTTGCAAGCAATTTGGTAATGAGTTTGAGACAGCAGTTTAGCAAAGATATAGGCCTGAAGTCATTTGAAGTAATTGGAGTGGGCCCCTTAGGAACCAGAGTTATGAAAGAGGTGTTAATACTCTCTAGAGAAATTTGCCCAACATAGAACTCATGTATCAGTCTAGTGACCTCAGGCTTTATGATATCCCAACAGCTCTTAAAGAATTCATTGTTAAATCCATCAGGCCCAGGAGACTTGTCTGATGGCAAATGTTTGACAACTTCATTGATTTCTTCCTCGGTGAAAGGAATTTTCAGCTGTTCAAAGTCTAATGGACTAGCTTGGTGTTGCAGCAGAGAAGATAAATCAAAATGCATAGTGGTTTGCTGAGACTGTCCTAATCTGCTCTTGAAGGCATTCCACAGAAGGGGAGCTTTTCCTGCATGATCTGTTATTTCCACTTGATCCTCATTTTTTAGCATTGCAATGTGATTATGCCTGTGGTTTATAGAAGCCTTTGTATGAAAAAATTTGGTGTTTTCATCCCCAAACTTAACACCATTAATCTTACCTCTCTGTTTCCAATAAATCTTTTGGTTTTTCAGTAAAATGAGCAATTGCTCTTTGAGAATCATCCTACAGTTCCACTCAAAATCACCCAGGTCTCTGAATTCTTCAAACAAATCAAATAAGAAGATGACATCATTAATTGTTGCAATTTTTTGCTTTCATGCAAGACAGGTTCTTGGCCCAAAGCTTGAGAGCCCTTCTCAGGTTTTTGAACTTGGCATTTAAGCTTTTAGCTGCATCAAGATTACCCACAGGAATTCCAGGCTACAGATACAACCTCTTTAAAGTCTGAGTGTTTTAACCAGTAATTTTCAAATCTAAATACCCTGGCCTTTGGAATGGCAGTCCCAATTTTGATAACACAAGGCAGGTGGTCTGAAATAGTCCTGGAAAGAGGCATAGCAATTGTATCAGGAAAAGCAGTCATCCAAGAAGCAGAGGTGAAAAACCAATCCAGCTTTTCCAACAAAGGACTCTGTTGCATATTACTCCAGCTGTATTTTCTACCACGAAGTGGAAGTTCAATTAAACCTAAATTACTGATTGCTTCATTAAATAATAACATTTCATTAACATCCCCACAAGGTCTGTTTCTATTAGTAGGAGCTCTTATGAAGTTAAAATCTCCAACTAGGATCCAATTAGTGTCCAGAGGCATATGAATGTTGGAGAATCAATTGATAAATTCAATTTTGTCTGCTTGAACACAAGGCCCATAAATGTTGGTGAGGACCCAAGATTGAGTGGACAACCGACTGGTGAAACTGATTGAGAGAGAGAATCTGTTTTGGAAGATGACCTCTCCCTCAAAGAGTAAGCCATTCCAGATGATGAGAAGACCTCCGGAAGCACCGATTGAAGGCAGGAAAGCAAATTTATTGAGCCTTTTAGGACAAAAGTTCTTAATATAAGTAGCATCAAAATGTTCCCTCTTGGTTTCTTGAAGACACAAAATGGCACAAGCACTTTCTTCAATTTTTGGCCTAGAGCAAGCCATTTATCAGGTGAGTTAATCCCTCTGATGTTCCAGTTCAGGATATTCCAGCTTCTGTTTTGAATATTCATGAGAACAATTTATGAGATTAACCAGGGACCAAGAACCACCACTTGGCCATAGCCTAGGAAAAACTGTCCCATAAGGCAGAATGTGAAGCAATTTTAGCAGATACAGTAACCACATAGTCCTTAGCATAGCAATAGAGATAACTAAAGCTAAGCACTTCTCCCATTGCAAGAAAGATTAATCTAGTAGGCCAAACCAAACTGATAATTCGAAGAGACTTGCAAAGATAACCAATCATACATAAAAGAATTAAGAGAAGATTCAAATATTGTTCATAGATAATCTTGATCATAAACCCACAATTCATCTGTCTCAAAAAACACACCGCAAAAAGAAGATTACATCGAATAGATCTCCGCAAGAGAGGGGGAGGACATTGTATTGAGATCCAAAAAGAGAGAAGAAGCCATCTAGCTAATAACTATGGACCCGAAGGTCTGAGGTAAACTACTCACACTTCATCGGAGAGGCTATGGTGTTGATGTAGAAGCCCTCCGTGATGGATGCCCCCTCCGGCGGAGCTCCGGAACAGGCCCCAAGATGGGATCTCGTGGATACAGAAAGTTGCGGCGGTGGAATTAGGGTTTTGGCTCCGTATCTCATCGTTTGGGGGTATGTAGGTATATAGAGGAGGAAGGAGTACGTCGGTGGAGCAACAGGGGGCCCAGGAGGGTGGAGGGCGTGCCCCCTACCTCGTGGCCTCCTCCATTATTTCTTGACGTAGGGTCCAAGTCTCCTGGATCATGTTCGGTGAGAAAATCACGTTCCCGAAGGTTTCATTCTGTTTGGACAATGTTTGATATTATTTTTCTTCGAAACCATGAAATAGGCAAAAAAACGGTAATTCTGGGCTGGGCCTCCGGTTAATAGGTTAGTCCCAAAAATAATATAAAAGTGGATAATAAAGCCCAATAATGTCCAAAACAGTAGATAATATAGCATGGAGCAATCAAAAATTATAGATAAGTTGGAGACGTATCAAGCATCCCCAAGCTTAATTCCTGGTCGTCCTCGAGTAGGTAAATGATAAAAAGATAATTTTTGATGCGGAGTGCTACTTGGCATGATTTTAATGTAATTCTTCTTAATTGTGGTATGAATATTCAGATTCAAAAGATTCAAGATAAAAGTTCATATTGACATAAAAATAATAATACTTCAAGCATACTAACTAAGCAATTATGTCTTCTCAAAATAACATGGCCAAAGAAAGTTCATCCCTACAAAATCATATAGTTTAGTCATGCTCCATTTTCGTCACACAAGAATGCTCTCATCATGCACAACCCCGATGACAAGCCAAGCAATTGTTTCATACTTTAGTAATCTCAAACCTATAAACTTTCACGCAATATATGAGCGCAAGCCATGGATATAGCACTATGGGTGGAATAGAATATGATGGGGGTTATGTGGAGAAGACAAAAAGGAGAAAGTCTCACATCAACGAGGCTAATCAATGGGCTATGGAGATGCCCATCGATTGATGTTAATGCAAGGAGTAGGGATTGCCATGCAACGGATGCACTAGAGATATAAATGTATGAAAGCTCAACAAAAGAAACTAAGTGGGTGTGCATCCAACTTGCTTGCTCAGGAAGACCTAGGGCACTTGAGGAGGCCCATTGTTGGAATATACAAGCCAAGTTCTATAATGAAAAATTCCCACTAGTATATGAAAGTGACAAAACAAAAGGCTCTCTTTTATGAAGATAATGGTGCTACTTTGAAGCACAAGTGTGGCAAAGGATAGTAGAATTGTCCATTTTTTTATTTGGCCTTTCTTTTTTCTTTTTTTATTTGGCCTTTATTTTTTTGGGACAATGCTCTATGAATGATGGTCATCACACTTCTATTTACTTACAACTCAAGAATTACAACTCGATACTTAGAACAAGATATGACTCTATATGAATGCCTCCGCGGTGTACCGGGATATGCAATGAACCAAGAGTGACATGTATGAAAGAATTATGAACAGTGGCTTTGCCACAAATACTATGTCAACTACATGATCATGCTAAGCAATATGACAATGATGAATGTGTCATGATAAATGGAATGGTGGAAAGTTGCATGGCAATATATCTCGGAATGGCTATGGAAATGCCATAATAGGTAGGTATGGTGGTTGTTTTGAGGAAGATATAAGGAGGTTTATGTGTGAAAGAGCGTATCATATCACGGGGTTTGGATGCACTGGCGAAGTTTGCACCAACTCTCAATGTGAGAAAGGGCAATGCACGGTACCGAAGAGGCTAGCAATGATGGAAGGGTGAGAGTGCGTATAATCCATGGACTCAACATTAGTCACAAAGAACTCACATAATTATTGCAAAAATCTACAAGTCATCAAAAACCAAGCACTACGCGCATGCTCCTAGGGGGATAGATTGGTAGGAAAAGACCATCGCTCGTCCCCGACCGCCACTTATAAGGAGGACAATCAAAGAACACCTCATGTTTCAAATTTGTTACATAACGTTTACCATACGTGCATGCTATGGGACTTGCAAACTTCAACAGAAGCATTTCTCAAATTCACAACTACTCAACTAGCACGACTTTGATATTATTACCTCCATATCTCAAAACAATCATCAAGCATCAAACTTCTCTTAGTATTCAAAACACTCATAAGAAAAAAAATACTAATCTTGAATACCTAGCATATTAGGATTATTTAAGAAATTACCATGATATTTAAGACTCTCAAAATAATCTAAGTGAAGCATGAGAGATCAATAGTTTCTATAAAACAAATCCACCACCGTGCTCTAAAAGATATAAGTGAAGTACTAGAGCAAAACTATATAACTCAAATGTCAGGACCCCGATTCCATGTCACATCGATCTAGCTGGTAACACCTCATATCACATTGCGGACTCACGCACGGTATCCCCACGGGTGTCGCCTTACCATGGCCCGGGACCGTTTGCGCCTTTTGGCTCACGTATATGATAGTGTCGCTAGCATCCATATGACAGAGAACACGGGCCGACATGGCTAGTCGTGAACCCAAAGTGGCGCAGACCTATGGAGACAGGCATACATGAATCGCATCGAGCATGTCGGTCATCAGCGAGTGAATCTAGGCTGTAGCACTGGGCTAACAGGACTCCGGGGAACCCGGGCTGTAGCAGGCTAGGCAGGACTCCGGAGGCCACCGCGTGACATTTCCCCGAAGGGACAGACATAGGAACGAAATGAAACACATGCCGGCCAGTCAAGTGTCCTGAGCAGTAGTGTTGGGCTAGCAGGACTCCGGTGAACCGGGCTGTAGCGGACTACTATGGCTCGAGGAACACTAGACTACATTTCCCCATAAGAAAGGCTGCCAAGGATAAACAACTAGATTGTCGGATCCCACTCATACCAAGCATTTCAATCATACACACAATATGCCCGATATGAGTACATACAACATGGCATCACAACAAAACTCTACAACTCAAGTACTTTATTTAAAGGCTCCAGAGAGCCATACATAACAAGTTCATACAGGTAGGGGTCACATGACCCGACACTCAAGTCATACAAGCATACAAGCACAAGCGGAAGTAAATAGTCTGAGTACAGACACTAGAAAGCAAGAAGGCTTCCGAAGCCTGTCTATCTACATAGGGCCCTCCATGGCCAGGATCACCACCTGGGTGGCTAGTCACTCGTCGACATCAAGGTCTATGTAGAACCCATCGGAGGGGGCGGTGTTGTCGTCTGAAAACAGTAATTAAGCAAACATGAGTACAAAGGTACTCAGCAAGTCTAACAACAGAACCTACTATACATGCTCATTCTCAAGAAGGTGGTGGGGTTATTGCAGCAAGCCATCTTTGACTCTTGGCTAGGCTATCCTACGGAACTCCACTACTAAAATAGTTTTCGCACACGAGCCCACTACTCACCAACACAATACTCCATCGGGGATCCTCCCTCGTCATCCTACGAGAGGGCCATCCTCGGTACTCACACTTATCTTGAGTCTTTTAGTAGTAACCATTAACTTGTCTATGAACTGTATAGGCAACCAAGTAGTCCTTTACCGCGGACGCGGCTATTCGAATAGTTTTATACCCTGCAAGGGTGTACTTCTTCATACACGCTTTCACCACTTACCGCCGTTTACACGACATGTACTCGGCAACCTTCAAGTGGGAGCCCAATGAGGGTGTCGGCCACGGCCTACCTAAACACTCAAGTCTCTAGTACAGGTTCATCGCCTATCCAGGTTCCATCCGCAGGGAGTTCGGCCGAGGTTTCCACATACGGCCCCGAACGATGTGAACAGGGTCCCGAGACGCCAAACGGGCGCCCGGCATACCCGGCCACGGTGTATCTACCACAACATAGCCCACCCCTAGGGTCAGCACTACGCACGGCCGCCAACACATAACCTACAAACACCAGAAACTATTTGCAACTCCTGGACAGAGTACTAGGGTGATTAAGAAGCCGAGAGGGTCAATTAAGGATCCCAATGCATGGTAGTAGCTGATTCTTAAAATCACACATACAGATCTCAGTTCTTAGGGACGGTCTCAATGAAACAACCCACCATGTACTCCTACATGGCCTCTCATTGATAGCTTTACTAAGTCATGTTCAACACATCCCTCACATTACCGACATAATCCTTTCACTCTAGCCCATCACCCAGATGAACCAGACCTGACACAACTCTAAGCATAGCAGGCATAGCAAGGTAGGAATCACATACATGGCTCAATCAACTCCTACACATGCTAGTGGGTTTCATCTAGTTACTGTGGCGATGATAGGTCATGCAGAGGATAAGGGTTCAACTACCGTAGCACACAGCAGTTTAAATCGCGTTGTCTTAATGCAGTAAACAAGAGCAGAAGCGAGAACATGGGTTTGTATCGGAATGATCAATGGTTGCTTGCCTGATGTAGTGGTAGTAGGGTACTGCCCTTCAGACGGATACTCGGGGTTATCCTCGGAGGCAGAACCTACCACGAAAAGCACACCGAACATAATCAACACATGACAATATGCAACAATATGATGCATGCTATGACATGGCAGGATGAATGTGTGTTGGCCTAATGCAAGCTAAAACAGAAGGGGATGAACTCATTTGAATCAAAGATTCAAATGTTAGCTCATTTAATATAGCCTTATTAGTGCATTACCTTATTCTGCTTAAACAGCAAGGTTAACTTGTTTTATCATGCATGAAACCATTATAGATGGATAGATTGAATTTTTCTGATCATTTTTCATATATAACTTGTTTGATTTGGAGCTATGGTTGATTTTCTATGATTTTTAGAAGTTTTGGTTATTTTCTGGAATTTCCTATATAAGAATAATTCCAATAATTGAATGAATGCGTCAGCATGACATAGGTGTGACGTCAGCGGTCAACTGGGTCGGTCAGGTCAAACCTGACTGGTGGGCCCTGTCTGTCAGTGTCTCAGTTAATTTAACAGGATTAAGTTAACACTAACTACTGTCAGTGGGGCCTGGGCCCACATGTCAGTGACTTAACTAATTAAAATTAGTTAGAATTAATCATGAACTAACTAACAGGCCGGCCCCACCTGTCATAGACTCAGGGGTCAACCTGGACCCACACGGGGTCAAACAGGGTCAACTCGCCGGCGTCTAGCCGCCGGCGAGGACAGACGTGGCGGAGCAACGCGGGATTTGCACTCCGGCGACCACAATGGCGGCGGAGACTATCTACGTGATGCGGGGAGGAAACCGCGTCGAGTGGTGGCAGTGTGTGGAGCTGGGGTGGCCGGAAACTTCACCGGCGACGAGTTTGGCGGCGGCCGGAGCTCGGGTGAGGATGAACTAGTCTCTAGGGGGCAGGGGGAGGTGCGTGGTTTGGTGCGTTGAGCTCCTGGAGGTGCGGTAGGACTAGTGGACAGGGTGGCGTGGCCATTGGGTGGCCGGAGCCTCGTCGGCGACGAGCTCCACGGTGGTGCGTGCGGGTGAGCTACGTGCGGTCGCTACGGGGCTCGAGAGGGAGAACGGAGAGGGTGGAGAGGTGGCTGAGCTCACGAGGGTCTCGTCGAGGCAGTCGGTGAGGTCGGGGATGAGCTGATGCGGCGGGGACGGCGAAGGGGATCTCCGGTGGCCGGAGTTGAGGGCGAGCTCGGTGTAGCGTCTCCGGGGCGACCAAGCGCTCGGGGCTCGACCCACTCGATGTAATCGACGATGGAGAAGCTCGGGGACACGATGGCGCGGCGCGAGGACGACGGAGGGCGCGGCTATGACAATGGTGCGGCGACAGGGGCGTCGGCCATGGTGGGGAACGGCGAAGGGAGAGAGACAGGGGAAATGGCGTGTCCAGGGCTTCGGGGTGCGACGTGGAGGCATCCAGGCGTCCAGGGCGCGGGCGGAAAGCAGGTGACGTCGTGGCGAGCTCGGGCACGCCGGTGTCACCTCCCTGCCTGCCTGGCGGGGAAGAAGCAGCTGGCTAGCGCGGGCCAGCACAGTGCTGGGCCGCCAGGTGGGCCGGCTGGTGAGTTAGCTGGGCTGCGCCAGGTAAGTTTCTCTCTCTCTCTCTCTTTTTCTGTTTTTCTTATTTATTCTATTATTTCTGTAGCTTCAGGGCTTTATTAAAAATGCCAGGGCATTTCCATAAATCATAAAATTAATCATGGCTACTGCTTAGAATATATCCAACAGCAAACATTTTAGTTTATGATTATTTGAGCATTTAAAATATTTTATAGCATTTAAATGCCCAAATGCAAATACCATAAGGATTAATCCAATGACCTTAGATGTCCTAGAAAAATGTGCACCATTTTTGTCAAAGGTTTTAACCCAAAACAAAAAGGGTGGGCTTTTTAGAAGGGCATTTCGGATTCATTGAAAAAGTTTTTAGTAAACCCTAGTTGTTCCAGGGGGGTGCTGGGGGTTCTGTCATCCCCATTTCAAATTTAAGGGAAATTTAAACATGATGCACACTCTAATGCTTGAGCTGGCTAGGGTGTGACAACTCACCCCCACTCAAAAGAATGTCGTCCCGAGATTTAGGATCCTCCGGGAAGAAGGTGGGGTACTCAAGTCGAAGACGATCCTCCCTTTCCCAAGTGGCTTCTTTCTCGGAATGGTGTGACCATTGAACCTTGAGAAACTTGATATTATGACGTCGAGTGGTACGCTCGGCTTGATCAAGGATACGAACGGGATATTCCCGATATGAGAGGTTATCTTGTAGATCAAGCGTTTCGTGGTCCACTCCACGGATAGGATCCGCGAAGCAACGCCTGAGTTGAGAAACGTGGAAGACATCGTGAAATCTGGAAAGATGCGAAGGTAGTTCCAATTGGTAGGCAACTTCTCCTCGTTTGGCAAGAATATGAAAGGGTCCAATGTAACGAGGAGCCAACTTGCCTTTGATACCGAAATGATGGGTTCCCTTTAACAGAGTAACCCGAAGGTAAGCCTTCTCGCCGACTACATAAGTCATGAGCTTATGTTTATGATCATATTGGCTCTTTTGACGAGATTGGGCTATTTTCAATTTCTCACGAATAACACGAACCTGCTCTTCTACTTCCTGAATCATATCCGGGCCAAAAAGTTGTCTTTCCCCGGTTTCTGACCAGTTAAGAGGCGTTCGACATTTTCGTCCATAGAGAACTTCGAAAGGAGCCTTGCCCAAGCTAGCTTGTTAACTATTGTTATAAGCAAACTCCACGAATGGAAGGCAATTCTCCCAACCCATTCCGAACGAGATGACAGAAGCTCGAAGCATATCTTCCAGAATTTGATTGAATCGCTCTACTTGACCACTTGATTGAGGATGGAAGGCGGTGCTAAAAGAGAGACGAGTTCCCATAGCATTTTGGAAACTTTCCCAAAAGCGAGAGGTGAAGAGACTCCCACGGTCTGAGTTAATTTCCAATGGAACACCATGAAGAGACACTATTCGGGAGATGTATAAATCGGCTAGCTGGCTAGCGGTGATACTCTCACGAACAGGTAGAAAGTGGGCTACTTTGGAAAGATGGTCGATCACGACGAAGATGGCATTATTCCCTCTCTTGGTCCTGGGAAACCCAGTGATGAAATCCATACTGATTTTATCCCACTTCCACTCAGGAATAGCCAAAGGTTGAAGGGTGCCAGCAGGCCGTTGATGCTCTGCTTTAACACGACGACAAACGTCGCAATTAGCAATGTATTGAGCAATTTCTCTCTTCATCCTAGTCCACCAAAACCTCTGGCGTAGGTCTTGATACATTTTAGTACTACCGGGATGAATGGTGAGAGGGGAGTCATGAGCTTCCTTAAGGATCAATTGGCGTAGATGTTGTTTCTTGGGAACCACCAAGCGGTTCTCAAAGAAGACAGCATCTCGCTCATCCATGGAAAAACATTTAGCAACTCCAGTAGCGATGTTTTCCTTAATCCGGGATATGCCCTTATCATACCGCTGGGCGGTTATGATCTGATCCATAAGATTAGGCTTCGCTACCAGGGTGGATAGGAATCCTCCAGGAACAATGTGAAGATTAATCTTACGAAATTCCTCATGGAGAGGTGGTTGACTTTGTTGTAACATCAGGTTGTTACAATAGGACTTACGACTTAGCGCATCAGCCATGACATTGGCTTTGCCCGGGGTGTAAGTTATTCCTAAGTCGTAATCCGAGATCAACTCGACCCAACATCTTTGCCTGAGATTCAAATCTGGTTGGGTGAAGATATATTTCAAACTTTGGTGATCGGTGAAGATCTCGCAACGATTACCGAGGAGGTAATGTCACCAAGTTTTAAGTGCATGGACTACAGCTGCAAGCTCTAGATCATGTGTGGGATAATTTCCCTCGTGTGGGTGTAATTGCCGTGAAGCATAGGCAATTACCTGACGATCTTGCATGAGTATGCAACCTAGTCCTTGTCGCGAGGCATCGCAATAGATAATAAAGTCCTTGGAGAAATCTGGTGGTACCAGTACGGGAGCAGATGTCAGGTGTCTTTTCAGTTCCTGAAAGCTGAACTCGCACTGTGGAGTCCACTCGAACCTTTTATCTTTCTTGAGGAGTTCACTTAGAGGTTTAGCAACCTTGGAGAAATTCTCGACGAAGCGGCGGCAGTAGCTCGCTAAGCCAAGGAAGCTCCGAACTTGCTTGACCGTCTCAGGTGGAGTCCAATCAAGGACAGCTTGAACTCGCTAGGGATTGACAGCAATACCCTTACCAGAGATTACATGGCCTAGATAGGTCACTTCTGGCAACCAAAATTCACACTTGGAGAATTTGGCATAAAGGCGATGATCTCGAAGTTTCGTCAATACCAGCCTTAGATGTTCGGCATGTTCCTCTTCATTCTTGGAGTAGATGAGTATGTCATCGAGGTATACTACGACGAATTTATCCAAATACTCCATGAAGACCGAGTTCATTAACCAAGAGAAGGTGGCTGGGGCATTGGTTAAACCAAAAGACATAACGGTGTACTCGTATTGGCCATAACGAGTAACAAAGGCCGTTTTGGGAATGTCCCCATTTCTGATTTTGATTTGATGGTAGCCCAACCTCAAATCCATCTTGGAAAAGACTGAGGATCCAGCGAGCTGATCATACAGATCGTTGATCCTAGGAAGCGAATACTTGTTCTTGATAGTGACCAAGTTGACAGGTCAGTAATCTACAACCATTCGATCTGTTCCATCCTTCTTCTTGACGAAGAGGACGGGGCAAGCCCAAGGAGAGGAACTAGGACGGATGAAACCCTTTTTCAAGGACTCATCGAGTTGGTTCTTAAGCTCGACTAGTTCTAAGGGTGCCATCTTATAGGGTCTCCTAGAAATTGGAACGGTTCCTGGAACAAGGTCTATCACAAACTCGACATCCCTGTCAGGTGGAACACCTGGCAGTTCTTCTGGAAAGACATCCGGAAAGTATCGTACTACCGGAACATCCTCAAGGTCTGGAAGGGGGTTGGTGTTTAGGGAGTAAAGCTGGCGCTTGGCCACTCGAGTTAAGACATTGACTGTCTTGCCCGATGGGTGAGTAAGTTAAACGGTTCTAGTGGCACAATCAATCTTAGCATAATGAGCTGACATCCAGTCCATACCCAAGATGATGTTTATGTCCGAGGACTTGAGAGCTATTAAGGATGCAAGGAAGACAAGTCTATCGACAAGAATTTCGTTCCCATGGCTTACTCTAGAAGTTTGCCATCTAGAGCCAGGGGTTTGAATTTCCATGGTAGAGGGCATGTCACAGAATGTCGTGTTATGCAATCGAGCACAGTTCTCAGATATGAATGAATGAGATGCTCCAGTATCGAAAAGAACAGATGCCGGATGGCAATTAACAAGGAGCATACCAAGGACGACGTTAGGATCCTCATGAGCCTCCTCGGCTGAAACATAGTTAACATGGCCACGTGCAGTGGTGACCAGCTTGGCGTAGAATGTCTTTCCCGCTGGCTTACCACGACCAACGGACTTTCCAGTCTGATTGGGGTTGTTCTAGGGACACTCTCGACTATAGTGACCCGGCTCTCCACACTTGAAACACGTCACCACATTGGGACATGGAGCAGCATTAGCAGCGGGGCCACCATAGGGCTTGGGCGGTGCAAACTGCTGGTTGGGACGAGGCGCCTCAAAGGATGGCCTCGGAATGAACCTGGGTGGCAGTGGCGTGCTTGGAATCCACACCCGACGCTTCTGAGATCTAGAGCCGGATGAAGAGCCAAAATCACGAGAGTGTTTGCGTGAAGCATCATAGTCAGACTGGCCTGACTCAGCACTGATGGCTTTATTGACCAACTTCTGAAAGGAGATGCACTCGTGCAGACGAAGATCGCGGCGAAGCTCAGGGCTAAGTCCTTTGCGGAACCTTGCCTGCTTCTTAGCGTCGGTAGATACTTCTTAAGGAGCATAACGTGCCAGATTCCCAAATTCACGGCTATATGCATCCACAGTCAGTCTTCCTTGGGTGAAATTGCAGAACTCCTCCCTCTTACGATCTATGAGACCTTCCGGAATGTGATGCTCACGGAAAGCCTCACTGAATTCAGCCCAAGTAGTGACTTGGCCGACCGGGCGCATAGCTTCAAAGTTTTCCCACCAAAGGCTAGCAGGGCCTTCAAGGTGATAGGCAGCATAAGTAACCTTGTCAGCTTCGGCTACGTTGGCAGAACGTAGCTTGTGGGTAATGCTGCGAAGCCAGTCATCTGCGTCGAGGGGCTCGACGGAATGGTTAAACTTTGGTGGGTACAGCTTGATAAAGTCATTGATTGACACCAAGTCATTTCGCTGATGGCGTGCAGTGTTCTGCTCAATCCGCTCCAGCAAGCGGTTACTCTCACGCTTGTTTCTTTCCGCCTCCAGCATCACTTCGGCCAGAGAAGGCGGGTGAGGCAGATTTTCTCCCCTAGCTGCACTGGCTTCCCCCTGCTTCGGGGCAGCAGGGTTGCTGCGGGTGTTGACCATCCTAGGAGAAAACAAGACAACGGTTTAGGTAAGGATGGCTCAAACTTAGCAAGGAAGTGCAGAATATAATGGATAACATGGAATGTAGAGATGTTCAGTGCACGACATGGTAATATAGAAACTGCCATATATATACCATTGGTCACACACACCGTACATAGTTTAGTACAAGCCCAGACTACAGTACAACTATGATGAAAGACGTTACATCTCATTGGAGGCATTCCAAGCTCCTATACATTATTTGTCTACACCTCCGGGATTGATTACACACACAGTCATATTCCACAAGTCACGCAGGACAGTGGAGATACAACTATTACAATGCTAGTGATACTACTACTAACTCAGACAGCTCCGTAGTAGTCCTCATAGAAGTCACCTCCATAGCCTGGAAGTTCAACATGATCATCCGGAAACAAACGGTCCTGAGGAGCTTGTGGACCAAAGGGGCTAGGATGAGGTCTTGGACCAACAAACGGTGGCCTGCGGGGACCACGGGGTGGGGTGATGCCTCCCACATCACGCCAATCCACCATGTCTGGCAGAGCAGATCTCACAGGATACAGATCCCTTGTATCCATACATCCAGCTTGCACTGCAGGTGCAAACCGAGTCAATGTGGCCCAATGATCAGCACGGGTGTTGAAAAGCTCCAGCCTCAAGGCCCGATTCTCTCAGTCCTTATCCTCGAGCATCTCGGCAGTGGTACGAGTTAGTGAGTCCTCCTGAGTGGAGTCAGCATAGATAGCCTGAAGATACCCTTGCGCTCCCGAAAGTGAAGCTGGCATGTAACGGAAGTCGGTGTTCCGAAGCAGGCCAGTCCGGACTCGCATGATGGTCATCATGGAATAGGCAGCATCCTGCACAGCCATCTCAACAGTAACCCCGAGTCCATAGGAACAGTGGAGGGGCTCGGTAGATCCAGGATAAGAAGGAAATATCCTGACGGTGCAGAAATATTGGCTTTGATTAAAGTCTCGGAACTGCTCTTCGACAGTGTATTCAGGATACCAACGGTAACCCGTCTCGATCATTACCCGGACTAACATAGCAGTATGACCGGGCACATCGAGGCACCAGGTCAGGCGAACCACTTGGTTTTGAGCACGAGTGGCCATATGAAAGCACAACCACAATGCAAAGATATTAGAATTTCTAGGGAAAATTGGACAGCATAACAGTTGTAAATGCTCAGGAAAAGATTTGAGGCATCCACAACAGTTTGCAATACCACTCAACAACATCATATCAAGGTTCTGATTCAACTGGCAACATACTAAAAGTAGTAGAAACTATACTGAGGCTTGTAACAACAATCCTATAAGCTACTATGGATTAGTAACACGTGAACCTGATAGAAAGAGAGAGCCTAGTCCTTAACCCACGTTGAATAAGAAGAGAATGACTCAGATCAGAGGGCATAAGGTAAAGGAGTAAAAGAGCCTTACGTTCCCCCCCACAATCAATTCCCCTACATATAACTAAAGCATTTCTAGACTCGACATTGACCAGTTTGGCTCAATGAACCTACAGGCAGTCCGGCTCTGATGCCAACGTTGTCAGGACCCCGATTCCAAGTCACATCGATCTAGCCGGTAACACCTCATATCACATTGCGCCCTCATGCACGGTATCCCCACGGGTGTCGCCTTACCATGGCCCGGGACCGTTTGCGCCTTTTGGCTCACGTATATGATAGTGTCGCTAGCATCCATATGACAGAGAACCCGGGCCGACATGGCTAGTCGTGAACCCAAAGCGGCGCAGACCTACGGAGACAGGCATACATGAATCACATCGAGCATGTCGATCATCAGCGAGTGAATCCGGGCTGTAGCACTGGGCTAACAGGACTCCGGGGAACCCGGGCTGTAGCAGGCTCGGCAGGACTCCAGAGGCCACCGCGTGACATTTCCCCGAAGGGACAGACATAGGAACGAAATGAAACACATGCCGGCCAGTCAAGTGTCCTGAGCAGTAGTGCTGGGCTAGCAGGACTCCGGTGAACCGGGCTGTAGTGGACTACTATGGCTCGAGGAACACTAGACTACATTTCCCCATAAGAAAGGCTGCCAAGGATAAACAACTAGATTGTCGGATCCCACTCATACCAAGCATTTCAATCATACACACAATATGCCCGATATGAGTACATACAACATGGCATCACAACAAAACTCTACAACTCAAGTACTTTATTTAAAGGCTCCAGAGAGCCATACATAACAAGTTCATACAGATAGGGGTCACATGACCTGACACTCAAGTCATACAAGCATACAAGCACAAGCGGAAGTAAATAATCTGAATACAGAAACTAGAAAGCAAGAAGGCTTCCGAAGCCTGTCTATCTACATAGGGCCCTCCATGGCCAGGATCACCACCTGGGTGGCTAGTCACTCGTCGACATCAAGGTCTACGTAGAACCCATCGGAGGGGGCGGTGTTGTCGTCTAAAAACAGTAATTAAGCAAACATGAGTACAAAGGTACTCAGCAAGTCTTACAACAGAACCTACTATACATGCTCATTCTCAAGAAGGTGGTGGGGTTATTGCAGCAAGCCATCTTTCACTCTTGGCTAGGCTATCCTACGGAACTCCACTAGTAAAATAGTTTTCGCACACGAGTCCACTACTCACCAACACAATACTCCACCGGGGATCCTCCCTCGTCATCCTACGAGAGGGCCATCCTCGGTACTCACACTTATCTTGAGTCTTTTAGTAGTAACCATTAACTTGTCTATGAACTGTATAGGCAACCAAGTAGTCCTTTACCGCGGACGCGGCTATTCGAATAGTTTTACACCCTGCAGGGGTGTACTTCTTCATACACGCTTTCACCACTTACCGCCATTTACATGACATGTACTCGGCAACCTTCAAGCGGGAGCCCAACGAGGGTGTCGGCCACGGCCTACCTAAACACTCAAGTCTCTAGTCCAGGTTCATCGCCTATCCAGGTTCCATCCGCAAGGAGTCCGGCCGAGGTTTCCACATACGGCCCCGAACGATGTGAACAGGGTCTAGAGACGCCAAACGGGCGCCCGGCATACCCGGCCATGGTGTATCTACTGCAACATAGCCCACCCCTAGGGTCAGCGCTACGCACGGCCGCCAACACATAACCTACAAACACCAGAAACTATTTGCAACTCCTGGACAGAGTACTAGGGTGATTAAGAAGCCGAGAGGGTCAATTAAGGATCCCAATGCATGGTAGTAGCTGATTCTTAAAATCACACATACAGATCTCAGTTCTTAGGGACGGTCTCAATGAAACAACCCACCATGTACTCCTACATGGCCTCTCATCGATACCTTTACTAAGTCATGTTCAACACATCCCTCACATTACCGACATAATCCTTTCACTCTAGCCCATCACCCAGATGAACCAGACCTGACACAACTCTAAGCATAGCAGGCATAGCAAGGTAGGAATCACATACATGGCTCAATCAACTCCTACACATGCTAGTGGGGTTATCCTCGGAGGCAGAACCTACCATGAAAAGCACATCGAACATAATCAACACATGACAATATGCAACAATATGATGCATGCTATGACATGGCAGGATGAATGTGTCTTGGCCTAATGCAAGCTAAAACAGAAGGGGATGAACTCATTTGAATCAAAGATTCAAATGTTAGCTCATTTAATATAGCCTTATTATTGCATTACCTTATTCTGCTTAAACAGCAAGGTTAACTTGTTTTATCATGCATGAAACCATTTTCTGATCATTTTTCATATATAACTTGTTTGATTTGGAGCTATGGTTGATTTTCTATGATTTTTAGAAGTTTTGGTTATTTTCTGGAATTTCCTATATAAGAATAATTCCAGTAATTGAATTAATGTGTCGGCATGACATAGGTGTGACATCAGCGGTCAACTGGGTCGGCCAGGTCAAACCTGACTGGTGGGCCCTGTCTGTCAGTGTCTCAGTTAATTTAACAGGATTAAGTTAACACTAACTACTGTCAGTGGGGCCTGGGCCCACATGTCAGTGACTTAACTAATTAAAATTAGTTAGAATTAATCCTAAACTAACTAACAGGTCGGCCCCACCTGTCATAGACTCAGGGGGGTCAACCTGGACCCACACGGGGTCAAACAGGGTCAACTCGCCGGTGTCTAGCCGCCGGCGAGGCCAAACGCGGCGGAGCAACGCGGGATTTGCACTCCGGCGACCACAATGGCGGCGGAGACTATCTACGTGATGCAGGGAGGAAACCGCGTCGAGTGGTGGCAGTGGGTGGAGCTGGGGTGGCCGGAAACGTCACCGGCGACGAGTTTCGCAGCGGCCGGAGCTCGGGTGAGGATGAACTAGTCGCTAGGGGGCACGGGGAGGCACGTGGTTTGGTGCGTTGAGCTCCTGGAGGTGCGGTAGGACTAGTGGACAGGGTGGCCGGAGCCTCGTCGGCGACGAGCTCCATGGCGGTGCGTGCGGGTGAGCTACGTGCGGTCGCTACGGGGCTCGAGAGGGAGAACGGATAGGGTGGAGAGGTGGCTGAGCTCACGAGGGTCTCGTCGAGGCAGTCGGCAAGGTCGGGGATGAGCTGAGGTGGCGGGGACGGCGAAGGGGATCTCCGGTGGCCGGAGTTGAGGGCGAGCTCGGTGCAGCGTCTCCGGGGCGAGCGAGCGCTCGGGGCTCGACCCACTCGATGTAATCGACGACGGCGAAGCTCGGGGACACGATGGCGCGGCGCGAGGACGACGGAGGGCGTGGCTATGATGACGGTGCGGCGACAGGGGCGTCGGCCATGGTGGGGAGCGACGAAGGGAGAGAGACAGGGGGAAATGGCGTGTCCAGGGCTTCGGGGTGCAACGTGGAGGCGTCCAGGCGTCCAGGGCGCGGGCGGCAAGCAGGTGACGCCGTGGCGAGCTCGGGCACGCCGGCGTCACCTCCCTGCCTGCCTGGCGGGGAAGAAGCAGCTGGCTGGCGCGGGCCAGCACAGTGCTGGGCCGCCAGGTGGGCCGGCTGGTGAGTTAGCTGGGCTGCGCCAGGTAAGTTTCTCTCTCTCTTTTTTTCTGTTTTTCTTATTTATTCTATTATTTCTGTAGCTTCAGGGCTTTATTAAAAATGCCAAGGCATTTCCATAAATCATAAAATTAATCATGGCTACTTCTTAGAATATATCCAACAGCAAACATTTTAGTTTATGATTATTTGAGCATTTAAAATATTTTATAGCATTTAAATGCCCAAATGCAAATACCATAAGTATTAATCCAATGACCTTAGATGTCCTAGAAAAATGTGCACCATTTTTGTCAAAGGTTTTAACCCAAAACAAAAAGGGTGGGCTTTTTAGAAGGGCATTTCAGGTTCATTGAAAAAGTTTTTAGTAAACCCTAGTTGTTCCAGGGGGGTGCTGGGGGTTCTGTCATCCCCATTTCAAATTTAAGGGAAATTTAAACATGATGCACACTCTAATGCTTGAGCTGGCTAGGGTGTGACATCAAAAAGATATAAGTGAAGCACATAGAGTATTCTAACAAATTCCAAATCATGTATGGCTCTCTCAAAAGGTGTGTACAGCAAGGATGATTGTGGTAAACTAAAAGGCAAAGATTCAAACCATACAAGACGCTCCAAGCAAAACACATATCATGTCGTGAATAAAAATATAGCTCCAAGTAAAGTTACTGATAGAAGTAGACGAAAGAGGGGATGCCTTCCGGGGCATCCCCAAGCTTTGGCTTTTAGGTGTCCTTAGATTATCTTGGGGGTGCCATGGGCATCCACAAGCTTAGGCTAGTGCCACTCCTTGTTCCATAATCCATCCAATCTTTACCCAAAACTTGAAAACTTCACAACACAAAACTTAAAGTAGAAAATCTCATGAGCTCCGTTAGCGAAAGAAAACAAAAGACCACTTCAAGGTACTGTAATGAAATCATTATTTATTTATATTGGTGTTAAACCTACTGTATTCCAACTTCTCTATGGTTTATAAACTACTTTACTAGCCATAGATTCATCAAAATAAGCAAACAACACACGAAAAACAGAATCTGTCAAAAACAGAACAGTCTGTAGTAATCTGTAGCTAGCGCAAGATCTGGAACCCCAAAAATTCTAAAATAAACTTATGAACGTGAGGAATTTATATATTAATCATCTTCAAAAATAATTAACTAAATATCACTTTCCAAATAAAAATGGCAGCAGTTCTCGTGAGCGCTAAAGTTTCTGTTTTTTACAGCAAGATAACAAGACTTTCCCCAAGTCTTCCCAACGGTTCTACTTGGCACAAACACTAATTAAACACAAAAAACATAACCAAAACAGAGTCTAGATAAATTATTTATTACTAAACAGGAGCAAAAAGCAAGGAACAAAAATAAAATTGGGTTTCCTCCCAACAAGCGCTATCGTTTAACGCACCTAGCTAGGCATAAAAAGCAAGGATAGATCTAGGTATTGCCATCTTTGGTAGGCAATCCATAAGTGGCTCTCATAATAGATTCATAAGGTAATTTAATTTTATTTCTAGGAAAGTGTTCCATGCCTTTCCTTAACGGAAATTGGAATCTAATATTTCCTTCCTTCATATCAATAATTGCACCAATCGTTCTAAGGAAAGGTCTACCAAGAATAATAGGACATGAAGGATTGCAATCTATGTCAAGAACAATAAAATCTACAGGCACATAATTCCTATTTGCAACAATAATAACATCATTAATTCTTCCCATAGGTTTCTTAATAGTGGAATCCGCAAGGTGCAAGTTTAGAGAGCAATCATCAAAATCACGGAAACCTAACAAATCACACAAGGTCTTTGGAATCGTGGAAACACTAGCACCCAAATCACACAAAGCATAGCATTCATGATCTTTAATCTTAATTTTAATAGTTGGTTCCCACTCATCATAAAGTTTTCTAGGGATAGAAACTTCCAACTCAAGTTTTTCTTCATAAGATTGCATCAAGGCATCAACGATATGTTTAGTAAATGCTTTATTTTGACTATAAGCATGAGGAGAATTTAGCACGGATTGCAACAAGGAAATACAATCAATCAAAGAGCAATTTTCATAAGTAAATTCCTTGAAATTCAAAATAGTGGGTTTAGCAACATCTAGGGTGTTAATTTCTTCAATCCCACTTTCATCAAATTTAGCATCAAGATCTAAAAACTCCGAATTTTTGGAACGCCTTCTAGGTAAAGGTGGATCATATTCAGTCCCATCATTATCAAGATTCATATTGCAAAACAAAGATTTAATAGGGGACACATCAATAACTTTTAGATCTTCATCTTTATTTTCATAGGAACTAGAAGAACACGCTCTTATAAAGGCATCTTTCTTAGCACGCATCCTAGCGGTTCTTTCTTTGCACTCATCAATGGAAATTCTCATGGCTTTGAGAGACTCATTGATATCATGCTTAGGAGGAATAGATCTAAGTTTCAAAGAATCAACATCAAGAGAAATTCTATCAACGTTCCTAGCCAACTCATCAATCTTAAGCAATTTTTCTTCAATCAAAGCATTGAAATTCTTTTGCAAAGTAATAAATTCTTTAATATTAGATAAATCAGAGGGCATCTTATTATAATTTCCATAAGGATTGTTGTAGGAATTACCATAATTATTAGAGGGATTACTAGGATACGTCCTAGGATTAAAATTTCCTCTATACGCGTTGTTACCAAAATTGTTCCTACCAACAAAATTCACATCCATAGATTCATTATTATTCTCAATTAAAGTAGACAAGGGCATATCATTAGGATCAGAAGAAACACTCTTACTAGCAAATAATTTCATAAGTTCATCAATCTTTCCACTCAAAACATTAATTTCTTCTATCGCATGCACCTTTTTATTAGTAGATCTTTCAGTATGCCATTGAGAATAATTAACCATAATATTATCTAGGAGTTTAGTAGATTCTCCTAAAGTGATTTCCATAAAAGTGCCTCCCGCGGCCGAATCTAAAAGATTTCTAGAAGCAAAATTCAATCCGGCATAAAAATTTTGTATAATCATCCACAAATTCAAACCATGAGTAGGGCAATTACGTATCATTAATTTCATCCTCTCCCAAGCTTGTGCAACATGCTCATGATCAAGTTGCTATTCATGATATAGTTTCTAAGGGAGATGATCTTAGCGGGAGGAAAATACTTAGAGATAAAAGCATCTTTGCACTTGTTCCAAGAATCAATACTATTTTTAGGCAAAGACGAAAACCAAGCTTTAGCACGATCTCTAAGCAAAAAAGGAAATAGTTTCAACTTAACAATATTGTTGTCCACATCTTTCTTCTTTTGCATATCACACAAATCAATGAAGCTATTTAGATGGGTAGCGGCATCTTCACTAGGAAGGCCGGAAAACAGATCTTTCATGACAAGATTCAGCAAAGTGGCATTAATTTCACAAGATTCAGCATCGGTAAGAGGAGCAATCGGAGTGCTAATAAAATCATTGTTGTTGGTATTGGTAAAGTCACACAATTTAGTGTTATCTTGAGCCATCATGACAAGCAAGCAATCTAACACACACGCAAACAAAAACAAGCGGGCAAAAGGAGGCAAATAGAGAAAGAGAGGGAGGATAGAGAGAGAGAGAGGGCGAATAAAATGGCAAGGGTGAAGTGGGGGAGAGGAAAACGAGAGGCAAATGGCAAATAATGTAATGCGGGAGATAAGGGTTGTGATGGGTACTTGGTATGTTGACTTTTGCGTAGACTCCCTGGCAACGGCGCCAGAAATTCTTCTTGCTACCTCTTGAGCACTGCATTGGATTTCCTTGAAGAGGAAAGGATGATGCAGCAAAGTAGCGTAAGTATTTCCCTCAGTTTTTGAGAACCAAGGTATCAATCCAGTAGGAGGCTACGCGCGAGTCGCTCGTATCTGCACAAAACAAATAGCTCCTCGCAACCAACGCGATAAGGGGTTTTCAATCCCTACACGGTCACTTACGAGAGTGAGATCTGATAGATATGATAGAATAATATTTTTGGTATTTTTGTGATAAAGATGCAAAGTAAAATAAAAGAAAGGAAATGACTAAGTATTGGAAGATTAATATGATGAAGATAGACTGGGGGGCATAGGTTTCACTAGTGGCTTCTCTCAAGAGCATAAGTATTCTACGGTGGGTGAACGAATTACTGTTGAGCAATTGACAGAATTGAGCATAGTTATGAGAATATCTAGGTATGATCATGTATATAGGCATCACGTCCGAGACAAGTAGACCGAATCCTGCCTGCATCTACTACTATTACTCCCCTCATCGACCGCTATCCAGCATGCATCTAGAGTATTAATTTCATGAAAACAGAGTAACGCCTTAAGCAAGATGACATGATGTAGAGGTATAAATTCATGCAATATGATAAAAAAACATCTTGTTATCCTCGATGGCAACAATACAATACATGCCTTGCTGCCCCTACTGTCACTGGGAAAGGACACCGCAAGATTGAACCCAAAGCTAAGCACTTCTCCCATTGCAAGAAAGATTAATCTAGTAGGCCAAGCCAAACTGATAATTCAAAGAGACTTGCAAAGATAACCAATCATACATAAAAGAATTCAGAGAAGATTCAAATATTGTTCATAGATAATCTTGATCATAAACTCACAATTCATCGGTCTCAACAAACACACCGCAAAAAGAAGATTACATCAAGGGGGAGAACATTGTATTGAGATCCAAAAGGAGAGAAGAAGCCATCTAGCTAATAACTATGGACCCGAAGGTCTGAGGTAAACTACTCACACTTCATCGGAGAGGCTATGGTGTTGATGTAGAAGCCCTCCGTGATGGATGCCCCCTCCGGCATAGCTCCGGAACAGGCCCCAAGATGGGATCTCGTGGATACAGAAAGTTGTGGCGGTGGAATTACGGTTTTGGCTCTGTATCTGATCGTTTGTGGGTACATAGGTATATATAGGAGGAAGGAGTACGTCAGTGGAGCAACAGGGGGCCCACAAGGGTGGAGGGCACGCCTGGGGGGTAGGCGCGCCCCCCTACCTTGTGGCATCCTCCTTTATTTCTTGACGTAGGGTCCAAGTCTCCTGGATCATGTTTGGTGAGAAAATCACGTTCCCGAAGGTTTTATTCCGTTTGGACTCTGTTTGATATTCCTTTTCTTCGAAACCCTGAAATAGGCAAAAAATAGCAATTCTGGGCCAGGCCTCCGGTTAATAGGTTAGTCCCAAAAATAATATAAAAGTGGATAATAAAGCCCAATAATGTCCAAAACAGTAGCTAATATAGCATGGAGCAATCAAAAATTATAGATACGTTGGAGACGTATCAGGGAGGGGCGGTCTTCCAAGAAGGGCAAGATGCCACCGTTGACCGGCTTGGGTTTGGAAGGTGACGCCATTGAGAAGCTCCAACAAGGGGAGAAACCCTCGGCCAAACCGTAAGAAAATCTGGAGTACCTTGATAGCATCCTGTTCTGTTGTTGTTACCATAACGCATTCATGCATTTTTATATGTCAGCACAGAGTTTTTCTGGGCGATCCTCTTCTTCGAGGAGTCTCCTTCCAAAGATGACGGAGAGCGAGACGCCTCCTCCAACCTCCTCGCCCAACAAGGCGGATGACTCTGAAGTGTCATCGCGGAGGGTCCCTTTAGACCAGGGGACAGAAGAGACGGTACCCCAAGGTGGGCCTCCGACCATCTGGGATTCCGGGGCTGATGGTAACAAGGGCCCCGGACTATCCGATTCACAACCGACAGCGATTTTGGAGACGGGCGAGCAAATTCCTTCAAAGGATGATCGTGCTGTTGGAGCAGTTTCCAGAAGCCCAGAGACTCCGGATATATTGCAAGACATGTTGCGGAAAGCATTTGTCTCGGGGGAACAGCGTACCTTGATGGGTACAGTGATTGAGAAGATTTCATCCACGAAGAGCGGATTAAATGAAGCCTTCATGAGCCTACTGAAGGGCTTTGAGGTTTGTAACATAATGTTTTCAGCTATGTTTCATTTGCAAAGATACACATGTGTATAGGTAGTAGCCCCTGATACTCGGGTTGGCTTCCACTGGGAAGCAAAACGGAGGATCGAAAAAGGATCGTTTGAGGACTAACCTGATAAACCTTGAACGCAGGCTGCTTCCCCTTTGGCCACTTCCTGGACTATGGAGATTGCCGATTTGCAGCGGAAGCTTGATGTGGCAGGGGATGATCTTGCTTTAATCAATATGCGTCTTGACGAGTCGCAAAGTATGTATTCGGGGTAACCCTCATACATTTTTGTGGTATAAGCGTGATGCTGAAATTTAGCTGTAGATGGTGCTGTTGCTGTTGAAGTTCTTCGAGCGGAGCTGGCCTGGGCCAAGGAGCAGGCCCGACGTAGCAATGCTGCTGCCGAAAAGGCATCGGCTGAACTAGAAGCCGAACGAGCTATACGGCGCCAAGATGAGGAGAAGATATCCACGATGACGCTCGAGCTAGAGAATGCTACCGACCGCTGTGAATTTCTGGAGAAGGAGAGTGAAGCCGTAACGGCTGATCTAGAGAAGGCCTTGCAAGAGGCAAGAGGAGCGCGGTTGGAATGCAGAGTGGCCCGTGAGGAGGTTCGACAGGCGAGGGAGATTGCGGCTGGAAAGCCCTTTCTGCTGCAAACTAAGTTAGGCGACCCAAACTATGTCCAAGTCAACCAAGTATGGAGTTCTCCAGACGAGTTCTTGGACTTGCCAAAGAGTTCTGCCGATGCGGCGTAGTATTACCAATTGCGGGATGGATATGCAACGGAGTAGCTTTTTTGGTCGCAGTTTGGCGCGTCAAAGCGCCCCTTGTTGCTTAATGAACAGATGTCCCAATGGGCCGAACTTCATAGGATGTCCGGCGCTGCCATGAAGGACGTCGTAGTCCGGCTGTGGCCAACCGAGCCTGTTCCGAACAGCTATTTCGGTTTAGTGCAAAGGCTTGTTGACGCGGTGCCGCGTATCGACGCTGTGAAGCGGTCAACGTGCATTGAGGGTGCATGGATGGCTTTCTCCCGAGTCAAGACGTTCTGGGGGAAGATGAAAGCCATCGATGTTGCGATGAAGGGTCCACCCAAAGGCAAGGACCGTCGGGGATCGGAACATTATTTTGAGGACGTCCTAGAGGCGGCTCGCTTTGTAGAGGGTCAGTGCTCGAAAGACATAATGTTCGAGTGAAAATTGTAAAAGACAATTTTATAGTTAATCTATTTATGTTTTTTGCTTGAAAGCTTGAATTCCTCCTGTGCGGCCATTTTGATATAGTCTGAAAGTTTTCCAGTCGTCGGCTTTAGCCCCCTCGTAGGAAGTACGGGGGTGTTCAGAAAAGCATTTAATCACTCTTTATCCAACGTCTTGGTCCATGAAGGAGGTGATAATGCGGCGAACCAGGCAATCGGTCTATAAGGCGTTAACACTTTCACTTAGCCATAGGAGTTTTATGGTGGGGCTATGACATAGCCCCTGGTATGTATGCGGCGTATGGTGCCTTACATGTTTGATCTGGAAAAGATCCCTTGTGTGACACGGAGAATCGCTAAAGATTCTGATAAGTCATCAAGTGGTTGACCAGCTCATGCCGCATCATGACAGTCAGTTTTCGACTTTCTCTACTAAGGTGCTCGTCCGGTTTAGACCAGGGCACAATCGCAGTAGTTCTCCCTTTACTACTCTAGCCGATAGAGCGGAATGTAGGGTAGCAAGCACAGGAGCTGGGCAACCCAGCTATTGACCCAAGACAATGATTCGAAGCTGATGCATATAAGGCCAAACTTGCAACGCCGAAGTATGCTATAGAGTTGTTCAGACTTTTACTGGCAGCTCATTTGTTCCCACACCGAGCCCTGGTAGATTAGGCCAAGGTATTTCTATGAAATAACCATAGCAGCCATATTTGTCGGGAAAACCATACGGATGATTAGTTCGGATAGTGTTTACTAGTAGCTGAGCGATATGCCAATGATTACTTATGATTATATAAAAGCCACCCCCCGGCTATTTGACATGCTCTGGGTTGGAGGCGGAGGAACAGGCATAGTACAGGCTCGAAAAATGGGGAGTGCACTCTACAAAAAGTTATTTTGGACCTCCTATCGCACGTCTGCGCCGCCAGTCCTCGGTGAGGAATCCTTGATGGACGTAGCCCCTTTAGGTGAGTGTATGGATCCGAACTCCGATAGAGCCAGTTTCCGATTTTTAAACCGTTCGTCACCTGTTTTCTAAATGATATTGGAAGAGGAAATAAAAAAGGAAATAACTAATTATATATAGAAAAAGTTACCGGAGTGCTCGCAGGTTTGTCCGTATTGTGCTTCCGCTGATGCCCATGGTATCTTGAGTGCGTAATGATGTATGCGCGGTACAAACTTTGTAGGTGTACGGAGTGGGCGGCGTAAGCCGGGCTGCTATTTCCGTTTTAGGGGTAGTTGATCCTCGGGTGGAGACTACTTCAGACCCCCGGTTTTTCGTTGGTGAACCTTTTCGTCATCCCTATCAGTTGGCGGCTTCCTTCCCCTGTGTTCGGCGTTGAGCTTGCCGGCCTGTTTAAAGACCCGTCAGTTTTTGTTGGTATGATTAGCTGGTTTATCAGGGTGGCCGTGAATCTGGCAGGGTTGGTCCAAAATCCTGTCCAGGTTGGATGGTTCATCTCGATTCGCCTTGGATGGCTTCTTCCGCTGGCCGGGCTTAGGGTTGCTGAATCCGGCGTTGACCGTTGTGTCGCCTGATCTTTCATTGTCATTGTGACTGTTGTTTTTGCTTCCCCGTGGCTTGCCGTTGGCGTCTCGGATTCCGGAGGTGCCCTGGTTGCTGGTGCTATTGCTTCTACGAGCGAGCTAGCTATCTTCTCCCACGCAAAAGCGAGTCATCAGAGCAGTGAGAGCTGTCATGGATTTAGGTCCTTCTTGGTCGAGGTGGCGTGCAAGCCATTCATCCCGGACGCTGTGTCTGAAAGCCGCGAGGGCTTCTGCGTCCGGACAGTCGACGATTTGGTTCTTTTTGACTAAGAACCGGGTCCAGAGCTCCCTGGCTGATTCGCCGGGCTGTTGGACAATGTGATTTAGGTCATCGGCATCCGGTGGCCGGACATGTGTTCCTCAGAAGTTATCAAGGAAGGCCTCTTCCAAGTCCTTCCAGCTGCCTATGGAATTTTCAGGCAGGCTGTTTAACCAGTACCGAGCTGGTCCTTTTAGTTTTAGTGGGGGTATTTAATGGCTGGAGGTCGTCTCCACGGGGCATATGGATGTGGTTGTCCCGTCGTATGATTCAATATTGACGGGTTTGAATCCTTCGAGGAATTCATGATCCATTACTTCATCAGTGAAGCAAAGCGGGTGTGCGGCGCCTCTATGTTGGGCCACACTGCGGCATAACTCCGAAGGAGTCCCATTGCGGTTTTCGGCCTGGTTGCGGCGAGGTGTGACACGTCCGAATAGGTAGCCGTCGTTGCGTGTCGAAGCATGTTTTCGTGATCCGTAGATCGGTCTTGCGCTTCCTTCTCTATTGTCCTAGTCCCTCTGCAGGTTGTGTGGGTAATCGTGGCCTGCGTTGTTCTTGCCTTTACGGCGAGGTGGGGCGGTCTGGTGTTCGGCTTGAGTTGCCTTTTTATCCGGACAGAGTTGCCGACGACCTGTCGTGTTGTGTGACGATGGTATGGGCTCCAACGCCTCGTCATCGGACTGGTAGAGCGATTTGTGCTTTGGGTAGCTTTTGGCTGGGCCACTGAGGCCGTATTCTTTGGTGATCAGGACTTCGGTCCATCTGTCATTGAGTAGGTCTTGGTCAGCTTGAAGCTGCTGCTGCTTCTTTTTCAGGCTCCTTGCCGTAGCTATCAGCCTGCGCTTGAAGCGCTCCTGTTCGAGGGGCTCTTCAGGTACGATGAAGTCTTCGTCGCTGAGGCTTTCCTCATCTTCGGAGAGCGGGAGGTAGTTGTCGTCCTCTGATCCGTCACTGGGCAGGGCCTATTAGTCGAGGCTGGCTTGCCCGTTTTCCTGTTCCTCCTACTCGAATGTTGCTCCCACAGGGTCTTCATTGCCTTCGACACCATCCGGAGTACTATTTTCTCCAGTGCCATTGTTGCTGCGGTGTGACTTGGGGCGCCGGAACTTATACTGTGACTCAGGAGTTTTAACTTGATCTCCCTTGTCTTTGCCACGAGGCTTTTTAAGTGTATCGATCATGTACATGTCATGTGAAGGGGTGGCCATCTTGCGTCCGAAGACTGGCGGATCTTGGCCTTGCTTCTTATCTGAATCATCGTCTGGACCGTCAATGTCCGCGGAGCCAGGAGTGGGCATGTCGGTTAAGTCCTCGACAATGGATATGAAGTGGGTGGCGGGTGGGAAACAAAATTCTCCGTCGTCAGCCCCTAGTTCGAACTGGACATAGTTCGGCTGCGAGTCTCCCATGAATGACAGGTTCTTTAAAGAGTTTAACACATCGCCCAAAGGTGAGTGCTGAAAGACGTCTGCGGCACCGAATTCGAAGATCGATAACCGATCTAGCTCTGTGTCCGCAAGCGTATATGGTCCGGAATTTATAGACGGAGACGAATCCAGAGTTCCATTGACGCAGATATCGCAGGGTGACGAGTCCGTGTGTGGCTCCAATGCCGCAGACTCTGTGGCTTCGGATGGCATGATCTGCTCTGGCTCTAAGGCCGTTGCAGCAACAAGGACCATCTCCTGGATGTGATCCGGTGACAGATTTAAGTCATGTTCCTCGGAGCGAGGAGGAACGATCGTTGTGGTTTCAAATCCATTGAAGATCAAGTCTCCACGGATATTCACGACGTAGTTCAAGCTTCCAAATCTGACCTGGTGGCCAGGGGCGTAGCTATCGATCTTGTAACACCCCGAATGTAATTTACCTTATCTGTATCCCAACTCTTGCCGTTTCCGGCACTAAGTTACGTTATTTTTCCTCGGGTTCAGGTTTTTGTCTCCGTGTGTTGTTGCCTTTGTCATGCATCTCATATCATGTCATCATGTGCATTGCATTTGCATACGTGTTCATCTCATGCATCCGAGCATTTTCCCCGTTGTCCGTTTTCAATTCCGGCGCTCCTATCTCCTCCGGTGTCCTTTTCTACCTCTTTTCGTGTGTGGGGGTTAAACATTTCCGGTTTGGACCGAGACTTGCCAAGCGGCCTTGGTTTACTACCAGTAGACCGCCTGTCAAGTTTCGTGCCATTTGGACTTCGTTTGATACTCCAACGGTTAACCGAGGGACCGAGAAGGCCTCGTTTGTGTTGCAGCCCAACACCCTTCAAATTTGGCCCAAAACCCACCAAAACCTCTCCCATCGTCTAGAGCGTTCGATCACGATCGCGTGGCCGCAAACGTTCTCAATTTGGAGACTCCTAGCTCCTCCTACCTCTATATAAAGGCCTCTCCCCGAAAATCCCGGGTCTCTTTCTTCCCCTAACCCTAAAAATCGCCCCGCCGCCACCGGACACGTCCGGCCGCCGCCGGACGAATCCCGCCGCCGCGCCCGCACCAATCAGCGTGCGCCACGTGGCACCGCATCGCCTCCCACCGCGCCGGCCCGCGAGGCCCAGGGCAGGCCCCCGTGGCCCATCTCCTCACCCGCCGCCGCCCGGGTCTTCTTCCACCTCGCCGACCGGCCGCCGCCCGCCACCGACGACCGTCGCCCCGGCTGCCGGCGCGCGCCGCCCCGGCCGCCGCGTCCGCGGCCACCTCGCCGCCTCCTCGACGCCGGCGCACCCGGCCACATCTCCCTCCGGCGAACTCCCTCCCTCCGGTGAACAGGAACTCCGACGCCGGCCAACCTCGTTTTCCGCGCCTTCGATCAAGATCTGAGATATATTCCAGACGGTTGACTTTTTATCCCCGAAACCCTAATTTTTGGCAATTTTCATCATGCTATAACTCTGCATCTGTAGCTCCGATTTGCGCGTGTAGCATATCAAAATGTTCGTCTCGACGAGTACATCATTTCATCTCATTGCATCATTTTCATTTGAGCTCATCTTGATGCCCGAAATGCTGTTGGAAGAGGGCTATGTGATAAATTTGTCAGATCTGTTTTATCAAATAGATATTTGTCATTTTTGCCATGTTTAATGTGTGCATGATATGCTCCTGAGCTCTACATGTGTTTTGTTATATGCCATGCCATCTTTACAGAGGTGCTTACCATGTATTTTTGTGATATTTGTGGTGACTAGCACAACCTTGCAAAGTAGCGTAATCGGTAATGCTGATTTCAGGGACTTAGAATTTCACAAAGTCCTTGTCCTGATTTTGTCGTTATGCCATATGTTCATGTTGTTTCCTAGTGATCCGTGCCTCTTTTGAGGATGATCAGTAAGTATGATTTGTTAATATTGTGGTGCTCTATCTATCCATGTCTTTGTTTGAATTTATGGAGCACCCTAGCTTGAGTCAATCGAGCTCTACTTTTGCTATATCGTGAATCCTGTCAGATTGTTGACTTGTTAGCGATTTTGCCGAGGATGTTGCTATTGATCCGTGCATGCTATGTTGTTGTTCTTGCCATGTCTAGCTTCTATGTTATGCATTCTTGATGGGTGTATGCTTAGTTTGTCATGAAATGCTCTGTAGTGAGTGTATCGAGCTCGTAAACATGCCTACTCGTTAACTGTTTTGCATGCTCCAGTTTTTCACAAAGTCTGAAATCTGTTTATGTTTTTGCCATGTTCACATGCTTGCAATTGTATTTTCTGATCCCTTTTGGCTCAAGGTCACTAAGGGACTTTTGTTAAGTGCTTTGAGTAGCTTCATTTCATGCCTTGCTTTGCCATGTTAAGATCCTGTAGCTTGTAGTTTTCATGCTCTAAAGTGTGCTTCCTGATGTTAAATTCCAGACTTGTGTTAATTTCACTAAGTCTGAAACATGTTATCGTTTGCACTTTTGCCATGCTTGTTTGAACCTGTTAATGGATGAATTAGCCGTAGCTCAGTGTTCATCTTTTGTCAAGAATTATGAGTGGATCCCTGCCATGTATTTTTTTGTCATGTTTGAGTGCTGTAGCATATTTATCTTGATGCATTTAGATGGCTACTTGCTGATTATCGCAGACCGGTGCCATATTTGTTTTGCTTGCCATTTCCAAACCGTGCATCCGATTCCGGTGATCTTTATATCGATTTCAACCAAAATCACCTCAACTTTCTAGTGGCACTCTTGGATTTCCAAGTTGAGGCCAGGTTCAATCATTCCTTGTCAAATCTTGCATATGCATCACATATCGCATCCCGCATAGCATACCATGTTTGCATCATGTTGTTTGAGCATTGCACGTGGTTGATGGTGTTCCTTTTGCTTGTTTGTCTTGGTTGGGTAGAGCCGGGAGACGAGTTCGCGAACGAGGAGCCCGTTGACTTGCTTACGAGGATCAAGTCAACTCTGACAACTTTGCAGGCAAGATGATCATACCCTCGAAATCACTTCTATCTTTGCTTGCTAGATGCTCGCTCTTTTGCTATGCCTATGCTACGATGCCTACCACTTGCTTATCATGCCTCCCAAATTGCCATGTCAAACCTCTAACCCACCATGTCCTAGCAAACCGTTGATTGGCTATGTTACCACTTTGCTCAACCCCTCTTATAGCGTTGCTAGTTGCAGGTGAAGATTGGAGATCGTTGCTTGTTGGAACATTGTTTATTGTTGGGATATCACCATATTATCTTGTTTATCTTAATGCATCTATATACTTGGTAAAGGGTGGAAGGCTCAGCTTTTTGCCTAGTGTTTTGTTCCACTCTTGCCGCCCTAGTTTCCGTCATATCGGTGTTATTTTCCCGGATTTTGCGTTCCTTACGCGGTTGGGTTATAATGGGAACCCCTTGACAGTTCGCCTGGAATAAAACTCCTCCAGCAATGCCCAACCTTGGTTTTACCATTTGCCACCTAGCCTCTTTTTCCCTTGGGTTTTCGGAGCCCAAGGGTCATCTTTATTTAAACCCCCCTGGGCCAGTGCTCCTCTGAGTGTTGGTCCGACTGAGCTGCCTGCGGGGCCACCTCGGGGAAACTTGAGGGTTGGTTTTACTCATAGCTAGTCTCATCTGAGTGTGCCCTGAGAACGAGATATGTGCAGCTCATATCGGGATTTGTTGGCACATTCGGGCGGTGTTGCTGGACTTGTTTTACAATTGTCGAGGATGTCTTGTAAAACCAGGATGCCGAGTCTGATCGGAATGTCTCGGGAGAAGGAATATCCTTCGTTGACCGTGAGAGCTTGTGATGGGCTAAGTTGGGACTCCCCTGCAGGGATTTGAACTTTCGAAAGTCGTGCCCGCGGTTATGGGCAGATGGGAATTTGTTAATGTCTGGTTGTAGATAACATGAAACTTAACTTAATTAAAATGAATAAACCGCGTGTGTAACCGTGATGGTCTCTTCTCAGCGGAGTCCGGGAAGTGAACACGGTGTTGGAGTAATGCTTGACGTAGGTTGTTCTAGGATCACTTCTTGATCATAGTTCTTCGTTCGTGCTTTGCCTTCTCTTCTCGCTCTCTTTTGCGAACAGGTTAGCCACCATATATGCTAGTCGCTTGCTGCAACTCCACATATTACCTTGCCTTACCTATAAGCTTAAATAGTCTTGATCGCGAGGGTGCGAGATTGCTGAGTCCCCTGACTCACAGTTTACTTCCAAACCAGATGTAGGGACCGATGATACCGTTCCAGATGATGCGCTTGAGCTCAAGTGGGAGTTCGATGAAGACTCTCATCGTTACTGTGTGTCTTTTCCAGATGATCAGTAGTGGTGCCCAGTTGGGGCGATCGGGGACCGTGTCGCATGTGGGGGTTGATCTTTATTTTGGTACCGTAGTCGGACCATGAGTGTATTGGATGATTGTAATGTTATTCATGTATTTGTGTGACGTGGCGAGTGTAAGCCAACTATGTATCCTTTCCCCTTTTATATATTTACATGGGTTGTTATGAAGATTACCTTACTTGCGACATTGCTTTCAATGCGGTTATGCCTCTAAGTCGTGCTTCGACACGTAGGAGATATAGCCACATCGAGGGCGTTACAGATCTGCTCCAGATGGCCGAGCGAGTTGGACCGCAGTACGAAACCACCGAACACGAAAATCTGTCCGCGGAGGAAGGTTTCTCCTTGGACAACGTCGCTATAGATGATTGAAGGGGCCATCAAACCTTTCGTCGACGGCACAGTGGAACTCTCAATGAAAGCACCAATGTCGGTGTCAAAACTAGCGAACCTCGGGTAGGGGGTCCCGAACTGTGCGTCTAGGATCGATGGTAACAGGAGACAGGGGACACAATGTTTACCCAGGTTCGGGCCCTCTCTATGGAGGTAATCCCCTATGTCCTGCTTGATTGATATTGATGAATATGGGTGTTACAAGAGTTGATCTACCATGAGATCATAATGGCTAAACCCTAGGAGTCTAACATGTATGACTATGGTAATGAATGTCTCCTTTCCGGACTAAACCCCTCCGGTTTATATAGACACCGGGGGGGTCTAGGGTTTACATAGAGTCGGTTACATAAGAAGGAATCTTCATAGTCGGTCGCCAAGCTTGCCTTCCACGCCAAGGAGAGTCCAATACGGACACAAGTATAGTCTTCGGTCTTCATGTCTTCATAGCCCATCAGTCCGGCCCATGGATAACAGGCTGGACGTCCGAGGACCCCTTAGTCCAGGACTCCCTCACTTGACCCATTTCGTTAGCTTAGCACTTGATCGTTTAAGTTTACTGCTATTGCTTTCTTCATGACTTATATATGTTCTTATGACTATGAGATTATGCAACTCCCGAATACCGAAGGAACACTTTCTGTGCTACCAAACGTCACAACGTAACTGGGTGATTATAAAGGTGCTCTACAGGTGTCTCCGATGGTGTTCATGGAGTTGGCATAGATCAAGAATAGGATTTGTCACTCTGATTGTCGGAGAGGTATCTCTGGGCCCTCTCGGTAATGCACATCACTATAAGCCTTGCAAGCAATGTGACTAATGAGTTAGTTGTGGGATGTTGCATTACGGAACGAGTAAAGAGACTTGCCGGTAACGAGATTGAGCTAGGTATTGGGATACCGATGATCGAATCTCGGGCAAGTAACATACCGATGACAAAGGGAACAACGTATATTGTTATGCGGTTTGACCGATAAAGATCTTCATAGAATATGTAGGAACCAATATGAGCATCTAGGTTCCGCTATTGGTTATTGACCGGAGACATGTCTCGGTCATGTCTAGATAGTTCTCGAACCCGTAGGGTCCGCATGCTTAAAGTTCTGTGATGATCGGTATTATGAGTTTATATGTTTTGATGTACCGAAGGTAGTTCGAAGTCCAGGATATGATCATAGATATGACGAGGAGTCTTGAAATGGTCGAGACATAAAGATTGATATATTGGAAGCCTACATTTGGACATCGGAAGAGCTCCTGGTGAAATCGGGATTTTACCGGAGTGCCCGAGGGGTTACCGGAACCCCCCGGGGGTTGATGGGCCTTGTTGGGCCCTAGTGGAGAGAGAGGGGGGCCAGCCAGGGCAGGCCGCGCGCCCCTCCGCCTCTAGTCCGAATTGGACTAGGAGAGGGGGTCCCTTTCCTTCTCTTTCTCCCCTTCCTTTCCCCCTCCTAGTAGGAGTAGGAAAGAGGGGAATCCTACTCCTACTAGGAGGAGGATTCCTCCTCCTGGTGCGCCCTCTAGGGCCGGCCGTCCTCCCCCCTTGCTCCTTTATATACAGGGGCAAGGGGCACCTCTAGACACACAAGTTGATCATTGATCTCTCCCAGCCGTGTGCGGTGCCCCCCTCCACCATAATCCACCTCGGTCATACTGTAGCGGTGCTTAGGCGGAGCCCTGCAACGGTAGCTTCATCAACATCGTCACCACGCCGTCGTGTTGACGAAACTCTTCCCCGAGCTCTATTGGGTCGTGAGTTCGCGGGACATCACCGAGCTGAACGTGTGCTGAACGCGGAGGTGCCATACGTTCGGTACTAAGGATCGGTCGATTGTGAAGACGTACGACTACATCAATCGCGTTGTCATAACGATTCCACTTAATGGTCTACGAGGGTGCGTGGACGACCCTCTCCCCTCTCGTTGCTATGCAGCACCATGATCTTGCGTGTGCGTAGGAATTTTTTTGAAATTACTATGTTCCCCAACAATGGCATCCAAGCCAGGTTATTGCGTAGATGTTATATGCATGAGTAGAACACAAGTGAGTTGTGGGCGATACAAGTCATACTACTTACCAGCATGTCATACTTTGGTTCGGCGGTATTGTTGGATGAAGCAGCCCGGACCGACATTACGCGTATGCTTACGCGAGACTGGTTTTACCGACGTGCTTTGCACATAGGTGGCTGGCGGGTGTCAGTTTCTCCAACTTTAGTTGAACCGAGTGTGGCTACGCCCGGTCCTTGAAAAGGTTAAAACAGCACTAACTTGATGAACTATCATTGTGGTTTTGATGCGTAGGTAAGAACGGTTCTTGCTCAGCCCGTAGCAGCCACGTAAAACTTGCAACAACAAAGTAGAGGACGTCTAACTTGTTTTTGCAGGGCATGTTGTGATGTGATATGGTCAAGACATGATGCTATATTTATTGTATGAGATGATCATGTTTTGTAATGGAGTTATTGGCACCTGGCAGGAGCCATATGGTTGTCGCTTTATTGTATGCAATGCAATCGCTCTATAATTGCTTTACTTTATCACTAAGCGGTAGCAATAGTCGTAGAAGCAATAGTTGGCGAGACGACAACAATGCTACGATGGAGATCAAGGTGTCGCGCCGGTGACGATGGTGATCATGACGGTGCTTTGGAGATGGAGATCAAAGGCATAAGATGATGATGGCCATATCATATCACTTATATTGATTGCATGTGATGCTTATCCTTTACGCATCTTATTTTGCTTTGTTTGACGGTAGCATTATAAGATGATCTCTCACTAAATTCCAAGGTAAAAGTGTTCTCCCTGAGTATGCACCGTTACCAAAGTTTGTCATGCCGAGACACCACGTGATGATCGGGTGTGATAAGCTCAACTTTCATCTACAACGGGTGTAAGACAGTTTTGCACACGCAGAATACTCGGGTTAAACTTGACGAGCCTAGCATATGCAGATATGGCCTCGGAACACTGAGACCGAAAGGTCGAGCGTGAATCATATAGTAGATATGATCAACATAGTGATGTTCACCATTGAAAACTACTCCATTTCACGTGATGATCGGTTATGGTTTAGTTGATATGGATCATGTGATCACTTATATGATTAGAGGGATGTCTATCTAAGTGGGAGTTCTTAAGTAATATGATTAATTGAACTTAAATTTATCATGAACTTAGTACCTGATAGTATTTTGCTTGTCTATGTTATTGTAGATAGATGGCACGTGTTGTTGTTCCATTGAATTTTAATGCGTTCCTTGAGAAAGTAAAGTTGAAAGATGATGGTAGCAATTACACGGACTGGGTCCATAACTTGAGGGTTATCCTCATTGCTGCACAGAAGAATTACGTCCTGGAAGCACCGCTGGGTGCCAAACCCGCTGCAGGAGCAACGCCAGATATTATGAACGTCTGGCAGAGCAAAGTTGATGACTACTCAATAGTTCAGTGTGCCATGATTTACGGCTTAGAACCGGGACTTCAACGTCGTTTTGAACGTCATGGAGCATATGAGATATTCCAGGAGTTGAAGTTAATATTTCAATAAAATGCCCGGATTGAGGGATATGAAGTCTCCAATAAATTCTACAGCTGCGAGATGGAGGAGAATAGTTCTGTCAGTGAACAGATACTCATAATGTTTGGGTACCATAATCACTTGACTCAGCTGGGAGTTAATCTTCCGGTTGATAGTGTCATTGACAGAGTTCTTCAATCACTGCCACCAAGCTACAAGAGCTTCATGATGAACTATAATATGCAAGGGATGGATAAGATGATTCCCGAGCTCTTCGCAATGCTAAAGGCTGCAGAGGTAGAAATCAAGAAGGAGCATCAAGTGTTGATGGTCAACAAGACCACCAGTTTCAAGAAAAAGGGTAAAGGGAAGAAGAAAGGGAACTTCAAGAAGAATGGCAAACAAGTTGCTGCTCAAGAGAAGAAACCCAAGTCTGGACCTAAGCCTGAGACTGAGTGCTTCTACTACAAAGGGACTGGTCACTGGAAGCGGAACTGCCCCAAGTATTTGCGGATAAGAAGGATGGCAAGGTGAACAAAGGTATATGTGATATATATGTTATTGATGTGTACCTTACTAGAGCTCGCGGTAGCACCTGGGTATTTGATACTGGTTTTGTTGCTAATATTTGCAACTCAAAACAGGGACTACGGATTAAGCGAAGACTGGCTAAGGACGAGGTGACGATGCGCGCGAGAAATGGTTCCAAAGTCGATGTGATCGCCGTCGGCACACTACCTCTACATCTACCTTCGGGATTAGTTTTAGACCTGAATAATTGTTATTTCGTGCCATCGTTAAGCATGAACATTATATCTGGATCTTGTTTGATGCGAGATGATTATTCATTTAAATCTGGGATTAATGGTTGTTCTATTTATATGAGTAATATCTTTTATGGTCATGCACCCTTGAAGAGTGGTCTATTTGTGTTGAATCTCGATAGTAGTGATACACATATTCATAATGTTGAAGCCAAAAGATGCAGAGTTGATAATGATAGTGCAACTTATTTGTGGCACTGCCGTTTGGGTCATATTCGTGTAAAGCGCATGAACAAACTCCATACTGATGGACTTCTGGAATCACTTGATTATGAATCACTTGGTACTTGTGAACCATGCCTCATGGGCAAGATGACTAAAATGCCGTTCTCCAGAACAATAGGGCGAGCAACAGATTTGTTGGAAATCATACATACTGATGTATGTGGTCCGGCGAATGTTGAGGCTCGCGGCGGGTATCGTTATTTTCTCACCTTCATAGATGATTTGAGCAGATATGGGTACTTAATGAAACATAAGTCTGAAACATTTGAAAAGTTTAAAGAATTTCAGAGTGAAGTGGAAAATCATCGTAACAAGAAAATAAAGTTTCTACGATCTGATCGTGGACTAGAATATTTGAGTTATGAGTTTGGTTTACATTTGAAATAATGCGGAATAGTTTCGCAACTCACGCCACCCAGAACATCACAACATAATGGTGTGTCTGAACGTCATAATCGTACTTTACTGGATATGGTGCGATCTATGATGTCTCTTACTGATTTACCGCTATCGTTTTGGGGTTATGCTTTAGAGACAACTGCATTCATGTAAATAGGGCACCATCAAAATCCGCTGAGACAACGCCTTATGAACCATGGTTTGGCAAGAAACCAAAGTTGTCGTTTCTTAAAGTTTGGGGCTGCGATGCTTATGTGAAAAAGCTTCAACCTGATAAGCTCGAACCCAAATCGGAGAAATGTGTCTTCATAGGATACCCAAAGGAAACTGTTGGGTACACCTTCTATCACAGATCCGAAGGCAAGACATTCGTTGCTAAGAATGGATCCTTTCTAGAGAAGGAGTTTCTCTCGAAAGAAGTGAGTGGGAAGAAAGTAGAACTTGATGAGGTAATTGTACCTGCTCCCTTATTGGAAAGTAGTTCATCACAGAAAACGGTTCCTGTGACACCTACACCAATTAGTGAGGAAGCTATGAGGAAGCGATGATGAGCCCAGATTCTGCAAAATGCCTTGAGGCCATGAAATCTGAGATGGGATCCATGTATGAGAACAAAGTGTGGACTTTGGTTGACTTACTTGATGATCGGCAAGCCATCGAGAATAAATGGATCTTCAAGAAGAAGACTGACGCTGACGGTAGCGTTACTGTCTACAAAGCTCGACTTGTTGCGAAAGGTTTTCGACAAGTTCAAGGAGTTGACTACGATGAGACCTTCTCACCCGTAGCGATGCTTAAGTCCGTCTGAATCATGTTAGCAATTACCGCATTTTATGATTATGAAATTTGGCAAATGGATGTAAAGACTGCATTCCTGAATGGATTTCTGGAAGAAGAGTTATATATGATGCAACCTGAAGGTTTTATCGATCCAAAGGGTACTAACAAAGTGTGCAAGCTCCAGCGATCCATTTATGGACTGGTGCAAGCCTCTCGGAGTTGGAATAAACATTTTGATAGTGTGATCAAAGCATATGGTTTTATACAGACTTTTGGAGAAGCCTGTATTTACAAGAAAGTGAGTGGGAGCTCTATAGCATTTCTAATATTATATGTGGATGACATATTATTGATTGGAAATGATATAGAATTTCTGGATAGCATAAAAGGATACTTGAATAAGAGTTTTTCAATGAAAGACCTTGGTAAAGCTGCTTGTATATTAGGCATCAATAATTATAGAGATAGATCAAGATGCTTAATTGGACTTCCACAAAGCACATACCTTGATAAAGTTTTGAAGAAGTTTAAAATGGATCAAGGTAAGAAAGGGTTCTTGCCTGTGTTACAAGGTGTGAAGTTGAGTAAGACTCAATGCCCGACCACTGCAGAAGATAGAGAGAAAATGAAAAGTATTCCCTATGCTTCAGCCATAGGCTCTATCATGTATGCAATGCTGTGTACCAGACCTGATGTGTGCCTTGCTATTAGTTTAGCAGGGAGGTACCAAAGTAATTCAGGAGTGGATCACTGGACAGCGGTCAAGAACATCCTGAAATACCTGAAAAGGACTAAGGATTTGTTTCTTGTTTTATGGAGGTGACAAAGAGCTCGTTGTAAATGGTTACGTCGATGCAAGCTTTGACACTGATCCGGATGATTCTAAATCGCAAATCGGATACTTATTTATATTGAACGGTGGAGCCGTTAGTTGGAGCAATTCTAAACAAAGCGTCGTGGCGGGATCTACGTGTGAAGCGGAGTACATAGCTGCTTCAGAAGCAGCAAATGAAGGAGTCTGGATGAAGGAGTTCATATCCGATATAGGTGTCATACCTAGTTCATCAGGTCCAATGAAAATCTTTTGTGACAATACTGGTGCAATTGCCTTGGCAAAGGAATCCAGATTTCACAAGAGAACCAAGCACATCAATAGACGCTTCAATTCCATCCGGGATCAAGTCTAGGTGGGAGACATAGAGATATGCAAGATACATACGGATCTGAATGTTGCAGACCCGCTGACTAAGCCTCTTCCATGAGCAAAACATGATCGGCACCAAAACTCCATGGGTGTTAGAATCATTACTGTATAATCTAGATTATTGACTCTAGTGCAAGTGGGAGACTGAAGGAAGTATGCCCTAAAGGCAATAATAAAGTTATTATTTATTTCCTTATTTCATGATAAATGTTTATTATTCATGCTAGAATTGTATTAACCGGAAACATAATACATGTGTGAATACATAGACAAAATAGTGTCACTAGTATGCCTCTACTTGACTAGCTGAGTGTGTTACCGTGATGTCCCCTTCTCGGCGGAGTCCGGGAAGTGGACACGGTGTTGGAGTTATGTTTGCGCAGGGTGTTCCTCTAGATTCTCGCTCACGCTTTACCCCATCTTCTCGCTCTCTTTTGCGAATAAGGTAGCCACCATATATGCTAGTCGCTTGCTGCAGCTCCACATATAACTGCCTTACCCCTTCCTATAAGCTTAAATAGTCTTGATCGCGAGGGTGCGAGATTGTTGAGTCCCTGTGGCTCACAGATACTATAACTCCAGATGCAGGTCCAGGTGATTCCGCTCCAGGTGACGAGTACGAGCTCAAGTGGGAGTTCGACGAGGACTCTCGGCGTTACTACGTGTCTTTTCCTGATGATCAGTAGTGGTGCCTAGTTGGGGTTCGATTCAGGGCCTTGTCGCATGTTGGGTTTTCTTCTATTTTGGCGCCGTAGTCGGGCCATGAGTGTTTGTATGATGGATGTTATTTATGTTCTTTGATGTGACGTGGCGAGTGTAAGCCAACTATGTTTCTCCCCCTTTTATTATATATTACATGGGATGTTGTAATGATTGCCTGACTTGCGACATTGCTTTCAATGCGGTTATGTCTCTAAGTCGTGCCTCGACACGTGGGAGCTATAGCCGCATCGAGGGCGTTACATCGCGGGACGTCACCGAGCTGAACGTGTGCTGAACGCGGAGGTGCCGTACGTTCGGTACTGAGGATTGATCGATCGTGAAGACGTACGACTACATCAACCGCGTTGTCATAACGCTTCCTCTTAACGGTCTACGAGGGTACGTGGACGACACTCTCCCCTCTCGTTGCTATGCATCACTATGATCTTGCATGTGCGTAGGATTTTTTTTTTGAAATTACTATGTTCCCCAACAGTAACAATAACCACGATGATATTCCCCCCTCCTTAAAAATGTTCTTTATCAGAGCATTGAGAGAATGACATACCACTCATGGCTTGTGCTTCATGGTTGGTGAGCATCGACATTAGGATCTTCAGTGACTGAGGATTGCAAGCAGGCATGGTGACACCCCCAGGATCCCACGACTTGTGCACAATTGCAATTTCTATGTGTTCAGGCATGCTTGCATTCTCATCAGAGTCAGGAAGTGATATTTGCTGCTTAACTAACTGATGAATGGCCTTGTCCCTATGAGATATTTGTTCCACCTTGCCCACCATACTATCTAGTTCAGTAATGTCTTGTAATGGGCATTTCAATATACTGAATAAAATATCCAACAAAAGGCCTCCTGCTATTAGCATAGATGACTTGCTGTCAGGTAGCACAATAACCTCAAAATTAATCGGCTTCTAAGAGACCATCTTGTCAAGCAGAGATGCAGTTATAGCCTTCTTACTAAACAAAGACAACTGAGCGAGAATAATGATGTTAAGTGATGTCTACTACACAACCTTCTTCTTGTAGACGTTGTTGGGCCTCCAAGTGCAGATGTTTGTAGGACAGTAGCAAATTTCCCTCAAGTGGATGACCTAAGGTTTATCAATCCGTGGGAGGCGTAGGATGAAGATGGTCTCTCTCAAGCAACCCTGCAACCAAATAACAAAGAGTCTCTTGTGTCCCCAACACACCCAATACAATGGTAAATTGTATAGGTGCACTAGTTCGGCGAAGAGACGGTGATACAAGTGGTTTATGGATAGTAGATAAAGGTATTTGTAATCTGAAATTATAAAAACAGCAAGGTAACTAATGATAAAAGTGAGCGTAAACGGTATTGCAATGCGTTGAAACAAGGCCTAGGGTTCATACTTTCGCTAGTGTAAGTTCCCTCAACAATAATAGCATAATTGGATCACATAACTATCCCTCAACATGCAACAAAGAGTCACTCCAAAGTCACTAATAGCGGAGAACGAACGAAGAGATTATGGTAGGGTATGAAACCACCTCAAAGTTATTCTTTCCAATCAATCCGTTGGGCTATTCCTATAAGTGTCACAAACAGCCCTAGAGTTCGTACTAGAATAACACCTTAAGACACAAATCAACCAAAACCCTAATGTCACCTAGATACTCCAATGTCACCTCAAGTATCCGTGGGTATGATTATACGATATGCATCACACAATCTCAGATTCATCTTATTCAACCAACACAAAGGACCTCAAAGAGTGCCCCAAAGTTTCTACCGGAGAATCACGACGAAAACGTGTGCCAACCCCTATGCATAGGTTCATGTGCGGAACCCGCAAGTTGATCACCAAAACATACATCAAGTGAATCATGTGATATCCCATTGTCACCACAGATATGCACGGCAAGACATACATCAAGTGTTCTCAAATCTTTAAAGACTCAATCCGATAAGATAACTTCAAAGGGGAAACTCAATTCATTACAAGAGAGTAGAGGGGGGAGAAAACATCATAGGATCCAAATATAATAGCAAAGCTCGTGATACATCAAGATCGTATCACCTCAAGAACACGAGAGAGAGAGAGATCAAACACATAGCTACTGGTACATACCCTCAGCCCCGAGGGAGAACTACTCCCTCCTCATCATGGAGAGCACCGGGATGATGAAGATGGCCACCGGAGAAGGATTCCCCCTCCGGCAGGGTGCCGGAACGGGTCTAGATTGGCTTTCGGTGGCTACGGAGGCTTCTGGCGACGGAACTCCCGATCTATTGTGCCCCCGGATGTTTTTAGGGTATATGGAGATATATAGGCGGAAGAAGTACATCAGGGGGGCCACGAGGGGCTCACGAGGGTGGAGGGCGCGCCGCGCGCCCCCCTGCCTCGTGGCCTCCTTGTAAGTCCCCTGGCGTGCACTCCAAATCTTCTGGGCTTCTTTCCTTCCAAAAATGAGTTCCGTGAAGTTTCAGGTCAATTGGACTCCGTTTGATTTTCCTTTTCTTCGAAACCCTAAAACAAGGTAAAAATAGAAACTGGCACTGGGCTCTGGGTTAATAGGTTAGTCCCAAAAATGATATAAAAGTGTATAATAAAGCCCATAAACATTCAAAACAGTAGATAATATAGCATGGAGCAATCAAAAATTATAGATACGTTGGAGACATATCAGCATCCCCATGCTTAATTCCTGCTCGTCCTCGAGTAGGTAAATGATAAAAACAGAATTTTTGATGCGGAGTGCTACTTGGCATAATTTCAATGTAATTCTTATTAATTGTGGTATGAATATTCAGATCCGAAAGATTCAAGACAAAAGTTCGTATTGACATAAAAATGATAATACTTCAAGCATACTAACTAAGCAATTATGTCTTCTCAAAATAACATGGCCAAAGAAAGTTCATCCCTACAAAATCATATAGTTTAGTCATGTTTCATTTTCGTCACACAAGAATGCTCTCATCATGCACAACCCCGATGACAAGCCAAGCAATTGTTTCATACTTTAGTAATCTCAAACTCATAAACTTTCACGCAATACATGAGCGAGAGCCATGGATATAGCACTATGGGTGGAATAGAATAATGAGGGGGTCATGTGGAGAGGACAAAAAGGAGAAAGTCTCACATCAACGAGGCTAATCAATGGGCTATGGAGATGCCCACCGATTGATGTTAATGCAAGGAGTAGGGATTGCCATGCAACGGATGCACTAGAGCTAAAAATGTATGAAAGCTCAACAAAAGAAACTAAGTGGGTGTGCATCCAACTTGCTTGCTCAGGAAGACCTAGGGCACTTGAGGAGGCCCATTGTTGGAATATACAAGCCAAGTTCTATAATGAAAATTCCCACTAGTATATGAAAGTGATAACTCAAGAGACTCTCTATATGAAGAACATGGTGCTACTTTGAAGCACAAGTGTGGAAAAAAGGATAGTAGCATTGCCCCTTTTTATTTATTTTCTTTTTTGGGGGGGCCTTCTTTTTTTTCTTTGGCCTTTTTTTGGGGACAATGCTCTATTGAATGATGATCATCACACTTCTATTTATTTACAACTCAATGGTTACAACTCGATACTAGAACAAAGTATGACTCTATATGGATGCCTCCGGCGGTGTACCGGGATATGCAATGAATCAAGAGTGACAAGTATGAAAAAATTATGAACGGTGGCTTTGCCACAAATACTATGTCAACTACATGATCATGCTAAGCAATATGACAATGATGAATGTGTCATGATAAACTGGATGGTGGAAAGTTGCATGGCAATATATCTCGGAATGGCTATGGAAATGCCATAATAGGTAGGTATGGTGGCTGTTTTGAGGAAGATATAAGGAGGTTTATGTGTGAAAGAGCGTATCATATCACAGGGTTTGGATGCACCGGCGAAGTTTGCACCAACTCTCAATGTGAGAAAGGGCAATGTACGGTACCGAAGAGGCTAGCAAGGATGGAAGGGTGAGAGTGCGTACAATCCATGGACTCAACATTAGTCATAAAGACTCACATACTTATTGCAAAATCTACAAGTCATCAAAAACCTCGGCACTACGCGCATGCTCCTAGGGGATAGATTGGTTGGAAAAGACCATCGCTCGTCCCCGACCGCCACTCATAAGGAAGACAATCAAATAACACCTCATGGTTCAAATTTGTTGCATAACGTTTACCATACGTGCATGCTACGGGACTTGCAAACTTCAACACAAGTATTTCTCAATTTCACAACTACTCAACTAGCATGACTTTGATATTATTACCTTCGTATCTCAAAACAATCATCAAGCATCAAACTTCTCTTAGTATTCAATACTCTATATGAAAGTTTTTACTATTCTTGGATGCCTAGCATATTAGGATTATTTAAGCAAATTACCATGCTATTTAAGACTCTCAAAATAATCTAAGTGAAGCATGAGAGTTCATCTATTTCTTCAAAATAAAACTACCACCATGCTCTAAAAGATATAAGTGAAGCACTAGAGCAAATGACAAACTACTCCGAAAGATATAAGTGAAGATCAATGAGTAGTTGAATAATTATGCAACTATGTGAAGACTCTCTAACATTAAATAATTTCAGATCTTGTTATTTTATTCAAATAGCAAGCAAAGCAAAATAAAATGACATTCTAAGAATAGCAAACATCATGTGAGGAAGCAAAAACTTAGGATCAACCGAAACTAACCGATAGTTGTTGAAGAAGAAAGGTGGGATGCCAACCGGGGCATCCCCAAGCTTAGATGCTTGAGACTTCTTGAAATATTATCTTGGGGTGCCTTGGGCATCCCCAAGCTTGAGCTTTTGTGTCTCCTTAATTCCTCTCATATCACGGTCTCCCTAAATCTCAAAAGCTTCATCCACACAAAACTCAACAAGGACTCGTGAGATAAGTTAGTATAAACCATTGCAAAAACCTTATCATACTCTACTGTAGCAAATCACTAAAATTATTATTCAACATTGCATACTAAATGCCTCTGCATATTTAATAGTACTATCCTCAAATAGAATCATTAAAGAAGCAAACATATGCAAACAATGCAAACATAACAGCAATCTGCCTAAACAGGACAGTCTGTAAAGAATGCTGCAACGTCCATACTTCCCTAGCTCCAACAATTATGAAAGAAAATTACCACTGTAGTAAATTTATCAGAGCTTAATATTAAAAAGGTTTCAACATTTTATCACATTCTGACTTTTCTAGGGAATTATTGCAACAGCGGTAAACTTTCTGTTTTCAAACAGCAACATGTATACTTGTAACATAGGCATAGTAAAGGCTATCAATGCCACTTTTATTGAAATAAAAGATGCAAAACATTATTATAAATAAAAGCAAGCAAATCCTAACAAAATAAATTGACGCTCCAAGCAAAACACATATCATGTGGCGAATAAAAATATAGCTCCAAGTAAAGTTACCTATGAACGGAGACGAAAGAGGGGATGCCTTCCGGGGCATCCCCAAGCTTAGGCTCTTGGTTGTCCTTGAATATTACCTTGGGGTGCCTTGGGAATCCCCAAGCTTAGGCTCTTTCCACTCCTTATTCCATAATCCATCGAATCTTTACCCAAAACTTGAAAACTTCACAACACAAAACTTAAAGTAGAAAACTCGTGAGCTCCGTTAGTATAAGAAAATAAATTACCACTTCAAGGTACTGTAATGAACTCATTCTTAATTTATGTTGGTGTTAAACCTACTGTATTCAAACTTCTCTATGGTTTATAAATTCTTTTACTAGCCATAGATTCATCAAAATAAGTAAACAACACATCGAAAAACAGAATCTGTAAAAAACAGAACAGTCTGTAGTAATCTGGATCAAACGTATACTTCTGGAACTCATAAAATTCTCAAATAAATTGCTGGACCTGAAGAATTTATCTATTAATCATCTGAAAAAATAATTAACTAAATAGCACTTTTCAAATAAAAATGGCAGCAATTCTCGTGAGCGCTAAAGTTTCTGTTTTTTTTACAGCATGATCATAAAGACTTCACCCAAGTCTTCCCAAAGGTTCTACTTGGCACAGACACTAATTAAAAGCATAAAACCACATATAAACAGAGGCTAGATGAATTATTTATTACTAAACAGGAGCAAAAAGCAAGGAACAAAAATAAAATTGGGTTGCCTCCCAACAAGCGCTTTCGTTTAACGCCCCTAGCTAGGCATGATAATGACAATGATGCTCACATAAAGGATAAGAATTGAAACATAAAGAGAGCATCATGAAGAATATGACTAGTAAATTTAAGCCTAACCCACTTCCTATGCATAGCGATTTTGTGAGCAAACAACTTGTGGGAACAAGGATCAACTTGCATAGGAAGGTAAAACAAGCATAACTTGATATTATTGCAATTCCTACAAGCATATATTCCTCCCTCATAATAATTTTCAGTAGCATCATGAATGAATTCAACAATATAACCATCACATAAAGCATTCTTTTCATGATCTACAAGCATAGAAAATTTACTACTCTCCACACAAGCAAAATTCTTCTCATGAATAATAGTGGGAGCAAACTCAACAAAATAATTATCATGTGAGGCATAATCCAATTGAAAACTAAAATCATGATGACAAGTTTCATGGATATCATTATTCTTTATAGCATACAAGTCATCACAATAATCATCATAGATAGCAACTTTGTTCTCATAATCAATTGGAACCTCTTCCGGAATAGTGGATTCATCACAGAATAAAGTCACGACCTCTCCAAATCCACTTTCATCAATATAATCATCATAATTAGGAGGCATGCTTTCATCATAATAAATTTGCTCATCAAAACTTGGGGGACAAAAAATATCATCTTCATCAAACATAGCTTCCCCAAGCTTGTGGCTTTGCATATCATTAGCATCATGGATATTCAAGGAATTCATACTAACAACATTGCAATCATGCTCATCATTCAAATATTTAGTGCCAAACATTCAAATGCATTCTTCTTCTAGTACTTGAGCACAATTATCGGAATCCTTATTTTCATGATAGATATTAAAAAGATGAAGCATATGAGACAAACTCAATTCCATTTTTTTATAGTTTTCTTTTATAAACTAAACTAGTGATAAAACAAGAAACTAAAAGACTCGATTGCAAGATCTAAAGATATACCTTCAAGTGCTAACCTCCCCGGCAACGGCGCCAGAAAAGAGCTTGATGTCTACTACACAACCTTCTTCTTGTAGACGTTGTTGGGCCTCCAAGTGCAGAGGTTTGTAGGACAGTAGCAAATTTCCCTCAAGTGTATGACCTAAGGTTTATCAATCCGTGGGAGGCGTAGGATGAAGATGGTCTCTCTCAAGCAACCCTGCAACCAAATAACAAAGAGTCTCTTGTGTCCCCAACACACCCAATACAATGGTAAATTGTATAGGTGCACTAGTTCGGCGAAGAGATGGTGATACAAGTGGTATATGGATAGTAGATAAAGGTATTTGTAATCTGAAATTATAAAAACAGCAAGGTAACTAATGATAAAAGTGAGCGTAAACGGTATTGCAATGCGTTGAAACAAGGCCTAGGGTTCATACTTTCGCTAGTGTAAGTTCCCTCAACAATAATAGCATAATTGGATCACACAACTATCCCTCAACATGCAACAAAGAGTCACTCCAAAGTCACTAATAGCGGAGAACGAACGAAGAGATTATGGTAGGGGTACGAAACCACCTCAAAGTTATTCTTTCCAATCAATCCGTTGGGCTATTCCTATAGGTGTCACAAACAGCCCTAGAGTTCGTACTAGAATAACACCTTAAGACACAAATCAACCAAAAACCTAATGTCACGTAGATACTCCAATGTCACCTCAAGTATATGTGGGTATGATTATACGATATGCATCACACAATCTCAGATTCATCTATTCAACCAACACATAGAACCTCAAAGAGTGCCCCAAAGTTTCTACCGGAGAATCACAACGAATACATGTGCCAACCCCTATGCATAGGTTCATGGGCGGAACCCGCAAGTTGATCACCAAACATACATCAAGTGAATCATGGTATCCCATTGTCACCACAGATATGCACGGCAAGACATACATCAAGTGTTCTCAAATCTTTAAAGACTCAATCCGATAAGATAACTTCAAAGGGGAAACTCAATTCATTACAAGAGAGTAGAGGGGGGAGAAAACATCATAGGATCCAAATATAATAGCAAAGCTCGTGATACATCAAGATCGTATCACCTCAAGAACACGAGAGAGAGAGAGAGAGATCGAACACATAACTACTGGTACATACCCTCAGCCCCGAGGGAGAACTACTCCCTCCTCATCATGGAGAGCACCGGGATGATGAAGATGGCCACCGGAGAAGGATTCCCCCTCCGGCAGGGTGCCGGAACGGGTCTAGATTGGCTTTCGGTGGCTACGGAGGCTTCTGGCGACGGAACTCCCGATCTATTGTGCCCCCGGATGTTTTTAGGGTATATGGAGATATATAGGCGGAAGAAGTACATCAGGGGGGCCACGAGGGGCTCACGAGGGTGGAGGGCGCGCCGCGCCCTCCCCTGCCTCGTGGCCTCCTTGTAAGCCCCCTGGCGTGCACTCCAAGTCTTCTGGGCTTCTTTCCTTCCAAAAATGAGTTCCGTGAAGTTTCGGGTCAATTGGACTCCGTTTGATTTTCCTTTTCTTCGAAACCCTAAAACAAGGTAAAAACAGAAACTGGCACTGGGCTCTGGGTTAATAGGTTAGTCCCAAAAATGATATAAAAGTGTATAATAAAGCCCATAAACATTCAAAACAGTAGATAATATAGCATGGAGCAATCAAAAATTATAGATACGTTGGAGACGTATCATTAAGTGTACATCGGAACTTCGGCTGGAACTATGCAAAATAATTCACAGGCTTTGTAACATGTTGCTGCAACTCAACTACAATAGGTTTCTGTATCAAATGGTGAACGGTTCCAGTAGCGTCATCAAACAAGTACTTCACTGGTAGATCTCTCAGAAAGGTTGTGATCATCTATACCATAAGCAGTTGATAAGCATTTCCACCAAGCATTATTTCACCAAATGGGGAACACCACTCAAAAGTGACCAGAAGTACAGTAAGCTGAATTCTAGCTCTGGAACCCCCAGTTGTTTGTTTAGAATTGCAGTTATTATCAAGCTGGCCATTCCTCTTATATTCCCTTTGACTCAAAAATAGCCAACACATGCTCATGGTCTTCATGGTTCCCTGCAACTTCTCATGCCAAGTAATATTACATGTAGCAGCCTCCTCCAGAACATGATGTTCAGACAAGTTCCATTGCTCCTGGCTTTGATGCACGAGGTCACTAACGCCCCATAATTTCTCAAGGCAAAAACACCCAGCCAACTCACTGATGTGCACATGATGAATAAACTGAAGCTCAATAAATTCCACAAATTGTAGTTCAGACAAAACATGCACTTCTCGAGGATTGTTGGATGGTAATAGAAACTGAAAATTATGCCTAAGGCAGGGCCTCCAGTCAGTTGTTTTCCTCACAAAACCGAGAGTCGATGCAACTCCATATTGTAATTTTTCAAAAGAGCTAGGGAGAGCAGACTGAATGATGAAATCCTTGCTATTTGTTTCAGGATGTGCATAAGCACAGATCATCTCACTAACACAATCGTTTAGGTCAGTGAAAACCAAGAAAGTGAGCTGCCCTTGTTCAGTGATATTAGCCAGACCGGAAGAGAGTACTGGCTCACAGTGAATGAACTGAAAACCCAAACTGCTCGTCGTGTTCCAAGCACTATGTTTCTTCACACTCCGAAATTGATGTACAACAGTAGGAGCAAGACCAGAATGATGTATTTCAAGAGCAGGAATAATGCTACATGTACAGAGTTCTGAAGGGAACTGTTTATTGTAAGGAAATAGCCTGGGCTCCTTACTGAGACATGAACCAACATTGTTCTGTTGCGAAGACCATGAGCACAAGAGCTGACCAGTGATTATCTCTATGAAGTATCCACTAAAATTGTACCACCATCGCCATGTATTGCGCACAAAATCTCCAATGTGAAATAGTTTCTTCGGATTAGAACTACTCGTCAAGCCAATGCCTCGCACTTGGACAGACAGAAACGAATGCATCCTGAACGTCCATGTACGAAGGTCATGAACAGAAGTAGTGATCGGGAGGTTCCATTGGGAAACACTAGAACAACAGACCTCTGATGGCACACTGATTGCAAACGACGGCCACATAACCGGTCGAGCCTCCATTCCCTCTGCAATAAGAGCTGCCCGAAATGATGGCCACGGCATTGGACACAACTCGACCTTGCTGCAATTGCCTTGCCAAATGAGAGATCCTTGTCCATTTACCCTTTGCAGTTGCAATTCACTCTTCACACTTGGCTGGTGATGTGTACTGAAGGATTCGAGGCAAGGTATGTCATAGAAAAATTCTAATTCAGTAAATCCTTTAATATCAGATGGTGCCTGATCTGGTGGACGCCCAGGCTACCATCGTGCACCTGAGAAACAACTGAAAGGCTCCTTCCAGGGAAACATCTCATAACAGCAATCTTGAGGAGAGGCCACATTTGAACATGGCTCCTCCAGATAGTTTGTATCAGAAAGAGGCTTGAATGACAGCCATGGACCAGGCCTTAAGGGGTGACCCATTTGCCTGGTCTTCATTTGTGCAGGTGGTGGCCATGATTGTTGTTCGACATGGGCGGGGCACTCTGCCGAGCACCTAGTTGGCTCTGGTGCAGCCAAGCTGCTGGGGACGATGAGGACGACAATGCGGTCCGCCTCGCTCGCTACTTGGGTGGAGGTGTTGATGGAGAGCAGTGGCGAGTCGTCCAACTCCTGCACGCTGGTCTTGGGGTCAACATCGATGGTGCTTGCCACCAGGGTGACGATCTCGACAGCGACCTCCTGGTGGATGAGATCGACCATGAACTCGGGGTGGACGGTGGTGGTGGTGCCCTGGTTCTCCTTGAGTTTGACGACGATGGAGACTTGAGTCGAGCAATCCGTCGAACAGGTGATGGGCGCCCTGGCAATGCAGTCAGTGGAGACATCACAAATGACCTCGAGGACCTCTATGGACTTGGTGGTGGAGGAGACGTTGGTAGTGGCCGGGGTGACCGTGGCGTCGATGGTGAGGTCGACTGCAAGCTCGGGGAAGATGGCAACAGTGGCATCCCGGCGCGAGCATTCCGTCAAACAGGTAACATGTGCCCTCGTGACACAGGCAGGGGGCGCGTCTTGGATGAGCTCAAGCACTTCCTGGGCCTTGGTGGTGGAGCCGGAGACGTCGGGGACGGGCGCCGATGCGGCGTGCGTCGTGGTTGAGGCCGCCGGATCGACAAGCGGGGTAACCACATGAGGGTCACCAGCGCTTGCAACACCCAATAGTGCGCTCATCTCCTCCGCCTTAGCACATAATCTCTTTAGATACCACAACAACTGCTCATTGGCAGACATGGTATCCCACTTCAGTGGTAAGTCGGCAGGCATGGCGTCATCGTCGGTGGAACAGATGAATTGGCGTGGAAGAAAAAATGAGAAAAATTAGATGGTGGAAGGATGGTGGCCTGGCTTTGAATACCAGATGTTAGGGACTAGCTGTAGTCTTGCTAGTAATCTCTCTCTCTCAGGAAGGTTTGATACAGAGTAGCAATTACAACCAGAGGTTACAAGCGAATTGGGGGAGAACATGGAAGAACTGGAGGTAGGGGAAGGTAGCCGCCGCCAAGCCGTCCGTGATCCACTGGATAAGTTGTGTGTTGCTTTTGCCCACATACTTGTGGCTGCAGCGGCCAGAGGACTCCCAGCCGGGCCAGGCCCATGTGATGTCCAGAGGCAAGCTTATATGGGCTAGGGGAGAGCCCTGACAAAAACATGGTTTAATTGCTTGGGATCCGGCAAAACGCAAGGGCGGGGGAAACGGGAAAATTTGGGTTTTCGCTGCCCCTCCCGCCAAGCAAACGCGCCCAGTCCCGCGTGCGCCGCGCGGCCAAAACCTCAAAAAACCCTTCCCACCCTTTGCCCCGCCTCACGCACGCCGCGTCGCAATTCTCTCGCTCGCGTTCGTCACCCCTCCGCTATAAATCCCGCCACCCCGCGACCGAAACCCCCCTCCCCCCTTTCCGCCCGCCCGCCCGCCCGCGCCGCCTCTCGGATCCGCTCCTTCGGCCTCGTTCCCCCGTCGCCTCCGCCGCCGCCGGCGAGGAGGCCGAATAGGTAACCCTGGGGCTTCGTTTTTTCTTCTTCTCGGTCCTGTTTTTACCGTGCCTGCGGATTGATTAGTTCGGGGTGGTGTTTAGGGGCGCGCGTGCTCCGATAGTCCCTGGGCTCCGTGCTGTTTGACCGACGATTCGTTTGCGCTGCTGCTCTGGCTCCGCATCCAGGCGGGGTTGATGGATTCCTTCGGTTCGTTGTGGATTTATCAGTGACGGTTTTCTAGTGGAAACATTTTTGCCTTGCCTGCTGTTCTAGTTCTGTATTCCGCTGCGGATTTCTTTGATTTCTGTACCATCTACTGGAGGTGATTCCGGAAAGGTTGTCGGTGTGTTGCCGCAACGCAGAGCAGAGTTAACGGAATGGCGACCGTTCCCTCTGTAACCGCGCCTGCCCCTATTTGGGCCATTTCCGCCGTATTTCCTCCCGTGTATCATACTCATCTCTTCGGATGTGCGTCGTGGGGGCTTAGCTTGCTGGTCTGTGGTGCGGAAGTAGCTCCATCTGTGATTGTTCGCTGTGCTTAGCTCCGGGGAGCCCTGTGCGTCTGCCTATCCATATAGTTAGTTTGTTTGATGTGTTCTGTGTAGGGGGTTAGGAGACTATTTTCAGAAATCCGTTGGTCTGCTTGAGCAGTGGTGGTTCATGACTTGATTATTGCAGTTCCTACCAAAAAAACCCACCGTTTTCTTCAATAGTTCTGCGCCTCCCCCAAATTGGTTAAACTTCTGTTTAAGTAGATATCCCCCCACCGGTGTTGAAGTTTCTGATGTTTTTTTTTGATCGTGCTGCATTGCAGGAGTACTTGCATACTTAGTGGATCCGTGCTTGGTGGCATTGAGATTCACCGCAAATCTTCTGTAGCCTTAATTTGCCTTGACTGCCTGCAGCTGGTGATTTTTGTTCTTGAGTATCCTAGGTATGTGTCACTAATTCCATGCCTATTTGAATGAATGAATTAACTAGAAGGCTTCAGCTCTGTTCATTTTGTTTATGGCTCCACTCCTGTGACAAACATCTGTTAATCAAGCTCTGATGTGTCCTATGGCCGGTGATGCAATTTTAGGAACAGTTCATTACCTTACTGTTGAATTAGTTAATTTGCTTACTTGTAGTTGTTAATAAGGTCTTGTAATGGAATATAGACTTGCTTTTAGCATGTCTTCTGAAGTTTCTTGCTATCTTTGTGTAGAGGAGCTATATATCTACATGGATTAGCACACAGTTTTCAAGGGGCACCTGGTGCTGCTAGCCTTGCTTTTGCTTTATTTGGTGGCTTGGTGCAACCACCTGTGCTGATAGTTTTGGTGCACCTTTCTTCATTTGCCTATTCTTAGCTTATTACTTGGGGATCTTTTGAGAATTGCCATGCTGAGTGCTACTTCCCCAGTTGCTTACTCACGGTTACACTGGTTTCATGCTAGTTTTAGCATTTGCCAATGTTTTCATGTTTGTGAACCAATTATAGTGTGATGTAATAATGAGATGTTAGTGCCATGATTGTTTACTTTTGATTTGGAAGACATGGGTTTAATGATGGCTATGTTGTTTCCTACCCCCTATTGTTGCTAGAGGTTGAGGTCTACTCATAGATTATCATTCCCAAAGGCAAAATCAAGTTGTCTAAATCAGTTAAAGGAATTGGATACAGGTTCAACAGATTGTTGATGTGTATGTTTCTTATTCATTACCTTTTGCTTCTGCTTCCAATTTGGAATTGATCTTCTACATGTTGCGGGGTTGGCTCTATAACATGTCTAGTGATTTTGATGAAGTGTGTTGCTCTGTTAATCTTTTCATGTAATTAAGTTTGGATTGGAAGTAAGTACTGTATTTTCTTGCTAATTGTTGATGAGGCTGACTAATTCTGAATTTTACAGGGATATATCAAATATGGTGAAAAGTCCACGTTCTCCAGTTACCACAGGTATTGTTCTTAATTACTTCTATTGTTACTTGTTTTGCATGACTACAGTAGTCACCTTTCCAATCTATAGCATGGTTATATCTGTTTCCAGGAATGTGTAATATGATATACTCAATGCTATCAGGGTATTTTCCGTGTGCATCTGCTTTGAAAATGTGAATTTCAAATGTTGTCTGACTCTTGTTTTATGTTTAATGTGTTACATGTTGGTATATTCTACTAGGCACTGCAAAGAAAGTTATGACATTTCTTTAGAAAAAACTAATGCTTTACCCTTTTAAAACAAGTATTCTGCTTTGCGTTCATATATAACAGTGCAAAGGAGCAAATTATATGCTGACATAGACATGTCATATGTGCTAATGTTTCTGTGATGCTCACTAGCTAGACATGGCATAAGCAAAGTTGGTTTCTTGCCATGAATTAACCAGTATTGACTTTTGTATTAGATTTGTATAAAATATTAATCTGTATCCTTATTGAGTGTCTGGGCAGTCTTCTAGTTTGTCTAATGTGTCTTATATGGAGCTTTGACTCAAACTGGATAGACATCAAGAGGGAGATCGCAAACCACGTACCCATTGCTATCACTGCTCTCCATTGCTGACTCCACTTCCTATGTTATCACTAAAATGAAGACAGACATTGTGGTACATGCACAAGTCTGCCCTTCATTGTTAAAGTTGAATGGCTGGGGAGGAAGATGATGTAGATAGATTGTTTGGTTGTTATTGAGATGATGGAAATTGTGGAGCTGTGGTGTTGAGAGGGTGAGGCGCATTATGCCATGAATTGCGTGTGGTGGATAGGTGCCAATGCTTTCCTTTTCCTCTTTTTCTGTGCCCTCCCAGGTTTGGTTGATCTATTTGCATATTAGTTATCTAGTATGTGCTGCAACTTGCTTTAACTAGGTGTTTTGATAGCAATCATAATGCTAATGCATACATGTGAAGATGAGTGTATTTTAGGATTGTAGGATGAAGGGTGGAATAAGCTACTGTCCATGTTTAGTATGCAAAATAGATAATGACCTAAATCTCTGGGAAGAAAAGTTGTCTAGTTTGGCATCCACATGTTGATTTTCTTCCCATTGCTCACCTGCGTGTGCATGATACTGATCGAGGTCCTTAGGTTATACTGATATTTACATGGCATTAGTCCAGTTGGTTATGAGATGCCATTTTTTGCTGAATGTTGAGTTGTTGACAATGCAGCTTCACACATCACACATAAAACAAGAAAACCATTTTTTAAACATAATTTTTAATACTAACATACATGCAACATTTTGTATAAATCATCAATATTTTAATGGCACACACATACTGTTTGCAGCATAAAATCCTTTATACTTATGCTTTACTTGGAGTGGTATGAACACTTGGAGCATGGATTGGTTTGACTCATATCACAGTACTACAAAAATATGATTGTGTTTTTCTGCAAGAAAATATGATTTTGTTTGACTCGTATATCCAGTCGTAGTCTGTTGAATGTGCTTTTACTTTTATCAACCTAGTGCCTTGACTGTGAAACTAAATTCAAGATATAAATGAGGTCACTTATCTTGTGTCCATGCTAGTGTTCCTTGGAAGAGAGAAACAGTTGTGAAAGTAATGCCTGGTTCTGTACAGTTGCCCTTCTAATGAGAACTTATTTCTAGATGAACTTAATTTGAACCCCCAAGTACATGAATAACAGGGTCAGGTGATCAATGTATGTATGTAGGTGCACACTTAAATCCTGTGTATGAAGATCCATGTAACCTCAACAAGCCATCATGCATGAAGATCCACTTCTGTGCACTTTTTATATACGTTACTGGATTCAAGACTGCTTTTAATGCTATAGATCATCAGCATATTTCTAATTCCCCTTCTTGTTAATTGCCTATATGCATATGGCTTATGCTTCATGGTGTTTGATTGGTTTTTATTAATCAATTTAATGATCTAATTCTGAAGTTTCATCAAGAATCGGTCTTGTGGCTATTTAAGTTCCCTGAAAAGGTTAAGTGTCATGGTCTTTGTTTTCAAGATGAGCCTCTGATATCACCTAGTGACTTGTGTATTTTTATCAGATAAAAGAGCTACAAGTTGCAACTGCAATTTTCACTGCAGGGGTTACACCAGGAAAACACAAAATTAACCATATAATATAAATATAGATATAAATGAGGCTTTTTTTGTGCCATCTGATCTTGGTGTCTGGGCGATATCTACAATTTTGCTTGTGTGTGTCTCGCCATAGATCTTGTTGGAGCTTTGTTTAATGATAGCTGGCAGCAACTGCCTGTAACTTATACAGTGAACATCTGTTCTGTTTCTTCATACCAATTGGCAGTTGGCACCCCTAGCACTTTCCTTTTTGTTAGGAAGGAGATCCATCTATATAATATTAGTTTCCAAGAAATACACAAAAGGCTTGAATGCCATTTCATGAAAAAGAATATCAAAGAGGTTTCTGCATGCCTCATTGAGGCTAAGCAATCATCTCCTAACACCTGTCTTCTTGTGTCTGCTGAGTGCTGGCATCGTTGCCAGTCAAGCTTGTGGAAGGCAGCCAAGTCTAGGCTGGCCAGCTCTCATGCCTACCAGTTATGGACCCAATCCCATTGCTGTAACACCTGAGTGCTGTGTCATTGTATTATTGATGCCTTTTCACTGTTCATCATTTAGTTTCTTTCTTTTGTTCCTGATTTAGTTATTTTATCTGAATGATGGCCTTTCAGGAACAAAAAGGTGCAGAGCAAAGCCACAAAAGAAGGGTGAAGAATTCACTGCACAAGGAAAATTGGTGGATGGGCCTCAGGATGCAACAAATGGTGTTGAAAAGGGTGCTGGTTCTGCTACTCACAAGAGGCCAAGGAGGGCAGCAGCCTGTTCTGATTTTAAGGAGAAATCTGTACGTTTATCAGAAAAAACTTCTGTTGTCAAGATCAAGAAAAATCGGATGGAAGAGGAAGAAATAGATGCAATCAACCTGACAAAATTAGGGCCAGAAGATTCGCCGCCTTGCCGGAAGTTGATTGATTTCATCTTGCATGATGCAGATGGGAATCTGCAGCCATTTGAAATGTCTGAAATAGATGATTTTTTCATAACAGCTCTCATCATGCCTATGGATGATGATCTAGAAAAAGAGCGTGAAAGAGGTGTACGCTGTGAAGGATTTGGGCGTATTGAGGACTGGGCAATATCTGGTTATGATGAAGGTACTGCAGTGGTCTGGCTCTCGACAGAACTTGCTGATTATGAATGTGTGAAACCAGCAAGCAACTACAAGTCTTACTACAACCACTTCTATGAGAAGGCACAGGTATGTGTTGAAGTCTACAGGAAGCTCATGAGATCAGTAGGTGGGAATCCTAACATGAGTCTGGAAGAATTGCTTGCTAGTGTTGTTCGCTCTGTTAATGCTATCCAAGGTTACACTGGAACAATGAGCAAAGAATTCATGATTGCCACTGGTGAGTTTGTATACAACCAGCTCATTGGTTTGGATCAGACGGCAGGCAATGATGATGAGAAGCTTGTTACATTGCCAGTTCTTCTTGCTCTAAGAGATGAGTGCAAATCTCGAGCAGAATTTACCAAGATGCCACTTAGCATTTCAAATGGGAGCCTGAAGATCAAGGATATTGAGTGTAAAGAGGTAGCTGAGGACGATGATGAGAAATTAGCAAGATTATTGCATGAAGAAGAAGAATGGAAGATGATGAAGAAACAGAGGGGTAACCGTGGAGTCCCTTCCCAGAAAAATGTCTACATCAAAATTAGTGAAGCTGAGATTGCAAATGACTACCCTCTGCCTGCATACTATAAACCATCTAGCCAGGAAATGGATGAATACATATTTGATAGTGAGGATGGCATGTTCTCTGGTGATGTGCCAGTAAGAATCCTCAATAACTGGGCTCTATACAATGCAGATTCTAGGCTTATTTCTCTGGAATTAATCCCTATGAAGTCAGGCGCAGAAAATGACATAGTTGTCTTTGGATCTGGTTTTATGAGAGAGGATGATGGCAGTTGCTGTTCCACAGCTGAGTCTGCAAAGTTGTCTTCTTCATCAAGTAAAGCTGATAATCAGGATGTAGGAGTTCCAATATATTTGAGCCCAATCAAGGAATGGGTTATAGAATTTGGTGGCTCGATGGTTTGCATAACCATTCGAACTGATGTTGCTTGGTGAGTACCCCAGTCAGTTTTTACTGCTATTTTATTGTGTAATCTTCATGCCACTGCCTGTTCAGTATTCTTTTCACTGAATCCTCTCATTCCTTTACCCCAGTCTTTATTTGTTTCTGTCGGCACTCCATTAGAACTTACATTGCATGTATTTTCAGGTACAAGCTACGGCAGCCAATAAAGCAATATGCTCCTTGGTGTGAACCTGTACTGAAAACAGCAAGGCTTGCTGTTAGCATCATCACCCTGCTAAAAGAGCAAAGCCGTGCTTCAAAGCTTTCTTTTGCTGATGTCATCAAGAAAGTGGCAGAGTTTGACAAAGAGAATCCTGCCTTTATATCGTCCAATATTGTACTGGTTGAGAGGTACATTGTGGTACATGGACAGATCATACTTCAGCAGTTTGCAGATTTCCCTGATGAGACAATTCGACGTAGTGCTTTTGCCACTGGCCTGTTGATGAAGATGGAGCAGAGAAGACATACAAAGTTGTTCATGAAGAAAAAGGCTCAAGTAACAAGAGGAGAGAATCTGAATCCAATTGCAACAATGGGAACATCATCAAAAAGAAAAGCAATGCGTGCAACCACAACAAGATTGATCAACAGAATATGGAGTGATTACTATGCACACCATTTCCCTGAAGATTTGAAGGAGGGAGATGGAAACGAAGCAAAAGAAGTTGATGATGAACAAGAAGAAAATGAAGATGATGATGCTGAGGAAGAGGTACAGATTGAAGAAGACAAGGTTGCAAAGACTCCACCATCAACACGGTCTCGAAAATTGGTATCACAAACTAGCAAAGAAATGAGATGGAAGGGTGATCCAGCTGGGAAAACAACTTCTGGAGAAGCTTTATACAAATGTGCGTATGCACGGGAACTCAGAATAGATGTCGGAGGGGCAGTCACACTGGAAGATGATTCTGGAGAAATAGTCATATGCTTTGTTGAGTACATGTTTCAGAAATCTGATGGTGCAAAAATGGTTCATGGAAGGATTCTGCAAAAAGGCTCAGAAACTGTTCTTGGCAATGCTGCAAATGAAAGGGACATTTTCTTAACTAATGACTGTTTGGAGTTTGAACTAAAGGACATCAAAGAATTGGTCTCTGTCAATCTCCAATCAATGCCTTGGGGTCACAAGTATAGAAAAGAGAATTCTGAAGCTGAGAAGATTGAGTGGGCCAAAGTGGAAGAGAGGAAAAAGAAGGGTCTGCCCATGGAATATTTATGTAGAAGCCTGTACTGGCCTGAGAAGGGTGCCTTCTTCTCTCTACCTCGTGATAAACTGGGTCTTGGTAATGGTGTCTGTGGCTCTTGTGAGCACAGAGAACCGGACTGTGATGAATTAAGAATACTTACCAAGACCAGCTTCATTTACAGAAAGGTAACCTATAGTGTCCATGACTTCTTATACATTAGGCCTGAGTTTTTCTCCCAAGAGGAGGATCGTGGCACCTACAAGGCAGGAAGAAACATTGGCCTGAAGCCCTATGCAGTTTGCCATCTTTTGGATGTCTGTGGACCTGCTGGTTCTAAAAAAGTTGACCCTGCATCAACAAAAGTCAGTGTTCGAAGATTTTATAGACCAGATGACATTTCAACTGCTAAAGCTTATACATCTGATATCAGAGAGGTTATACTCTTCTTCCTCTATATATTTGTTTTATGTCTGATATCTGTAATACCATCATTAGTTCCATGCTTCATAACATGCCAAAGTTTTGTGATCATTCTCCTTAAATAGTCTTCAATACATATTGTTAACCTTTTTTTGCTTGATTCAGGTATACTATAGTGAAGATATAATTAATGTGCCGGTGGATATGGTAGAGGGAAAATGTGAGGTCCGAAAGAAGATAGATATCTCAAATTCAGACCTTCCAGTCATGATTGAACATGTATTCTTCTGTGAGCATTTCTATGATTGTGCCACTGGGGCTCTCAAGCAGGTTAGTTGGCTAATATAACATTTTGATTTAGAACTGCTAGTTTTGGTATTTAACTGAATGTATGTTCTGCCTTGACAGTTGCCTTCAAATGTAAAGCTCATGTCTGTGGCTCGCAAGGCAACTGGTGCTTTGAAAAAGAACAAGGGAAAGCAGATCTGTGAAAATAATGAAGTTGATTCAGGCAAATGGATGGAGGTGCCCAAAGAGAGCCGTATTGCAACTCTCGACATTTTTGCTGGCTGTGGAGGTTTATCCGAAGGGTTGCAGCAAGCTGGTATGCACTTCCTTCAGTGGTATGGTTTAGCATGAAAATGTTGGTCTTCTGACTGATTTTTTTATTATTCATTGTTAAATTCTGCAGGTGTGTCATTTACAAAATGGGCAATTGAATATGAGGAACCAGCTGGTGAAGCATTTAGGCAAAATCATCCGGAAGCTGCTGTGTTTGTGGATAACTGCAATGTGATTTTAAAGTAGGTGAAATTGTTTAATTTATGTGCTGTGTTGCATTTATTTATTTGTGTAGCTCAATCAAGATTGCTTTGTGACGATGCAGGGCAATCATGGACAAGTGTGGGGATTCTGATGACTGTGTCTCAACTTCTGAAGCTGCTGAACAAGCAGCTAAACTTGCTGAAGAGAATATTAAAAACCTTCCTGTCCCTGGTGAAGTAGAATTCATAAATGGCGGTCCTCCCTGTCAGGTACATTATATTGCTATAAGCACTGGTAAGCAGTTTGTTGTTCAAAATGTTAACCCATTATTTACCTATGTATACCCTTTTTCTGTTACCAGGGCTTTTCTGGCATGAACAGATTCAACCAAAGCCCATGGAGTAAAGTTCAGTGTGAGATGATTTTAGCATTCCTCTCTTTTGCGGAGTATTTTCGTCCCAGATTCTTTCTTTTAGAAAATGTCAGGAATTTTGTTTCGTTCAACAAAGGGCAGACCTTCCGACTGGCGGTTGCATCTCTTTTGGAAATGGGATACCAGGTGCTAATTCTTGCCATTGTCTACTTAAACTACCTAGTTAGCACTTCTTTGAATCTGTATACTGAGAAGTTGTATACCTGTTTAGGTTCGTTTTGGAATCTTAGAAGCAGGTACTTTTGGTGTTGCTCAGTCCAGGAAAAGGGCATTCATTTGGGCTGCTGCTCCTGGAGAGATTCTTCCTGATTGGCCAGAACCGATGCACGTGTTTGCTAGCCCTGAACTGAAAATAACACTGCCTGATGGCAAATACTATGCAGCTGCCAAAAGCACTGCTGGTGGGGCACCTTTCCGTGCAATAACTGTTAGAGATACAATTGGGGATTTGCCGAAAGTGGAAAATGGTGCAAGTAAACTCGTACTTGAAGTAATATTCCAAGGCCATTCAGTTTTTCTTTTGTTTCTGCTCTGGATTCCCATATTTAGTGAATTCCTCTCTTAATGCAGTATGGAGGTGAGCCTACCTCTTGGTTTCAGAAGAAGATCAGAGGTAGCACTATTGCATTGAACGATCACATATCTAAGGAGATGAATGAATTAAATCTCATAAGATGCAAACATATTCCCAAACGACCTGGTTGTGACTGGCATGACCTGCCAGATGAGAAGGTAAATGAGACTGTCCTACTCTGTAGCTGCATTCACTGTTTCTGTTGATCCCTTTTTGGTGTTTGTGATATGTTAATTCCCCGAACATACATGTGCAGGTGAAGCTATCTTCTGGGCAAATGGTGGACCTGATACCTTGGTGCTTGCCTAACACCGCTAAAAGGCACAATCAGTGGAAGGGTCTGTATGGGAGGTTAGATTGGGAGGGCAATTTCCCCACGTCTGTGACTGATCCTCAGCCGATGGGCAAGGTTGGCATGTGCTTCCACCCTGACCAGGATAGGATTATCACGGTCCGCGAATGTGCGCGATCTCAGGTAAGCTTAAAGCTGCTCTGCATCCATCCTCATCTGATTACAAATAACCTCGAATGTGTTAAAGATTGTTGTAAGGCATGGTAAATAATCTGATTTGAACCTATCAACGTCTGCAGGGCTTTCCTGACAGCTACCAGTTTTCGGGCACCATTCAGAGCAAGCACAGGCAGATTGGCAATGCTGTGCCACCCCCTCTTGCCTTTGCGCTTGGGAGGAAGCTGAAGGAAGCCGTTGATGGGAAGCACCAGCAGGCCTGACACCGTCCGTAGAACTCCCAAGGGACAGAATCACCAGCATTCAAGTTTCTCCTCTATTGTGCGTGACTGGTATGAACTGTCTCGAGCCAGCATTCAAGCCACATACTGATGTCACGATGTGAACTATCATGCATGAACTTGTGATTTTATTGGTCTCCTTGTATATTCTTAGATTATTGTTGATTGGCGCCCAAATTCAGATTTGTGATTGTATCCAAACATTGCACGTCACATGTTCTGGAGCTAAGATATAACAACGTTTCCTCATACTCGATGTTTGGGGATTGAAGTCTTTTGTGTGTACAAGCCAACCTAATTCTTCCGAGTGAAGACTTTGAAATCTTCCTCCCAAGGAGCTATTTAGTTTGGTTTCAAAGATTCAATTCTTTGGCACACCTTTGTTAAATTCTTCGTTGGTGGGTTCGTTGATGGGTTGGATGACTTGTTAAGTCAGTTCAGTGGCGTTGATTTTGAAACCTAATTGTTAGAGCATCCCCAATAGGCCCTATTTTAGGGCGCTTGGGCAAAAACTTAATCCGACTTTTTTTTTTCAAAACTTCTTTTGGGCGCCCTAAAATGAAGTGTAAGTGCTGTAAATATACAACACTTGGACATGGTTGTCGCCAACCGTAGTCATTTAGCTCCCGCGCGTGACTAGAATGCAGCGCCTCTGCCTGCCCATCGGCCATTGTGTGCCATGGTCGATGTTAAAACTAATTATGTAAGTAGGGAGGAAATCTCCCGTTGTCTGAACAGCCGTACGGTTGCTCCCGCAACGTCGCCTCTCTCCCGCCCACTTGGAACCGACACATCTCTTCAGGATCATCACGTCTTTTTAGGAGATACTATTTTTCGACAAAGGATGGATTTTATTGACTCAAAATAAAGCATCAAGAAGATACAAAACACGATGAGCCTGAACCCGGCCTCTGCATAGCTAAAATGCACACAGCCAACATGAACACACACAAACACGCCGGCGGCTAGCAAAGTCATAAGACCAGAGCTGTGCATAGACGAGGAAAAAAAGAAAAAGTCCCAAAGCAACCAGACCCATGATCGTCAAAACTATAACAATGATCATATCTGCATCGACCATATCATGATACCACATTGATGATGAGGTCTTCAACATCAACGCCTTCAGGAAGGGAACAACGCTCAAGCATTGCCGTTGCCGGATGCAGCCACTAAGGCCACAATCTGGGGTTTCACCCTGAAGAATCAGTCTGAAGCATGTCCGAGCAATGCCTTCAACAAGGTAACAACATAGAAAACATCGCCATTGCCAGGTATAACCAACTCCGGTCGAACCTAGGCTTTCACCCCGGAGCTCTAGGCCGGGTGCTCGAGTAGCACCACCATCGAAGTAACTCATGTATTGTCATCACCACTTTTCCACGATCCCAGCAGCTACATGCGTTGCGTCGCCGCGGCACAACCACCCCTCTGCATCAAGACGTCGTTCGTAGTTTTGCATCTCACCGCATTAGTCAGCCGTCAGATCTTGAGAGATGAACCCTCCGTAAGACCTTCGAATGACCACCACCGTCGCAGAGCCGTAGGAGGTCACTGTATAGTCACCACCAAACGGTCGACTGGATCTGGATCACCACCACCAAGCCTTCCAGATCTGAATCAAGGCAACCACACGGGGTCGTACCAAGCTGCGGCTGCCTGACTATAGATCCGACCGTCTACGAGGCTGCAAACAGTCGCCGGTTCGAAGACTCCGGCCGCTCGCACACCAACACCAGGCCATCGCCGCGCAGAACCATGTTGGGGAGCATCCGCGCGTGCACTGCAGATCCGCGCTAGGAGACCACGTGCGCCCGCAACCTCAGATCAGCCGGCTGCCACTGCCACACAGCCATTCGGCCGCCATCCCGTGAAGATGCGATCTTCAAACCCAACACACCAGCATGCTGCGCGTGCTGTATGTACCGAAGCAGCCAAAGCACTCCATTGACCCGCATGGCCGTGTGCCTTCGCCAGGATGAGCATCCCCCCCGCGCCCCCACACAAGCAGAGAGGAGAAGCTCCCGCCGCCACCGATGCCGAGTGGGCTTTGCCCGGTGGCGCTCGCCGGCGGCGGCAGGGAGAGGGACGGTGGGTCGCGCCTGCTCGCGGCGGCGAGGGCTCACGCCTGGATCGCCCGCGAGGGAGCGACCGGGGCGTTCAGGGTGTTCGGTGGCAATCACCTGACTGGTAACATATAATCAATGTAACCATTGTCAAAGGGATCGATCATTTTTTATTTGAAACACGTTATCTGCCACCGAGAGTGAGAAAGGCAACAGAGAAAGGAGAAGAGAGGGAGCACTCGCCGCCAGTGAGATGCCTGGCCTTGTTTCCTTCCTTCTCTGCCTGATCCGTGAGGATGGTCCTCGCTACCGTCGTTGCTACCATGGTGTACCACCCCGTATGTAACTTGCCATATTTGTATTCCCACTCTTGCCATTTTCGGCTCTAAGTTATGATATTCCCTCGTGGTTGGGTTTTGTCTTCATTTTTTATTTTTGTCCATGTCATGCATCTCATATCATGTCATCATGTGCATCGCATTTGCATACGTGTTCATCTCATGCATCCGAGCATTTTCCCCGTTGTCCGTTTTGCATTCCGGCGCTCCTACGTCCTTCGGCGCCCTCTTTTGTCTCTTTTTGTGAGCGGGTGTTAAACATTCTCAGATTGGACCGAGACTTGCCAAGCGGCCTTGGTACACCACCGGTAGACCACCTGTCAAGTTTCGTGCCATTTGGAGTTCGTTTGATACTCCAACGGTTAACCGAGGAACCGTAAAGGCCTCGTGTGTGTTACAGCCCAACACCCCTCCAAAGTGGCCCAAAACCCATCTAAACCCCCTCCATCCTCTCGGCCGTTCGATCATAATCGCGTGGCCAAAAACCGCACCTCATTTGGACTCTCCAAGCTCCCTCTACCTATAAATATATGCCACCCTCCGAAATTTCCGGGCGGAACCCTAGCAAACTTCCCTCCTCGCCGCCGGACGCGTCTGGACCGCGCCGGACACGTCCGCCCGCCGCCGCCCGGCGAATCAGGGTGCGCCACGTGGGCACTGCCACCTCCCACCGTCCGGCCCGCCTCGCCCGCGGCTAGCCCTCCGAGCCCGACACCGCCCGCGCGCGCCCCGAGCGCCCGCGCCTCTCTGCCGCCATCCCGCGCCTAGCGCCGCCGCCTCCACCCGCCGGCCGCTCTTCCGCCGCCGCCCGCAGCTTGCCGGCCGCGTCGCTCGCCGTCGCCGGTCCCCGACCCACACCGCCGCTCACCGCCTCCTCCACCGGCGCCGCACTCCGTCCTCGCCGTCCCGCCTCCTCCTCCGCACCTCGCCGGCCGGATCCGAAGCTCCGGCGAACCCCTCCAACTCCGGCGACCTCCATCCCCGACGAACCTCGTTTCCCGTGCCTCAGATCCAGATCCACGAGGGTTGACCCGAAATTCCCTCTAAGTCATTTTGTTTACGTGTTAATCAATTTTGTCAAGGTTGTTGTAGTTGATCCATGCATGCTATGGATAGCTTCTTGATCATGTCTTATTGCTGGTGGTATGCTTAGCTTGTAATGAAATGCCTTGTGTTGAGTGCATCGAGCTCGCAAACATGCCTACATAATTCTGTTTTTGCCATGTCCAGTTTTCTGCTAAGTCTGAATCTGTTAACGAAACTTGCTATGTTTACATGGGTGCCATCATATTCTCTGATCCTTTTTGACTTATGGTCAGTAAGGGACTTTTGTTATATGCTTTGAGTAGATTCATGCCATGCCTTGTATTGCTATGATATGATCCCGTAGCATGTTGTTATCTTGCTCTAAACATTGCTTCCTGATGTTAATTCCTGACATGTTATTTTCGCTAAGTCTGAGATGCTGTTATCTTTTGCACTTTTGCCATGCTTGTTTGAGCCTGCTATTGTGTGATTTAGCCGTAGCTCAGTGTTCATCTTTTGTCAAGCATCTTGAGTAGATCACTGCCATGTGCTTTGTTGCTATGTTGGAGTGCAATAGCTTAGTTTCTTGTTGCATTCTAGTTGGCATCATGCTGTTAATCGCAGAATTGTGCCATTCTTGTTTTGCTTGCCATTTGCAAACCGTGCATCCGATTCCGGTGATCTTTATATCGATTTCAACCGAAATCAACTCATCTTTCCAGCGGCACACTTGATTTGCCAAGTTGGGGCCTGGTTCAATCTTTTCCTTCCGGAGCACGCATATGCATTGCATATCACATCCCGCATATCATGCCATGTTTTGCATCATGTTGCTTGCGCATTGCACCGTGGTTGATTGTGGTTTCCTTTGCTTGTGTTCTTGCCTTCGGTAGAGCCGGGAGACGAGTACGTGATTGAGGAACCCTTTGAGTACGCTTACGAGGATCAAGCTTACGTCAACTCAGAGAACTTTGCAGACAAGATGATCATACCCTCGAAATCACTTCTATCTTTGCTTGCTAGTTGCTCGCTCTATTGCTATGCTTTATAATGCCTCCCATATTATCATGTCAAGCCTCTAACCCACCTTGTCCTAGCAAACCATTGTTTGGCTATGTTACCACTTTGCTCAGCCCCTCTTATAGCGTTGCTAGTTGCAGGTGAAGATTGGAGTTTGTTCCTTGTTGGAACATGATTATTGTTGGGATATAATTATTATATATTGTTTAATTTAATGCACCTATATACTTGGTAAAGGGTGGAATGCTCGGCCTTATGCCTGGTGTTTTGTTCCACTCTTGCCGCCCTAGTTTCCGTTATACCAGTGTTATGTTCCTTGATTTTGCGTTCCTTATGCGGTTGGGTTATAATGGGAACCCCTTGACAGTTCGCCTTGAATAAAACTCCTCCAGCAAGGCCCAACCTTGGTTTTACCATTTGCCACCTAAGCCTTTTTCCCTTGGGTTTCGCAGACTCAAGGGTCATCTTTATTTTAAACCCCGGGCCAGTGCTTCTCTAAGTGTTGGTCCAACCTGAGCGATGTCCGGCGCCCCTTGTGCAACCAGGGTCTATGCCAACCCGACGTCAGGCTCATCCGGTGTGCCCTGAGAATGAGATACGTGCGACTCCTATCGGGATTTGTCGGCACATCGGGTGGCTTTGCTGGTCTTGTTTTACCATTGTCGAGATGTCTTGTAACCGGGATTCCGAGTCTGATCGGCACCTGCAGGGTTTTGAACTTTCGAAAGCCGTGCCCGCGGTTATGGGCAGATGGGAATTTGTTAATATCCGGTTGTAGAAAACCTGACACTTAACTTAATTAAAATGAATCAACCGCGTGTGTAGCCGTGATGGTCTCTTTTCGGCGGAGTCCGGGAAGAGAACACGGTCTCGTGTTATCTTGAACTTAAGTAGTTTCAGGATCACTTCTTGATCTTTATAGCTTCTCGCCCATGCTTTGCTTCTCTTCTCGCTCTCATTTGCGTAAGTTAGCCACCATATATGCTAGTGCTTGCTGCAGCTCCACCTCACTACCTTTTCCTACCCATAAGCTTAAATAGTCTTGATCGCGAGGGTGTGAGATTGCTGAGTCCCCGTGACTCATAGATTACTTCCAAAACCAGATGCAGGTGCCGATGATGCCATTATAGGGGATGCGACCGAACTCAAGTGGGAGTTCGACGAGGATTCAGGACGTTACTATGTCTCCTTTCCAGACGATCAGTAGTGGAGCCCAGTTGGGGCGATCGGGGACCTATGCATTTGGGGTTGTCTTTATTTTGGTTCCGTAGTCGGACCTTGATTGTATTCTGGAGGATGTAATGCTATATTTATGTATTGTGTGAAGTGGCGATTGTAACCCAACTCTTTATCTCTTTCTGTTTCAATACATGGGATGTGTAAAGATTACCCCTCTTGCGACATGCCTACTATGCGGCTATGCCTCTTAGTCATGCTCCGACACGTGGGAGATATAGCCGCATCGTGGGTGTTACAAGTTGGTAATCAGAGCCTTCCCCGACTTAGTGCCCCCCTGCTTGTTCGAATCGCTGGCGTTGTTGAGTCTAGAAAAATGTTTTGAGTCTTATAGGATTACATATATCGGAGTGTAGGATTCTTTTTACTCCTTAGTCCCTTTGTCGCTCTGGTGAGGCCTCCTGACGTAGAGTTTTGACTCTTCTCTTCTCAAATTTCATGAATTTTTTTAGGATCACACGGGTATCTTGGAATCGTTCCGATGGTTTTGTGACGAGAACATTGTTCTTGGTGCCTCCTGACATTTAGGGGTTGTGGCAGTGTCCCGGGGAGTTGAGCTCCGAGGTGTTGTCATCACAATTTTATCGTTACAGTTCTAGAATACCTGAGTTTCGCCGACATAAAAAATCTCTTTTATGCAGTTGTTGGTGAGATAACCTCGATGCCACCCTGTACAGGGGTGGGAGTTCGGGAGTATTGCCATAATTCGTATAACGGATGCTTTTCGAAGGTTGAGGTAAATGATTTCCGAAGGTTTCTTGGTTATGTGTTGAAGGATGGATACAGCTAGATGTAGGATTTGCTAGTTTTGGGTGAGATATTATGCTTCCCCTGTATCCCCTACACCCGATTGCATAACCAGAAAGTTTCGGGAGTTTCATAGGTGGGAATTCTTGTAGCTCTAGTATTTCTTTCCGCAGATATTTGGTTTGTGGTTGGGTAATCCTTACCAATTATTTGTTCATATCCGTACCTTGTTGTTTTATTCATCTATCTCTATCTAAGTGGCTTCTCAATTTATGGAAGTGTGATCATTTACTTTGGAATTCATTGGTTCATTCTTGTTCAAATGTTAAGGCTATACGTTGCAATTTCGATCCATTGATTCAGCTTGAGTATATGTCTGTCAAGATGCTAACGGATGTCAACCTCTTCAGGATGGCTCCTCCAACGCGTCAGCCGGAACCTCCGCCACCACCTCCACCTCCGGAGGCATGGCAAGCTGTCATGGCCACCACCAACGCCAACACGCAGATGCTTATGCAACTCTTGCAAGAGCATAACCAAGGAAATCGAGGCCATGGCAATAATCAAGCTCAGTTTGCTACCCTCAACCAGTTGCTCGCAAACCAGTCGAAGTGTTTCAGTAACTGTGTCGAGGCCATAGACGCTGATGATTGGCTCGTGGATATCTACAAACATTTTGAGTGTAGCAACGTCAGGCCTGAGGACTTTGTCAAGTTTGCTTCGTTCCAACTCAAAGACCAAGTTTTTGAGTGGCATCAACAATACAAAGATTCCAGAGGAGGTCGTGTGATTACCTGGGATGATTTCCGCCGAGACTTCAAAGCTCACCACATTCCTCAAAGTGTTGTTGAGAGTAAGCGCAAGGAGTTCCGCAATCTGAAGCAAGGCAGCTTGTCTGTTTACCAATATAACATCCTGTTCCAGAGGCTCGCTCGCTTCGCCAAACAAGACGTCCCTGACGAGAAGAGCATGATTTATCAATTCAGAGGTGGCCTCAAAGAAGATTTGCAACTAGCTCTTGTGCTTTTTGAGCCTAAAAAGTATGATGAGTTCTACAACATGGCACTAAAGCAAGAGGCCGCTCAGCTCAAGTGCGATGCTTCCAAGAAGAGAGTCAGGGATGCAACTCCTTCTTCAACTCAAGTGGCAGCTAAGCAGCAAAAGTTCTGGTTGCCTCCTCCTCCGTTCCGTCAGCCTTATCAGCAGAAGAGTAAAGGTGGCAATGTATCTTCCCACCCACCCAACCCATGATATCAGAACAAAGCTTCGTCTTATGCTCCAAGGTCAAGTGCTCCGTATCACCGTCCGCTCTCAGAGGTTACGTGCAACAAGTGTCAGCAGAAAGGGCACTATGCGAACAAATGCTTCATCCAGAGGCGTCTTCCGCCTCCTCCTCCTGTGAGATCTGCCAGCAATGCAGTGGTCAAGCATAATCCCAAGTCTGCAAGGGTCAACATGATGAGCGCAACTCAGGCAGAGGACTCTTCAGAAGTGACCATGGGTAATCTTCCTGTTAATGATATTCCTGCAAAAGTCCTTTTCGATACTGGTGCATCGCATTGTTTCATTTCAAGACCATTTGCATCTAAGCACGAGTTGCTTTTCCAAGATTTTCCTAGGCAGTTATCAGTTGTCTCTCCGGGTTAATTCATGAACGCAAGCTCTATGGTTCCGGATGTTTCTATCAAGATGGGCAACTATAAGTTTCTGTCCTCTCCAATTATTCTTGGTAACTCAGATATTGATCTAATTCTCGGCATGGATTGGCTTTCTAAGCACAAGGCTCAGCTTGATTGTGCTGCCAGGCAGATTCAATTGACGCACTCGTCTGAGGATGTGATCATCTATGCCGCTCGTGATGATACCATTCGACTGTTTTCTCTCAATGAGAAGGGCGAGTTGAATGCCATCTCTCAGATTCCAGTCGTTTGTGAATATCAAGATGTCTTTCCAGAAGAGCTTCCAGGAATGCCTCCTCACCGGCCCGTTGAATTCGTCATTGATCTTGAGCCTGGCACGGAACCTGTTTGCAAACGTCCTTACAAGCTTGCACCAGAAGAGTTGAAGGAGCTGAAGAAACAACTCGATATACAAGAGCGCATGGGTCTCATCCGACCAAGTTCTTCTCCTTGGGATTGTGGTGTTCTTTTTGTCAAGAAGAAGGATGGAACGGATCGACTTTGTGTCGACTACCGTCCATTGAACAAGAAGACCATAACGAACAAGTACCCACTTCCCAACATCAATGAGCTATTCGAACAACTCAAAGGTGCTCAAGTATTCTCCAAGCTTGACCTCGGTATGGGCTATCATCATATTCGCATTCGTGAACAAGATATCCCCAAGACAACATTCAGAACAAGCTATGGTTCCTATGAATACACTGTCATGTCTTTCGGCCTTGTCAATGCTCCTCCAACGTTCTCTCGCATGATGAACTTCATCTTCAACCCTTACACAAATGACTTCATCTTGGTGTATCTCGATGATATTTTGGTCTTTTCCAAGAACAAAGAGGATCATGCCAAGCATTTGAGATTAGTGTTGGACAAATTCAGAGAACATCAGTTCTATGCGAAGTTTTCAAAGTGCGAGTTTTGGCTCGATGAGGTTCTCTACCTTGGCCATATCATCTCCGCCAAGGGCATAGCGGTTAATCCTGAGAAGGTGTCTGCAATTGTGAATTGGGAACCGCCTCAGAATGTGAAGCAGCTCTGCAGTTTCCTTGGGCTTGCAAGCTATTGTCGAAGATTCATTGAGAATTTCTCTAAAATCATGAAGCCTCTTTCCAACCTCCTCCAGAAGCATGTGAAGTATGTCTGGACACCTGAATGTGACATCACTTTCAACACCCTCAAAGAGAAGTTAGTCACACCTCCAGTTCTGACTCCTCCTGATGAATCCAAACCATTCGAAGTTTTCTGTGATGCTTCCCTTCAAGGTCTCGGTGCTATGTTAATGCAAGAGAATAAAGTTGTGGCCTATACCTCTCGCCAGTTGAAGCCCAACGAAAAGAACTACCCCACTCATGACCTTGAGTTGGCGGCAATTGTCCATGCTCTTTTAACATGGAGACATCTCTTGTTGGGAAGGAAAGTGGACATCTTCATGGATCATAAGAGTCTCAAGTACATCTTCATTCAACCCAACCTCAACCTCAGGCAGACTCATTGGGTCGAAATGATTCAAGAGTATAATCCAAGTATTGAATATACTCCAGGCAAGGCCAATGTCATTGCTGACGCTTTGAGCAGGAAGGCTTACTGCAACAGTTTGATTCTCAAGCCCTTCCAACCGGATCTTTGTGAAGCTTTCCACAAACTTAATCTCCAAGTTGTTCCTCAAGGATTTCTTGCCAACCTCCAAGCCTCTCCTACTTTGGAAGATCAAATTTGTGAGGCACAACTTCTTGATGCAATGGTGAAGAAGGTGAAGATTGGGATTGTCAAGAGCCAACCCAAGTACAAGTGCTATCGCCTATATGACAAAGATAATCTTTTCTTCGAGGATCGAATTGTTGTTCCTAAAGGTGACCTTCATAAAGTCATTATGAACAAAGCTCACAATTCCCTCCTTTCTATTCATCCCGGAAGTACAAAGATGTACCATGACCTCAAGTAGTCGTATTGGTGGACTCGAATGAAGCGCGAGATTGCTCAGTTGGTGAATGAATGTGATGTCTGCAGAAGAGTGAAAGCAGAACACCAATGGCCAGCTGGTCTCCTCCAACCTCTTGCCTTTCCATAATGGAAGTTTGATCATATTGAGATGGACTTCGTGACTGGATTTCCCAAGTCCAAGCGTGTCAATGATGCTATCTTCGTCGTCATCGACAAGCTTACAAAAGTGGCTCATTTTCTTCCTATCAAAGAATCTATCACAACAGCTCAGTTGGCAGAGCTATATACCTCCAGGATTGTCTTCTTGCACAACATTCGCAGTTGATATCTTCAGATCATGGAAGCATCTTTACTTCTAAGTTATGGGACTCCTTCCAGAAGGCCATGGGCACCAACATTCGCTTCAGCACAGCCTTTCATGATCAAACTAGTGGACAAGTTGAGCGAGTAAATCAAATTCTTGAAGATATGCTCAGGGCTTGTGTCATTTCCTTTGGTATGAAGTGGGAAGATTGTCTTCCATATGCCGAGTTCTCCTACAAAAAAAGCTTCCAAGCGAGTTTGGGCAAGGCCCCATTCGAGATTCTCTATGGCAGAAAGTGTCATACTCCTATTAATTGGTCAGAGACTGGTGAACGCCAACTTCTTGGCAATGACTTGATCACAGCGGCTGAAGAAATGTGCAAAGTCATTCATGAAAATCTCAAAGGCCCACAATCGCGCTAGAAGAGTTACTATGATAGCAAGCATCGTGACTTGGCTTTTGAGATAGGAGACCATGTCTACCTCTGCGTCTCTCCAATGAAAGGTACTCGTTGCTTCGGTATCAAAGGGAAGCTTGCCCCTAGATACATGGTCCCTTTCAAGATCATTGGCAAAAGAGGCGATCTCGCCTATGAACTTGAGCTTCCATCCAACTTTGCAAACGTGCACGACGTGTTTCACATGTCTCAGCTTCGCAAGTGTTTCAAGACTCCTGACCGCACCATCAACTTCGAAGAGATTGACCTCCAATAAGACCTGTCTTATCATGAGCATCCCGTTGCTATTCTTGAAGAAACCGAGCGCAAGACTCGCAACAAGTCTATCAAATTCCTGAAAGTGAAGTGGTCACACCATTCCGACCGAGAGGCCACCTGTGAACGCGAGGACCACCTCCGTTACGAATATCCAGAGTTCTTTCAGTCCTAGATCTGGAGACGAGATCCTTTCGTAGTGGTGGAGTGTTGTAACACCCCGGATGTAACTTACCATATTTGTACTCTAACTCTTGCCATTTTCGGCTCTAAGTTATGATATTCCCTCGTGGTTGGGTTTTTGTCTTTGTTTTTGCATTTTCTTCATGTCATGCATCTCATATCATGTCATCATGTGCATCGCATTTGCATACGTGTTCGTCTCATGCATCCGAGCATTTTCCCCGTTGGCCGTTTTGCGATCCGGCACTCCTATGTCCCCCGGCACCCCCTTTTGCCTTTTTACGTGTGCGGGTGTTAAACTTTCTCTGAATGGTCCGAGATTTTCCAAGCGGCCTTGGTACACCACCGGTAGACCGCCTATCAAGTTTCGTGCCATTTGGAGTCCGTTTGATACTCCAACGGTTAACCGAGGAACCGTAAAGGCCTCGTGTGTGTTGCAGCCCAACACCCCTTCAAAGTGGCCCGAAACCCATCCAAACCCCCTCCATCCTCTCGGCCATTCGTCCATGATCACGTGGCCGAAAACCGCACCTCATTTGGTGTGGCACCCCGGTTCAGAGCGACCGGTTTACCATACGTTGCCAGCCTAGAGACCATGTCTTCTGGCAACGCACAACATCTTGGTACAGAATAACAACCGCTTTATTGATGCTAGCGGAACAGAGTTACATTACAACAACTGTCGAGGCCAAGCGGCACACTCGGTGTGGCTGAACAATATGTACATTATGTAGTGAACATAAATGGGCCTCAATATGAACAACTATGTGGCAACGGAATAATGTTGTGGCGGAAGCTCCAAATCACAGGGACACCGATGTGGACATGATCTAGACTCGGACAACGCTCTTCTCCAATGATACTTTCCTGAAATCTGGCATGACACGCCAGGTCAGTACATTGAATGTACTTGCAATCTCACAACAGGCATCATCATAATGACAAACAATATCATGATATTTAACCAATTATTAAAAGTGCAACACTATATGCCAACATGCTGTGCTCATGCTCAAACGTCCCTCGGGACAAGTTACCAATCGTGATCATCTCTGGATCACAAACACACCACCAAAGTGGTTAGATCACAAACACACCACCAAAGTGGTCAGAACACACCACCAAAGTGGTCTTTCTCAAGAATAACTCGTGATCCTTACGGCGATCACAACCACGACCATCATTTGGTCCCAAATGCCTCGATGGCCTTTCTGCCATCCATCAACAATGCAAAGTTCATCACTTATTGTGCAATTTTTATTAAACGTTGACTCATGGTGGGACCTACTACGAGGTGTCCGTAACCGTGGACTCGGCTATCGATAGATTACACACTCTGCAGAGGTAGCACACTGTACCCACACCACGGAACCCATGGCCTCGCACTCCCATTCGGGTGGACCAACGGCATCCCAACAAAACCCCTCCATTGCCACAACACTCTCCCGGCCACTCCGACCCAAATCCTCCAACGGGCTGGTCCTAGGTGTCCCGTGTCTACCAAAGAAACCCCGACCACCGTCGTGGTCAAAACACTCCCACTCGGGGACTCAGTACCATAATCTCATCAACGAGCACACAAGATTATGTCTGCTCACCAGGCCAGGGCAAGCATGATATAACCTTCCCTAGATGGCGGCACCGACGAGAGGCCGTGTCAATGGACCGAATCAAGGCCTTCCCACAAAGGAAAATGTGGTTGCACTGGAAAGAAACTCGATTCAGCGGCACCATGACCCAGTCAACTGTATATTCAAGTTGAGTTATATCCAGGTTTAACAAAATATGACCGGTGTCATAGCATGCCATGAAATGCGAAATAACACATGCATCATATAATGATAAAAATGACCGATGTCATCCTTATACACACCAAGCATAACGTCAACAACTCAATTTACCCTACTTGCTCAAATGACTCACAACTTAACCAAAATATTTTGCCACAAGTTTATTAACTTCTTACGCAAGAAAGTAACTCTGATAAATTTCTCATATGCTTGTCAAAAAGATTTCATTATCAACAACTCTTACTTTCTTTATCACTAAGTTGGGTTCAAACATTGTGTAAGACAAATAATATGATTAAACAAGTATTTAACAGAACATTTTCTAACAACTTTTTATCAATCTAAGAGGGCAAAAACATAGCTTTAAATAATTGCTAACATACATAACAAAATTATTTCTAACATCACCTCAAATAAATCTTAACTTGCTTTATCCACTAAACTAGTTTCAACCATTATGTAACTCAAGCATAACAACTAACCAATATTTAACAAAATATAAATAACTCCATAATCATTTAAATGCATGGATTAATCCTTTCATTCATGTAAGAAAATCACAAATATTGAAATGGCACCATGAAAATGTTGCTGTGGCTTGCCTTAGTGCAGACGAGGTTCACAAGCCTCCTGGTGATCCTCAAGACAAGCTTCACCTTCTGAAAATGGTTTTAAACACAACAAGAAAATACCAAGAACACTTCTGAAAATCATGAGAAATTCTAGACAGCTTAGAAAAATCTCATCTTTGGTGAGCTGCTAGATTTCTTATCAAAGAACACAATGCAAAAAGAATCAATTCATTTGGACTTATGGTTGAAGAGTTATGACTGTTTGAAGTGTTCTGTAAATTCAAATGAATTTGAAATAGACTGGGGGGGGGGGGGGTGACATCGAAGGCGTAAAGCCCAGGGGCGCCACCACTTGTACCGCTTCGCTCGCGTACTGAGTGGCTGACTAGTGGGCCCCGCTAGTCAGGTGGGGAAAGAGGGGGAGGGAAACATAGGGGACCGCGGCTTCGCCGGAGCTCTCGCCGGCGACGAGGGATCCTTGGCCCAAACAAGAGGGAGGGATGGATGGAGGGGGTTGAGGCGCACTTGCCTGTACCCGTAGCGTAGCTAGGGGCGGTTGGACGGCGTCGGAATCAACCTCGCAAGCAGAGGCAGAACATGGAGGTCGCCGGAGTTGAGGAAGAGGGCGAGCATAGGCCACTCCAGGGGCTCCAAGCGGGCGGGACAGCCTCACCGGAGAGAGGCGGAGGCCCTGGAGGGGTCGCCCAGGCCTGGAAGGAGCTGGAGCTACTGCGGCGACCAAAGGGGATCGCCGGTGAGCTCGAGCTCGGGGACGGCGGCCCGAGGCCTGCCTGGCCGGGCTCCGGCTTCCTACTCGATCGTGGGGTGTGTGTGAGTGTTGGCTGGTGCTCGAGGAGGCTGGGGAGGGCTCTATATATAGGCGAGCGGCAAGGGTGCTTCGGGTTCTGCCGGTGGACACCTATCCACGGCGCCCGGCGACGAGCGGCGTCAGTGAGAGGGGGAGCGGCCACTTTGGGCGGGCGGAGACGAGCACAGGATCAAGAGGAGTCTCGAAATGGTCGAGAGGTAAATATTGATATATTGGAAGATGGTATTCGGACACCAGAAGGGTTTCGAGTGGTTTGGGTATTTTTCCGAAGTACCGAGGGGTTACCGGAACCCCCCGGGGAAAGTCATGGGACTCATGGGCCACGGGAGAGAGAGGAGACAGCCCACAAGGGGTGGCCGCGCCCCCCATGGGAGTCCGAATTGGACTAGGGGAGGGGGCGGCAGCCCCCTTTCCCTCTCCTACCCCCTCCCCCTTTCCCACTCCGGAAAAAGGAAAGGGGAATCCTACTAGGACTAGGAGTCCTAGTAGGACTCCCCCCATGGTGCGCCCCTCTAGGCCGGCCACCTCCTCCCCCTCGTACTTTATATACGGGGGCAGGGGGCACCCCAAAGCACAACAATTGTTCTCTAAGCCGTGTGCGGTGCCCCCCTCCACAGTTTAATCCTCCGGTCATAGGGTCGTAGTGCTTAGGCGAAGCCCTGCACGGATCGCATCACCATCACCGTCACGACGCCGTCGTGCTGATGAAACTCTCCCTCGACCCTATGCTAGATCAAGAGTTCGAGGGACGTCATCAAGCTGAACGTGTGCAGAACTCGGAGGTGCCGTACGTTTGGTACTTGATCGGTTGAATCAAGAAGACGTTCGACTACATCAACCACGTTAAACTAACGCTTCCGATGTCGGTCTATGAGGGTACGTGGACACACTCTCCCCTTCTCGTTGCTATGCATCTCCTAGATAGATCTTGCGTGATCATAGAATTTTTTTTTGAAATTGCATGCTACGTTCCCCAACAGTGGTATCAGAGCTAGGTCTATGCGTAGATGATATGCACAAGTAGAACACAAAGAGTTGTGGGCGATAATAGCCATACTGCTTACCACCAACATCTATTTTGATTCGGCGGTATTGTTGGATGAAGCGGCTCGGACCATGACCATGTTCATGAGACCGGTTCCACCGACAGACATGAAACTTGTTTTGCATAAAGGTGGCTGGCGGGTGTCTGTTTCTTGAACTTTAGTTGAATCGAGTTGGACTATGACCGGTCCTTGCTGAAGGTTAAAACATCACACTAGACGAAAAATTGTTGTGGTTTTGATGTGTAGGTAAGAACGGTTCTTGCTAGAAGCTCATAACAGCCACATAAACCTTGCAACAACAAAGTAGATGACGTCTAACTTGTTTTTGCAGGGCTTGTTGTGTTGTGATATGGTCAAGACATGATGTGATATAAGTTATTGCATGAGATGATCATGTTTTGTAAAAGTTATCGGCAATTGGCAGGAGTCTTATGGTTGTCGCTTTATTGTATGAAATGCAATCGCCATGTAATTGCTTTACTTTATCACTATGCGGTAGCGATAGTTGTAGAAGCAATAGTTGGTGAGATGACAACGACGCTATGATGGAGATCAAGGTGTCAAGCCGGTGATGATGGAGATCATGACGGTGCTTTGGAGATGGAGATCAAAGGCACAAGATGATGATGGCCATATCATGTCACATATTTTGATTGCATGTGATGTTTATCTTTTATGTATCTTATTTTGCTTAGTACGACAGTAGCATTATAAGATGACCCCTCACTAAATTTGAAGGTATAAGTGTTCTCCCTGAGTATGCACCATTGTGACAGTTCGGCGTGCCGAGACACCATGTGATGATCGGGTGTGATAAGCTCTATGTTCACATACAATGGGTGCAAGACAGTTTTGCACGTGCATAATACTCGGGTTAAACTTGACGAGCCTAACATATGCAGATATGGCCTCAGAATGCTGAGACCGAAAGGTCGAACGTGAATCATATAGTACATATGATCAACATGGAGATGTTCACCATTGAAAACTACTCCATCTCACGTGATGATCGGACATGGTTTAGTTGATTTGGATCACATGATCATTTAGATTACTAGAGGGATGTCTATCTAAGTGGGAGTTCTTAAGTAATATGATTAATTGAACTTAATTTATCATGAACTTAGTCCTGACAGTATTTGCATATCTATGTTATAGATCAATAGCTCGTGTATAGCTCCCCTATTTTATTTTTGATACGTTCCTAGAGAAAACTAAGTTGAAAGATGATAGTAGCAATGATGCGGACTGGGTCCGTGATCTGATGATTATCCTCATTGCTGCACAGAAGAATTATGTCCTTGATGCACCGCTAGGTGACAGACCTATTGTAGGAGCAGATGCAGACGTTATGAATGTTTGACAAGCTTGGTATGATGACTACTTGATAGTTTAGTGCACCATGCTTTACGGCTTAGAACCGGGACTTCAAAAATGTTTTGAATGCCATGGAGCATATGAGATGTTCCAAGAGCTGAAAATGATATTTCAGACCCATGCCTGTGTTAAGAGGTATGAGACCTCTGACAAGTACTTTGCCTACATGATGGAGGAGAATGGCTCAGCCAGTGAGCATGTACTCAGAATGTCTGGGTAGTACAATCGCTTGAATCAACTGGGAGTTAATCTTCCAGATAAAGATAGTGATTGATAGAGTTGTCTAGTCACTATCACCAAGCTACTAGAACTTCGTGATAAACCATAATATGCAAGGGATGACAAAAACGATTCCCGAGCTCTTCGCGATGCTGAAATCGGTGAAGGTAGAAATCAAGAAAAAGCATCAAGTGTTGATGGTCGACAAGACCATAGTTTCAAGAAAAAGGGCAAAGGTAAAGAAAGGGAACTTGAAGAAGAATGAAAAGCAAGTTGCCACTCCCATGAAGAAGCCTAAAGCTAGACCTAAGCCTGAAACTAAGTGCTTCTACTTCAAAGGGAATGGTCACTAGAAACAGAACTACCCCAAATACTTGGCGGATAAGAAGGATGGCAAAGTGAATAAAGGTATATTTGATATGCATGTTATTGATGTGTATTTTACTACTGTTCATAGTAACCCCAGGGTATTTGATACCGGTTCATTTGCTAAGATTAGTAACTCGAAACAGGAGTTACAGAATGAACAGAGACTAGTTAAGGGCGAGGTGACGATGTGTGTTGCAAGTGATTCCAAGGTTGATAAGATCACCATCACACACTCCCTCTACCTTCAGGATTAGTGTTGAACCTAAATAAATGTTATTTGGTGTTTTTGTTGAGCATGAATATGATTGGATTATGTTTATTGCAATACAGTTATTCATTTAAGTCAGAGAATAATTGTTGTTCTGTTTACATGAATAAAACCTTCTATGGTCATACACCCAATGTAAATGGTTTATTGAATCTCGATCGTAGTGATACACATATTCATAATATTGATACCAAAAGATGCAAATTTGATAATGATAGTGCAACATATTTGTGGCACTGCCGTTTAGGTCATATTGGTGTAAAGCGCATGAAGAAACTCCATGCAGATGGGCTTTTGAAATCACCTGATTATGAATCATTTGATACTTGCGAACCATGCCTCATGGGAAAGATGACTAAAACCCTGTTCTTCGGAACAATGGAGCGAGCCAATGTGATGCGAAGCATCCCACATTCATCCCCATGTACACTCCGACTACTCTCCAAGCCCCAAGAGGACATACGACGAGACCTCGAACATATGCCATCGTACACGAGGAACCAAGAGGAAGACCATGGACAAGACGACAAGGACACCAAGGGCAAGGAAGAAGAGAAGGAGCTTCCTGGAGGCTACAACCGCTGGACGACCGGTCCTTACTGGACGTGCGACCCCCCTCCAATGACCGGACGTCCGAACGTCTCCGGAAATCCAGAGCCTGAAGCCCGAGCCAAACAAGCAGACGTCCGACGCCACTGGACGACCGACCACTTTCGGAAATCCGATGCCAGCTATCCCGAGCCAAAACACCGGACGTCCGACAAGTACCGGACCACCGGACCCTCGCAAGCCACCGAACGTCCAGTACCCGTCAGACGACCAGCACCTGTCTATGCACAGAGTATCGGGCCAAGGCCCATGTATCCCCCACTTACCCCTTCATGGACCTAGACCATATATACTCCTCCACCTCCTCCTAGTTAGGGTTAGCAAAGTAGTAGCTCATTTAGAGATAGAGCTTTGCTCATCCACATCGGATATACTCCTTGAGAGAGACCACGACCCCTCTTCGGAGAAGATCCATGTTGGATTCAAGACCTCCTCACGGAGAAGACCTCAAGACCTCCTTACAGATAAGAACCGGTTACCCTATGTATCGTCCTTTGTTGGATTCGGATCATGTATCTCTTTGTGTTTCGAGGAACTAGCACATGTGTGATCGTTCATGTTGGTTTGAGTGATTCTCTCATGTTTTCCCTCGTGTTTCCCCTTGTGTTTCCCCTCGTGTTCTTCGTGTTCTTTGTGGGATCCGCTCCTTTCGTGAAAGATCGGCCCCTAGGGTTTACACCCTACATCATCTTGGTATCATGAGCCACGTTGATCATGATTTTGGAGCCTCCCCTCTTTGTTTTCTAGCCTAATTTTGTTGTGTTCTTCCCTAAATTCGAAAATCCCCACCAAAAATAGCCCCAATTTTTTTTTGTGATTTGTTGGTTTGAGTAAGTTTTGTTGGATTTGATCCATGGATTTGCTTGGTTTCAAGTGGATCTAGCATCTCCCCAAGTTTCTCCATCTTTCATCCATGAAATCTCATCAATTTTGACCCCCAAATCCCCATTTTCCGCCCAAAATTGCACCCCGGATCTCGCGTTGACCCCGACCCACCGGACGACCAACATTTTACGGACGTCCGGAGCCCCAGGAACGACCGGACGTCCGTAACCTTCTGGATGACCAGAATCCCTAACCCGAGCTAAAATTAGCGGATTTCCGACCTGACTGGATGTCCGACAACCGGACATCCGTCCATTTATGGATGTCCGTAAGCTGTAGTTTCAGACTTCGGCTGATTCTTGTTTCGGCCACAACTAATTCCCGAACTCCAATTTTGACGTTCTTTACCTTGTTTTGAAGCTCTTGACATCCCCCTTCCCACAAAAATACCACCAACATATTTTGACTCCATCAAATTTTGTGAACTTTGACATCTTTGCCTAGGGCTTCCACCACATCATCCGTTACACCACCACCGACTTCCGCAACATAACAAATTTTGTTCCCCTTAGCATTAGTGGTTGTTTGAGTTGTGATTTGAGTCTCCTAAGGTGTTTAGGCTACTTAGGGACGGTTGCTTCTTCATTAACCACCACCACCACTACCGCATTGGCTTACCCACCATACACTTCCGCCACCCCAACTTAACCCAATTTTGTTTGAGTTGTGAGTTGTGTATCCTAAGGTGTTTCGGCTACTTAGGGACGGTGACCTTCAACTCCGACTCACATAACCCCCATAACCTCCACTTACACATTGCCTACTCGCATAACCCATCATTGAATATCCGCAATCCCATTGAGCTTCCGCAAAACCACCACCGCATTCTGCTACCACCATTTGACATTTGTCATTTGAGATTTTGAGTTCGCGGTTTTTTTCCATTTTCTAAGGTGTTTCGGCTACTTAGGGACAAGTCTCCATCATCTTGGTATCTCCATCAAGATCACCGCCACTCATCATCGCCAAGGACGGTAACGTCCATATCATCTTGGTATCGTGGTATCCCTCCATTATATATTCCCTTTCCATTGCATTGATAACCCCTAGCCTATTTTGCATTACTTGCCTATCGAGACTAGCCATTTGAGTATTGCCAGCAACGCTACTTGTGCACATTAGTGATCTACACCTTCCATTGCATACATACCATATCATATTGGTATCATATCATCCCTTGTGCCACAAGTTTGTTCCCGCATATACACAATTGTTATCTTGGTTTGCGCATTGTGCAAAAGTGGCCATACAAAAAAAAGAATACGCTTTTAAGCAAAAGAGAAAGAGCAAAGATGCTTGTAAGCATGTGCCATAGCATCATACCATATTGCACATAAGATTGTTATATCCGATCATCTTGGATCATCTTGAAAGAAACACCGGGAACCATACATACATAGCATACTTGGGATAGAAAGTTGATACATCTTTGCATCTTATAGGTTGTGCACAAGTGTCATATCCGCCTACTGAGGAATCGTGCTAGCGTCTCTCTTGAGTTGTGCAACACGAGCGTTTTCCATGGATTCCACATTTTGAGCTCATTCCTTGGTTGCACGACCCCATTTATCTATTTGTGTGTGCGTTTCCGTGTGCCATTCATTGCTATTGGTCTACGTGTTTCACTTGCAAATTTGTGAATCTCTTTCAACATTATTAACTCTTGCTAACATTTTGCATCAAATTTTTTGTGCCACTATCCTCACCGAGCTCCACCGTAAGACTTATTTGTGTAGGTGTGAGAAACCGACAAGAATTGGTACCAATTATGCTATTTCCTTGTTACATCATTGAGTGATCATTGATCCATCTTCAACTTTGGTCAAGTTACATTTGGTATAGTTCTTCTCCTTTCCCCACTCATATTTGCTCGAGTATTGTGATGGATAGGCAAGGCATTTCATCTCCGGTCTTCCACAACAACGACGGCGTGAACAACTACATCACCAAAGCGTCAATCTTCGATCTACAACGACAAATTCAAGGAACACAATCAAGATTGCGAGAGCGCATTGAGAACCTCTCCATCAACATTCATCACACTGAAGCAAGGAAATGGGACTACATCAACAGCAAGCTTTCCGCACAAAAGGAGGAGCAAGATGCAAGGATGGAGGAGATTCAGAGCTTGTTGATCAACCGTTCTTCCCCTTCATCATCCTCAAGGCGGCGACGTTCAAGTCACAAGTCTTCGGAGCACAAAAATGATGCAAGTGCAAGTTGTCCACGTCCACATCTCCATGGCGACCAACATCACGTTCGTGATCCACATCTTCATGAAGGGCAAGTAACCTCCAAGCATCATGTGCACGACGACGACGAACGCCATCGAGCTCAAGCACGACAACGACACCATCATCATGAAGATGCTCGCCAAGCGCAAATGCACAAGTCCCTACAAGCCCTACTTCACGCCAAGGCCAACCTTCATGAGCATAAGAGAAGACCGCGAGACAACCACAACCAAGACGGCGCTACGGCTACAACAACCACTTCGGCATCTTCGCCAAGTGCTATCAAGGCATCTTCGCCTTTGGACGTATGGCATCTTCACCTACTTCCCAGGAGTTCACCTACATCGACATCTTCAACTACAAGGCGACCACCTACGAGCGAGGGCGACACTTCCATCTTTGGAAGCCCCCCAAGTAAGATGGCCGAGCATGGGACATTCCCTTCGGTCATGGAGATGAGCTACAAGGTGCCACATCATATGGGCCTCCAACAACAAGACAATGACAAGAAGGTTGAGCAAGGGCCTTCCCCTTCGACCACGACGACGAGCATGAACCTCTTCAACAACATGAAGACGACGCCCATATTGGACTCATACTCCGAGTAAAGCTACGAGACCGCACATGAAACCTTATCTTTGGTCTTAGAGGAGAGTGATGATGTGCCATCTTTGGCCTTCATCCACGGCTACGACAACGACATGATTGAGCATGGAGAGATTTGCACCAACATCTCTCTGACACCCACATATCATGAGATGACCCAATTGCCATGTGAGGAGATCCACCACCCCATGAGTGATATGAGTGACTCCACCATATATGACATTGAGTGCATTTCCTATGAGAGGATGAGTGTGACCACCACTAGCCCCACACTTGAGAGCATGCCACACATCCGATGTGAGGCTGAGAGCCATTCGAGTGAGTCCACCAACCATATGAGTGAGAGCCTCCAAGAGGGAGTGAGTGAGCCACAACACTTAGTGAGTGAGGTAGTTGAGACGACATGTGAGGCCACTATGATTTCTAACGACTTACCCTCTACACCAAGTGTGTTTTCTTCTTTGGTGCTAGGTCTCCTACATGACGACAGGCCTACCCTCGACGAGTCCATACCTCCAACGACGACGATGGCCATGATGGATGATGATGCACCCCCACATGGTTCCATCAAGATGAAGATGAACACGACTTGGTCTTCGACACCTCACCTACAAAACATGAGCGATGCTCCAAAGGTAACATAGGTGATGGTGCTTCTCTTGTCCCGCTAGTGGACTATTTTACCAATGATTGCTTGCATGATGTTGAAACACCTATTCCCATGCTTCATGCTAGTGCGACTTCCTCATGTCATGACTTAGCTATTTATGATGAATATGATGACGAGCATGTCGAGTTACCTAGTTGTAATTTTATGCTCCATAGGATATCATGTGAAAATTCTATTGGTCACTTCATGCATTGAACTTGTTACCTTTGACAATCCATTGAACTTGTCATATGCTATGAGTGAGATCTCCCATAATGCATCATTTCAATCTCAACATAGTAGCTATGCATGCCCCATTAAAATAAATCCCATTTGCACTTATGGCATAGATGGCGAGATGATGATCATTGGCTTTTGTTTTTCATGTGATGATATTGCCATGCTTCCTTTACATGATTTGCTCAATTCATATACTATGCCATGCCATGATCACATTGTTCCAAATATGCATTGTTTTGGATATTGTCAATATTCTGCACGTGATGTTTCTACAAATGCTCATGACGAGACCCCCATAGTTTCCTTTTACATATTAGGAAATTTTGATACACCCTATCCTTTGCATGCTTCCCATAATTGCTTGCACCATATGCATTCCATGAATAACAATGCTCTACATATTCCGTTACACAATTTGAGTCTCCATTATGCTATACATAACAACAAACCTATCATGATGGATGACATGTTTCTATATCACGCATCTCATTTATTTGAGAATTGGATATTTTGTGCTAACCAACACAAACACGTGCGCATCATGATGGATGATGTGTACATATACCATGCACACACAATTTTCCGTTTGTCTTTGTTTTGTGTAGGTACTCACGTATGTCGGATTTCGGGTTCCGGCAGACCCTTGAGGTTCGAACACTGGGGTGCGCGCGGAGCTTTCGTCTCCTACCTACCTGCACCCCTCCGCCTTGCTAGGATCTAAACTAAGGAAAGAACAACACAAGAGACACAGGGTTTATACTAGTTCGGGCCACCGTTGTGGTGTAATACCCTACTCCAGTGTGTGGTGTGGTGGATTGCCTCTTGGGTTGATGATGATGAACAATACAAGGAAGAACAGCCTCGCGCGAGTCTGTTCTTCGCTGGGGCGATGAACTACTGGGAGGAGCTCAGTCGCCCTTCTCTCTCTCTCTCTCTCTCTTTCTTTTTTCCCTCGGTCCTCTCTCTTCTGTCTAGCAGGTGGCTGGTCCTATTTATAGGGGCCCTGGTCCTCTTCCCAAATATCGAGCGGGAAGGGAGCCAACAATGGCGGGCTAATTTGAAGGGGGACAGCTAGTACTAGCTATCCTGACAAAAGTAGTCTTCGCCTGCGCAAAGCTCTGGTGATGACGCCATCTTGGGCTCCACAGTGACCTCCGTCTCGTAGTCCTCCTAGTCTTGGTCTCGTTGCACCGAAATGGCAACCTTTGCCTGATGCCTCGGTACTCCGCGGCTGTGCTTGCCCCCTTTGCACCAAAGAGGAAAGGAGGACACTGCGCGGGCTGGCACCCGCCTGGCGCCCTCGGTCGTCATGGCTTGCGTCATGCGCACCTCGTGAGGTACCCCGCCTTGATCTCTCCGCCTCCTCGTGAGCCAGCCTGACGAGGCCGTGCCTGAGGAAGCTCCGCGTCGTCTGCCCCGCGAGGCTTGGCCCCTCGCGAGGGTCTTGGGTTTGTGTTGGTGAAGATGGGCCGCGCTGGGCCCCCTTTTGAGCCACGCCGCAGGCCGCAGGCAGGCAAGTCTGGGGACCCCCGTTCCCAGAACGCCGACAGTAGCCCCCGGGCCCAAGGCGCGCCCGGACTTGGCCGTGCAGGGAGGCGGAAGGGCAAGAGCAAAGCGCCGCGGGCCCTAACAGTCTGCGGCCTTGGGAGCCGTGTGGCGGTTGATTGGACGTGGGCGCCTCCACTTCCCCATGGCGCCTTGGCAACTGCACGGATTGGACAAGTCCCTAAATGCAAAGTGGGTCATGATTACCTACGATCATGGAGGTAGGCGGTTGGCCTCCGCCGGCCATAAGTACAGAACAGCGCGCGCCCTTCCAGTCCATCCCTCCTTGCTTCTCCTTCTTCCCGATCCTTGCTCCGTCTTTCTGCGATGGCTCCGATCCGCCGATTCTCGACGGCAGAGAAGGGAAAGGCTCCCCGAGAGGAACCAGACCCACTCCCGCCGAAGAAATGGCTCGCCCCCTGTGGCTCGGACGAGGGGGCCCTTCAGGTGGTGTCGAGGCCTTTGTGCGAGCGGGCACCGCCGGGGTTCCCGCTTCCATTGTACGCCCACGTCGAGGACCCTGAAGGAGCTGATGCTGACCGCCACGGGCGGCACCGCCGTTGGCGCCGGCGGGTCACGAAGGTGTGGGTCGTCCCCCCTGGGGTCCACACCGAGGGCTCCTCCCGAGAGTTCGTGCTTCACGTCGCCATTCCTCTTCAGTCTTGGATCCGCCTTCCTCCCTTCTTCGCCTCGATCATCCCGCAGGGGGAGCCCCTGGAGCTCTGGCTGCAGCACGTCGGCTGCAGCACCCTCGCGACCGAGGAAGAGGTCGCGGTCGTTGCCCCAGGCGAGGTCTACATGACTCGGGGCTGGAGAGAGATCGCCCGGGTTTGCAGGGTAAGGGGCGTCTTCGCGGTCCACTTGGATTACGATGGTGCTTCGGTGATGCTCTTCAAGGTCTTCGATGCGAGCGGGCGCCGACTGGAGTGCTGCCCCGGGGAAGGTGGCCAGGACCCTGCCGCGACGATGACTGGGCCCGCCAACCGCTCCCTTGGCGGCTCCTCAGGTGGTGGAGGCGTTGGAGGTTCCAGCGACTCCGGCGAGCTCTTCGCGACTCCGGAGACGAGCGACGATAGCTACGAGCCCCCGAGCCGGCGCCGCTCCTGGAGCAGGGCGGGCTCGTCAGGCCGCGGCCGACCCTGATCTGGATGGGGATGGCGTCGGTGCTTGACGGCCACTGTTGATGATGGCGTCTTTTGCCGGGACGCGCGTAGTTTGTGTCCCTTTAGGATCTGTTCCCTGCAAGGAATCAAAAACGCGTCCCATGGGGGCTTGTAAGGTGCCTGTGATCCTGTTTTGTTAATATAACCCCTGTCGTAGAATTGTGCAAGTTGCTCATTCTGTCTTAGCTCAGTCCTCCCTTTCGAACCTCACGAGGGCTTGGTGCTCTGCGCCGACAGGTCCCAGTCCCAAGGTGGCTTTAGCCATCGCTGGTATGCCAGGTCGCGATGCCGTGGTCAAGGCCAGGAGGTGAGCGACCCGGAGTCCGGTAAGAGCCCCTGAGTCGCGATGCTCAGGAGGTCCCCTTTGGCACCCAAGCAGCCGTCGTTTGGTGAGAAAGGAGAGTGGCGTCGCTAACACAGGATGGCATTAGGTGCGGGGATGGTGCCACGGTAGCTGGCGCTTCCGGGTGATGACTTATCTCGAGGATCAGGGGCCGCTCTCTGGTGTGTCGCCGGGTCCGTGCTTTGGCAGGCGCGAGATTGCTTGGCGAGGTCCTCGCGTGTCTCTCCCCTCTCACCTTTGTTCCCCTTTCTGCTCTACGTCCTCGGGTCCCGGCCCTCGAGCGGGTCTCAACCGTCGCTGGTATGCCAGGTCGCGATGCCGTGGTCAAGGCCAGAGGGTGAGGGCTGGAGAGCCGGTAGGAGCCCTGAGTCGCGATGCTCAGGCACCCCCCCTTTAACGTGCAAGCGGTTCGCGCGGACGAGGGCGAAAGAGACACCGCAAGGGCCTTGCCTGACGTAGCTCCTTCAGGAGGTCCTGCAGGTCCACCATAGAAAAAACAAGGGGTTGCCATGACAATTGACAGTCAGCCGTTGGTTGCTTCCGAGGGGTAGTGAGGCACTGAAGGCTTGACGAGGTGACGCTGTGCGGGGCTGCCGCAGCCAGAGCTCAGCCATCCAGGTTTGTCGGCGTTGCAGGGACGGACCCATGCGCAAGCGTCGTGCCGTTTGGGAGCAGCTTCGTTAGTTGGCGTCAGCTGAGCAGGCAACTAGGTAAAACACATTAGTCGTGAAGGAGTGGATTCGTTCAAATAGATGCTGGGAATGCGGACATCACTGGGTCAGGCCCGAGCGACTTGGGGATCATGCAGCCTGAGGGGCACCCCCAACAAGGTAAGCTAACAACATGGAATAAAAAAGGGATACACGCCGCAGGGACGGACCCACGCGGCTTGGGAATAATGCAGCCCTGGGGGGCGCTCCCAGCTGGAAGTAAAACTAGAAAGGTGTTACCCGATGATGTTGAGGACGAAGGAGCGTTGATGTAGCAGGCTCGGTGGGCTGCGGGAGCCGATCCTCACGAGCCGCCAGCCCTAGGGGCCTCGGGAGGCTACAGAGGCACTGGCAGCTCCTCGCGGGCCATCTCCATCCCTGCCAGGGCAGCGGAACGCCTGGCCTCTCGTGCCTCCGTGATGCCCCTCATGAGGCGCTGGTACGCGTCAGCCGCGCTCGGCAAGCCGTAAGGCATGCGAACGTAGCTGTGGGGTGGGCCTCCACAGCGCCCCACTCGCGAGGGCCAGAGGCGCTCCAGAGAGGCGACTCGATTGAGCCCTGGTATGTCGATGCAGACGCGCAGCCCACCATCCTCGCCTGGATGGGGAGCCACTGCTGGTAGGCGGCGGCCGCCTTTCATGACTCTTGACTCCTGTAGCTCCTGAATGACCTTGTTGACGAACTCCTGAGGGTCTGGATCTCCTTGCCTTGCTCCTTCTTGAGGGAGACGTGCTTCGAAACACGCCTCCATGTGGTGCCCAAGCGCCTCCCTCGTGACCCTAGCTAGGTCGGTGGCCCTCCAGGGGAGAGCCCCCGAGCCCTGCCTAAGGAGGGCGCTGGGCGTGCTTTCCTATGCGATGGAAGGAGGTTCCCCCTGGGTAGGCGCGGGCCCAGAGGGGCCTGCCTCCTGAGTGGTCGGGCCAGACAATGTCTTCTTCTTCTTAGGGGCGGTCTCGGGAGGCCTCCTGCTTCCACGATCCGGGTCTTCCAGTGACGCGGCCTGAAAGGCTCGTTCCAGGGAACACACCGCGTCCTTCTCTTCACAGGGTACCGTGATGACTCCACCACTTCCTGGCATTTGAGGACGTTGTAGCCATGGTGAGTTACGGCCATGAACTTGGCCAGCGCTGGGTACCCAAGGATGGCGTTGTACGGCAGGCGAATGTGAGCGACGTCGAAGTCGATGAGCTCGGTGCGGTAGTTGTCGCGTGCCCCGAAGGTGACAGGGAGGCGGACCTGCCCAATCGGGACTGTGGAGCCGTCGGTGATACCGGAGAAAGGCTTGGTTGGCTGAAGCTGGCTGTAGGGCACTTGGAGGTTGTTGAATGTTTCCACGGACAGGACATTGGGCCCTGCCCTGCCATCGATGAGGGTCTTGGTGACCACCACGTTGCTGATGATTGGGGAACAAAGCATCGGGAGGACTACGGCTGCAGCCGCACACTTGAGCTGATCTGCCGAGCTGAACGTGATGGCGCACGCCGACCACTTGAGAGGGCGCGTGGCTTCGAGCCTGGGGAGGACTGCGTTCACTTTGCGGGCGAACTGCTTGAAGATGTGCTGAGAGGCTGGGGCTTGTGCCCCGCCCAAGATGCAGGCGATCGCGCGCGGCTCCTGGAAGCCCCCTCATCCTGGTGGCGGTCTTCGTTTCTTCTTGGGTGCGGCGGCAGCGGTCGGAGGCCTGCGTTGCCTTGCGGGCGATCCTCGCGAGGCTGATCCCTCCAGTCCCCCTCGCGAGGTTGATCCCTCCAGCCTCCCTCGCGAGGCGGGTCTTGCCAGCGATCCTCGCGAGGTTGGTCGCGCCACCCTTGGCGTGGGCCACGGTCTTCCCAGCGTCCTGCGTTCCTTCCTCCTACTCGGCCGTAGCCCCAGTCACTGCGGTCAGGGCGACGGCCGATCCTTCCTTCTCGCACGGCTCAGAGCTCTTGACATTCGTTGGTGTTGTGGGTGTGGAGGTCGTGGTACACACAGTACCGGCCGCCCTTGGAAGGTTCGGGCTGATCTCTGCCTCGCTTGGTGTCTGGTTCTGCCGCGAGCACTGTAGCCCCCTTGCGCTTCTCATCCTTGGTCTTGGGCTTCTTCTCTTCTGGGTCTGCGGCAGGCAGCTCGAGGAGGGAGAGACGCCCTTCCTCGGCCCTGGCGCACTTGGTTGCCAGGTTGAACAGCTCCAAGGAGGTGCACAAGTCTTCATGCATCACCAGCTCCTCCTTCATCTTGACGTCGCGCACGCCGTCGGAGAAGGCCGAGATGATGGCCTCCTCGGTCACCTTGGGAATCTTGAGGCGCGCATTGTTGAAGCGCTGGATGTACTTCTGCAGGGTCTCCCCGGGCTGTTGCTTGATGCGGCGCATGTCGCTTACGGCGGGTGGCCGGTCGTGAGTGCCTTGGAAGTTGGCGATGAAGCGGGTGCGCATCTCGTCCCAGGAGGAGATTGTGCCTGGAGCCAGGTTCAGGAGCCAGGTGCGGGCCCCGTCCTTGAGTGCCATTGGGAACCAGTTCGCCATGACCTTCTCGTCTTCGTTGGCAGCTTCGATGCCCAGCTCGTAGAGCTGGAGGAACTCCGCAGGGTCAGCCGTGCCGTCGTAGCGAGGAGGCAAGTCTGGCTTGAACTTGCCGGGCCACGCGACGCTGCGTAGCTTGGCGGTGAAGGCGCGGCAGCCTGCTGTGGCCACGGGAGGCCTTGGATGACGGGGAGCTTGGTCTTGCATGTCCCCACGCGCTGCAGCTGGGTGCAGCGCGGGGTCTTGACGCGCGGGAGCAGGAGCATGGTCGCGACGTGCTGGAGCAGGGAGCGCCCGAGCAGCTTCTTGCGGGCGAGGGACTTCTTGACATCTCTGCTCTTGCTGCGCTGGCGCCTGCCGGAGCGGGTTCTGCCCAGGGGCCACGCGCCTTGGATCCATGGCGCCTTCCTGAGGAGGAGGCGGTCGGGGCGCCGCCGTAACTTCATTGCCTGCGCGGGGCGGGGTGCGGTGCAGCGGAACGGACGGCGTAGGAGAGCCCCCTGCGGCGCGGATGAGCTCGGCGACGCGGTCGAGCCATTCTTCATAGACGTCGTCGACGGGGCGGTAGCGCAAGAGCTCGTTCGCCGCGATGAGTGCAGCTCAAGCCTCCATGGGCGCGCGGAGCGCGCGGGATGAAGAACCAGCTGGGGTGAGCCAGGGAGTTGCGGTGCGGCCGTCTTGCCACACGGACGGATGCTGGGACGATGCTTGCCGCTCGTCCCCCGCCGGGCCGGTGGCGGCGTTGACGGGGAACGGTGAGGGCGCTCGCCAACAGGGGCCGTCTGGGCAACGCAGGAAGCAAGCACGGCCCGGCGCTCGGCGCGGGCCCGACGAGCGTCAGACATGGGCGTGATGGTCGGAGGAGAACGGGGTGGTGGAAGACGAATCCCAGCGCACCCCTACCTGGCGCGCCAAATGTCGGATTTCGGGTTCCAGCAGACCCTTGAGGTTCGAACACTGGGGTGCGCGCGGAGCTTTCGTCTCCTACCTACCTGCACCCCTCCGCCTTGCTAGGATCTAAACTAAGGAAAGAACAACACAAGAGACACAGGGTTTATACTGGTTCGGGCCACCGTTGTGGTGTAATACCCTACTCCAGTGTGTGGTGTGGTGGATTGCCTCTTGAGCTGATGATGATGAACAATACAAGGAAGAACAGCCTCGCGAGGGTCTGTTCTTCGCTGGGGCGATGAACTGCTGGGAGGAGCTCAGTCGCCTCTCTCTCTCTCTCTCTCTCTCTTTCTTTTTGCCCTCGGTCCTCTCTCTTCTGTCTAGCGGGTGGCCGGTCCTATTTATAGGGGCCCTGGTCCTCTTCCCAAATATCGAGCAGGAAGGGAGCCAACAATGGCGGGCTAATTTGAAGGGGGACAGCTAGTACTAGCTATCCTGACAAAAGTAGTCTTCGCCTGCGCATAGCTCTGGTGATGACGCCGTCTTGGGCTCCACGGCGACCTCCATCTCGTAGTCCTCCTGGTCTTGGTCTCGTTGCACCGAAATGGCAACCTTTGCCTGATTCCTCAGTACTCCGCGGCTGCGCTTGCCCCCTTTGCACCAAAGAGGAAAGGAGGACACTGCGCGGGCTGGCACCCGCCTGGCGCCCTCGGTCGTCATGGCTTGCGTCACGGGCACCTCGTGAGGTACCCCGCCTTGATCTCTCCGCCTCCTCGTGAGCCAGCCTGATGAGGCCGTGCCTGAGGAAGCTCCGCGTCGTCCGCCCCGCGAGGCTTGGCCCCTTGCGAGGGTCTTGGGTTTGTGTTGGTGAAGATGGGCCGCGCTGGGCCCCCTTTTGAGCCACGCCGCAGACCGCAGGCAGGCAAGTCTGGGGACCCCCGTTCCCAGAACGCCGACAACATATACTCGTCAACCTCTCAATCCCAAGAGTTGACGAAACGAGCTCTTGAGAGCAAAGATGACTTGGGATCTTGTGGATTGTCCTTCCCACCATTCCCTTCATGCAACGTCTTCGCGCATTCCTTTTACTTGGCTCTCACACGGCTTTGGGCTATATATCACTTGTTACGTTATGCCCATTTTCTCGTGTTCACTTTGCATGCTATGCCTCTTTCTATGATTTTGCCATGCAATTGTGACCCTTGCTTGCATCTACCCATGATTCACCATTTTACTACTCATATGTGTATTTGCATGCTTGGTGGAGATCCTTGTTGCTATTGCCATGTTTACCATGTGCCTCATGCTATTGATGCTTGTTGTCTTGGGAGAGTCATGATGTCCCATTGCTATTTACATAGGACTTCTTGCCAACACCATGACCCTACTTTTCTCATATCTTGCTTCCATACTTGTGATATGTCATGTGCATTATGTATGCACACTATTTATACACATGACATGATTGCCATGATTACCTCTAGTACGTTGCATCTTCGCACTACTAGCTTGCACCACTTGATCAATATGATTGCTTGCTTTGTCGCATCACCCATGTTCCATTCTTACTCGCTTTCTTGGGTTGATGACATATATGTTCATGCCTCTCACATGATCTATCTTGTTCATTGTCGCTTACCTCCAATTGTTGCATCTCTTGGAGACATGGACATATTACATGTGCTGCATTCTTGTTTGATTGAGCCTATTGTATTTGGTTGTTCTCGCATCATATGCCTCCATACTATGAAATGCTCCCTTGTTCTTTCTTATGATGAGCATGATGCGTACACTTGTTGGGTATTTTACCACACAAATGATAGGTTTTGCATTTCCGCTAACCTCATTTGTTTTTCCAAGTGTTTGTCATGTTCTTTCATTTTGAAGGATTCACAAGGCGATACCGTCATGAGACAATTTGGTCATGTGAAGGCATACATGATGTGCAACACCAACATTTGCGAGAATCTCCTAAAGGTGAACTCCTTCCCTTTGATCCATCCTCAATTACACATATTGGATGGGTCACTCTTTCATTGTTGTCTCCTTCTTGTTGTCTACAGATACATCTCGCGAACGGAGGAGCGACATGGGAGATTTGCTCTATGGACCTTCAAGTTGAGGAGCGCACAGATTTATTGGAGGCACCTTCGAACCTCCACTCATGCCATGCGATCGAGCATTGGTACACCAACACCTCCATATTTGTTGATTGTGCTCACACATGTCATGCTCGATGGACATATAATACACATGACAAATTTGCATCTTATGCATGGATTGACTCACATTATGATTGCCTTGTTGCATCTTGTATCCCCATGTCATCCATGATATATGAGCTTGTGCATTTTCTTAGCAAATTTTCTGTGATCTACCTTGATGGCATATTCATACATCATGATCATATTGCCCATCATCAATTGCATGATCACATACTCATTTTGACCACCAATTACCATGTTCATGCTTTTGATAAACCATCCCAATATGACATCATTTTGCACCATGGTTGCATTGATCATATTCACAATACATTTGTGTGCACAATGAATGCTTTTGCTCCCATGAATGCTTTGCATATCATTCTATATCATCTTCATAAGCTTCATGCGCTTTGTAACGAACAATCTTGCCAAACAGACTCATTCTTCTATGATGGACACTTTGTGTGCGCTAACCATTGCATTTCCAAGTGTACTTTGTGTTTGCTCATTTTGCATGTACCACATACCGGTGACACCTTGGAGTACTTGGATTGCACCATGCCTTCAACTCCGTCCAACTACAAGTCCGTCCACGACAACCGTTTCCATGGTGATGAGGACCACGATCCGAGGTCGGACCTTTCCCAAGGGGGGGGGGGAGATGATGCAGAGCATCCCACATTCATCCCCATGTACACTCTGACTACTCTCCAAGCCCCAAGAGGACATACGACGAGACCTCGAACATACGCCATCGGACACAAGGAACCAAGAGGAAGACCATGGACAAGACGGCGAGGACACCAAACGCGAGGAAGAAGAGAAGGAGCTGCCCGGAGGCTACAACCACCGGACGACCAGTCCTTACCGGACGTCCGACCCCCCTCCAATGACCGGACGTTCGAACGTCTCTAGAAATCCAGAGCCTGAAGCCCGAGCCAAACGAGCGAACGTCCGACGCCACCGGACAAGCGGCCACTTCTGAAAATCCGGTGCTAGCTATCCCGAGCCAAAACACCGGACGTCCGAAAAGTACCGGATGACTGGACCCTCGCGAGCCACCGGATGTCCAGTACCCGTCGGATGACCGGCGCCTGTCCGTGCGCACAGTATCGGGCCAAGGCCCATGTATCCCCCACTTACCCCTTAGTGGACCTAGACTATATATACTCCTCCACATCCTCCTAGTTAGGGTTAGCAAAGTAGTAGCTCATTTAGAGATAGAGCTTTGCGCATCCACATCGGATCTACTCCTTGAGAGAGACCGCGACCCCTCTTCGGAGAAGATCCACATTGGATTCAAGACCTCCTCATGGAGAAGACCTCAAGACCTCCTTATGGAGAAGAACCGGTTACCCTATGTATCGTCCTTTGTTGGATTCGGATCATCTATCTCTTTGTGTTTCGAGGATCTAGCACATGTGCGATCGTTTGTGTTGGTTTGAGTGATTCTCTCATGTTTTCCCTCGTGTTTCCCCTCGTGTTCTTCGCGGGATCCACTCCTTTCGTGAATGATCGGCCCCTAGGATTTCCACCCTACATCACAATGACTTATTGGAAATAATACATACTGATGTATGCGGTCCAATGAGTGTTGAGGCTCGCAGCGGGTATCATTATTTTCTAAACTTCATAGATGATTTGAGCAGATATGGGTATATCTACTTAATGAAACACAGGTCTGAAATAGTTGAAAAGTTCAAAGAATTTCAGAGTGAAGTGGAGAATTATCGTAACAAGAAAATAAAGTTTGTACGATCTGATCGCGGAGGCGAATATTTGAGTTACGAGTTTGGACTTCATTTAAAACAATGTGGAATAGTTTCACAATTCATGCCACCTGGAACACCACAGCGTAATGGTGCGTCCGAACGTCGTAACCGTACTTTATTAGATATGGTGCGATCTATGATGTCTCTTACCGATTTACCACTATCATTTTGGGGTTATGCATTAGAGACAGCTGCATTCATGTTAAGTAGGGCACCATCTAAATCCGTTGAGATGACACCATATGAACTATGGTTTGGCAAGAAACCAAAGCTATCATTTCTTAAAGTTTGGGGTTGCGATGCTTATGTGAAAAAGCTTCAGCCTGATAAGCTCGAACCCAAATCGGAGAAACGTGTCTTCATAGGATACCCAAAAGAAACTGTTGGGTACACCTTCTATCACAGATCCGAATGCAAGATATTTGTTGCTAAGAATGGATCCTTTCTAGAGAAGGAGTTTCTCTCGAAAGAAGTTAGTGGGAGGAAAGTAGAACTTGATGAGGTAGTTGTACCCTCTCTCGAATTGGAAAGTAGTTCATCACAGAAATCAGTTCCAGTGATGCCTACACCAATTAGTGAGGAAGCTAATGATGATCATGAAACTTTAGATCAAGTTACTACCGAACCTCGTAGGTCAACCAGAGTACGTTCTGCACCAGAGTGGTATGGTAATCCCGTTCTGGAAGTCATGTTACTAGTCCATGACGAACCAACGAACTATGAGGAAGCGATGATGAGCCCAGATTCCGCGAAATGGCTTGAGGCCATGAAATCTGAGATGGGATCCATGTATGAGAACAAAGTATGGACTTTGGTTGACTTGTCTGATGATCGGAAAGCCATAGAGAATAAATGGATCTTCAAGAAGAAGACTGACGCTGATGGTAATGTTACTGTCTACAAAGCTCGACTTGTTGCAAAAGGTTTTCAACAAGTTCAAGGAGTTGACTACGATGAGACCTTCTCACCCATAGCGATGCTTAAGTCTGTCCGAATCATGTTAGCAATTGCCGCATTTTATGATTATGAAATTTGGTAGATGGATGTCAAAACTGCATTCCTTAATGGATTTTTTAAAGAAGAGTTGTATATGATGCAGCCAGAAGGTTTTGTCGATCCTAAAGGTGCTAACAAAGTGTGCAAGCTCCAGCGATCCATTTATGGACTGGTGCAAGCCTCTCGGAGTTGGAATATACACTTTGATAGTATGATCAAAGCATATGGTTTTATACAGACTTTTGGAGAAGCCTGTATTTAGAAGAAAGTGAGTGGGAGCTCTTTAGCATTTCTAATATTATATGTGGATGACATATTGTTGATTGGAAATAACACAAAATTTCTGGATAGCATAAAAGGATAACAGAATAAGAATTTTTCAATGAAAGACCTCGGTGAAGCTGCTTATATATTGGGCATCAAGATCTATAGAGATCGATCAAGATGCTTAATTGGACTTTCACAAAGCACATACCTTGATGAAGTTTTGAAGAAGCTCAAAATGGATCAGTCAAAGAAAGGGTTCTTGCATGCTTTACAAGGTGTGAAATTGAGTCAGACTGAATGCCCGACCACTGCAGAAGATAGATTGAAAATCAAAGTCATTCCCTATGCCTCAGCCATAGGTTCTATCATGTATGCAATGCTATGTACCAGACCAAATGTGTGCCTTGCTATGAGTTTGGCAAGGGGGTATAACAGTGATCCATGAGTAGATCAATGTACAACGGTCAAAATTATCCTTAGAGGACTAAGGAAATATTTCTTAGTTATGGAGGTGATAAAGAGTTCGTCATAAAGAGTTACGTCGATGCAAGCTTTTACATTGATCCAGATGACTCCGAGTCTCAATCTTGACACATATTGAAAGTGGGAGCAATTAGCTAGAGTAGCTCCATGGAGAGCATTGTAGACATAGAAATTTGCAAAATACATATGAATTTGAATGTGGCAGACCCATTGACTAAACTTCTCTCACAAGCAAAACATGATCACACCTTAGTACTCTTTGGGTGTTAATCACATAGCGATGTGAACTAGATTATTAACTCTAGTAAACCCTTTGGGTGTTGTTCACATGGCGATGTGAACTATGGGTGCTAATCACATAAAGATGAACTATTGGTGTTAATCACATGGCGATGTGAACTAGATTATTGACTCTAGTGCAAGTGGGAAACTGAAGGAAATATGCCCTACAGGCAATAATAAAGTTGTTATTTATATTTCCTTATATCATGATAAATGTTTATTATTCATGCTATAATTGTATTAACTAGAAACTTGATACATCTGTGGATACATAGACAAAACAAAGTGTCCCTAGTAAGCCTCTACTAAACTAGCTCGTTAATCAAAGATGGTTACATTTCCTAACCATAGACATGTGTTGTCATTTGATGAATGGGATCACATCAGTAGGAGAATGATGTGATGGACAAGACCCATCCATTAGCATAGCATAATGATCATTAAGTTTTATTGGTATTGCTTTCTTCATGACTTATACATATTCCTTTGACTATGAGATTATGCAACTCCCGAATACCGAAGGAATAGCTTGTGTGCTATCAAACGTCACCACGCAACTTGGTGATTATAAAGATGCTCTACAGGTATCTCCAAAGGTGTTTGCTGGGTTGGCATAGATCGAGCTTAGGATTTGTCAGTCCGAGTATCGGAGAGGTATCTCTAGGCCCTCTCGGTAATGCACATCATGATAAGACTTGCAAGCAATGTGACTAATGAGTTAGTTGCGGGATGATGCATTACGTAACGAGTAAAGAGACTTGCCGGTAACGAGATTGAACTAGGTATGAGGATACAAACGATCGAATCTCGGACAAGTAACATACCGATGACAAAGGGAATGACGTATGTTGTCATTGCGGTTTGACCGATAAAGATCTTTGTAGAATATTGTAACGCCCACGATGCGGCTATAGCTCCCACGTTTCGAGGCACCACTTCGAGGCATAACCGCATGGTGGTTTAATTGCAAGAAGGGTCATCTTCACAACATCCCATGTAATGAACAAGAAAGGGATTAAAAGAGTTGGCTTACACTCGCCACATCACACAGTATTCAAATAAGTTCATACATCATTAGAGTACACTCATAGTCCGACTACAGACATCCAAATGAAAAGAAGATAACCCAACTGCTAGATCCCCGATCATCCCAACTGGGGTCCACTACTGATCATCAGGAAACGACACGTAGTAACGACCAAGGTCCTCGTCGAACTCCCACTTGAGTCCGGTAGCATCACCTTCACTGGTATCATTGGCACCTACAACTGTTTGGAAGTATCCGTGAGTCACGAGGACTCAACAATCTCACACCCGCGAGATCAAGACTATTTAAGCTTATGGGTAGGACATGGTTATGAGGTGGAGTTGCAGCAAGCACTAAGCAAATATGGTCGCTAACATACGCATACAAGAGTAAGATGAGAAACTACGCAACGATCAATAAGCTAGAAGTGATCAAGAAGTGATCCTGAACTACTTACGTTCAAACATAACCCCACCGTGTTCACTCCCCGAGCCTCATCAGAAAGAGACCATCACGGTTACACACACGGTTGGTGTCTTTTAGTTAAGTCAAGTGCCAAGTTCTCTACAACCGGATATTAGCATATTCCCATCTGCCACATAACCGCGGGCACGACTCTCAAAAGTTTAATCCCTGCAGGGGTATCCCAACTTAGCCCATGACAAGCTCACAATCCGCGGAGACAATCCTCCATCGCGGGACCCTCCGATCAGACTCGGAATCCCGACGCACAAGATATTTCGACAATGGTAAAACTAGTCCAGCAAGACCTCCCGATGCACCGACCTAGCCTGATAGGAGTGGCGCGATCTTGTTCTCAGGGTACACCGGATGAGCTAAGCGTACATGTATCAACATAACCCAAGTTTCCAAGGGATGGTCCCGCACGACGCTCTAGTTTGGACCAACACTCATGTGGAGCACAGGCCCGCATGGGGGGGGGGGGGGGGTGATTAAGTCCATGAGGTTCGGAAAGTCCCTATGCAAGTTTTAGTTGTTATTAGGCAAATGGTGAAACCAAGGTTGGGCCTTGCTGGAGGAGTTTCATTCAAAGTGAACTATCAAGAGGGGCCCATAAACCCTCATCGTGTTAGGGACGCAAAATCAAGGAACATAACACCGGTATGATGGAAACTAAGGCAGCAAGAGTGGAACAAAACACCAAGCAAAAGGCCTAGCCTTCCACCCTTTAGCAACTATATAGATGCATTAATTAAATAAGAGATACTGTCATATCCCAACATATCCATGTTCCAACATGGAACAACCTGCAAGGCACCTGCAACTAGCAGCGCTACAAGAGGGGCTAAGCAAAAGCCGTAACTTAGCCAAACAATGGTTTGCTAGGAAGGTGGGTTAGAGGCTTGACATGGCAACATGGGAGGAATGATAAACAAGTGGTAGGTAGCGCGACATAACGATAGAATGAACAACTAGCAAGCAAAGATAGAAGTGATATCGGGGGTAATGATCATCTTGCCTGCAAAATCCTCAGAGTTGTCGAAAGCTTGCTCCTCGTTAGCATACTCAACAGGTTCCTCATTCACATACTCGTCTCCCGGCTCTACCCAAAGCAAGAACACAAGCAATGGAACAACAATCAATCACGGTGCAATGCACAAGCAACATGATGCAAGACATGGCATGGTATGCAAGGTATGATGTGCAATGCATATGGATACTCCGGAAGGGAAAAGAAGAATAAGGCATCAACTTGGCAAACCAAGTATGCTGCTGGAAAGCTGGGGTGATTTTGCTCGAAATCGATATAAGGATCACCGGAAACGGATGCACGGTTTGCAAATGACAAGCAAAACAAGAATGACGCAAATCTGCGATTAACAGCATCATAACACTTAGAACGCAACAAGAAACTATGCTACAACACTCAAACATAGCAACAAAGCACATGGACATAAAGTAAAGGTGAAGCTCTACAAATCATGAACACTGAGATCCTGCTATAACTCACTAGAACAAGCTCAAGATGGCATGGAAAAAATGCAAATGATATCAGCTTCACACACTTTGTGAAAATACTAGACATGTCAAAACAACATCATATAGCAATGTTTAGAGCTATCAAACAACATGCTACAGGAACTTATCATTGCAAACAAAGGCATGGCATGCTAGTACTAAAAGCATAGAACAAAACTCTCTTACTGAACTTTAACAAAAGATGCATAGAAAATGATGTGGCACCCATGCAAACATGGCATGTTATATGAATAGTTTCAGACTTAGAAGAAAAACAGAGCATGGCAGGAACAGATTCATGATAGCAACTTTGCAAGCTCAATTCACTCACCACAAGGCATTTCATGGCTAAACAAGATAATAAACAGTAAGTAGACATATATAAGAAGCTAAACATGGCAAGAACAAGTTCATAGGATACATGTATCACTAGCAAAACACATGGCAAAACTGATCATCATGTTAACAAACTGCCAGGAACAATATTTAGAAAAAGTAGAGCAAGGAAATGACATTCTAGTTTACTCCATAATTGCAACCAGAGGCATTAATGGATATAGCAATACCACATATTCAAAACATGCTCACTTATCTATCTCAAAATGCGCATGGATCTGATGGTAGCAACAAGTTTACATAGCATCAAAATGTAACAAGAGAAGACTTAGCAAAATCACTGTCTGAAAATAGCAACATCATGAGGCCTACTTTGCATGCTCGTTATAGTCACCACATAGCTCACAAAAATACAAGACTTGCACCTCTGTAAATATGGCATGACAGAGCTCATAAAACATGTAGACATCATGATCATAGGATGCACACACAAAATGCGAAGAAAAAGACAAATCAACAAGTTCTGTTAAATTCCAGCTGACAACATCATATAGCACTTTCGCAATGAAGATTAGGGCATCAATATGGACAGTAACATGCATGCAAATGACACTAACATGAAGAGCATCACGAGTGGAACATTTTTATATATCATGCATGCAAAACGGAGCTACAGTCATGAAGATATGGCATGTCGAAGTAGGGCACAAAATGCTAGGGATTTCGGCAACTTGGGGAAAATTATACCTCCTCACGAGATCTAGGGTTCGGGCATGGAAGCCGCGGCGAGGCGAGCTCGTCGCCGACGAGGGAGAGGAGACACCGGGGTCGAAGTCCGGCGAGACGGGGCCGGCGGAGGCGAGGTCCGGCGACCGGAGCTGGGGCGGCGGCGGGGTGCGGCACGGGCGGCGGAGGCCGGGCGGCACGGGCGCGGGAGGTCACAAGGCGGCGGCGGGCAGGCGGCGAGGCGGCAACGGGCGACGCGGCGGCGGCGGAAGGGCGGAGCGGCGGCGGTGGCCGATCTGGGCCGGGAGGGCCCCTCCTGGGCCCCGGCGGGTCGGTGGCGGTGTGGCGTGGTGGGAGTGGGCGAAGGACACGTGGCAAGGTGCGGTTGGAGGAGAGCGTCGGATGGACGCGTCCGGCGGGCGCGGACGCGTCCGGCGGCGCGGTGGAGGCGATAGACTAGGGTTTCGTCCGCAAATTTGGAGGGGGAGAGGCATATTTATAGGTAGAGGGAGCTAGGAGTGTCCAAATGAGGTGCGGTTTTCGCCCACACGATCGTGATCCAATGATGGAGAGCATGGAGGGGGTTTAGATGGGTTAGTGGTATGTTTTGGAGGGGTGTTGGGCTGCAACAAGAGAGGGGCTTTTGCGGTTACTCGGTTAACCGTTGGGACATCAAACGACCTCCAAATGGAATGAAATTTGACAGGCGACCTACCGGTGATGTACCAAGGCCACTCGAAAAATCTCGACCCATTCCGAGAACGATTTTCTCCCACTCACGAAACGAGGTTTGAGGGGGTGCAATGGGTGCATGTGGGAGTGTCGGATCGCGAAACGGACAACGGGAAAAAATACTGGATGCCTGAGACGAACATGAATGCAAATGAGATGCACATGATGACATGATATGAAATGCATGACGTGAACAAAATGCAAAACAAAGACAAAAGCCCAACAACGAAGGAAAAATCATATCACATAGCCAGAAATGGCAAGAGTTGGAGTTACAACAATGGAAAGTTACATCCGGGGCGTTACAACACTCCACCGCTACAAGAGGATCTCGTCCCGAGATCTAGGACTGAAAGAACTTCAGATATTCAGAACAGAGGTGATCCTCACGTTCCCAGGTGGCTTCATGGTCAGAATGGTGTGACCATTTAACTTTCATGAATTTGATTGACTTGTTGCGAGTTTTGCGCTCGGTTTCTTCAGGAATGGCAACGGGATGCTCATGATAAGACAAATCTTTTTGGAGATCAATCTCTTCGAAGTTGATAGTGCGCTCAGGCGTCTTGAAGCACTTGCGAAGCTGTGGCACGTGAAACACATCATGCACATTTGCGAAGTTGGATGGAAGCTCGAGTTAATAGGCGAGGTCACCTATGTTGCCAATGTTCTTGAAAGGACCCACGTATCTCGGAGCAAGCTTCCCTTTGATACTGAAGCGTCGAGTACCTTTCATTGGAGAGACGTGGAGGTAGACATGGTCTGCGATCTCGAAAGCCAAGTCACGGTGCTTACTATCATAGTAACTCTTATGGCACGATTGCGCGGCTTTGAGGTTTTCATGGATGACTTTACACATTTCATCAACTTCTGTGATCAAGTCGTTGTAAAGAAGTTGGCGTTCACCAGTCTCAGACCAATTGAGAGGAGTACAACACTTTCTGCCATAAAGAATTTCGAATGGGGCCTTGCCCGAACTTGCTTGGAAGCGTTTGTTGTAGGAGAACTCGGCATATGGAAGACAATCTTCCCACTTCATACCGAAAGAGATGACATAAGCCCTGAGCATGTCTTCGAGGATTTGATTGACATGCTCGACTTGGCCACTTGTTTGAGGATGAAAGGCCGTGCCGAAGCGAATGTTGGTGCCCATGGCCTTCTGGAAGGATTCCCATAACTTAGATGTGAAAATGCTTCCGCGGTCTGAAGATATCAATTGCGGAATGCCATGCAACGAGACAATTCTGGAGGTGTATAGCTATGCCAACTCAGCTGCTATGATAGATTCTTTGATTGGAAGGAAATGAGCCACTTTTGTAAGCTTGTCAATGACCACAAAAATAGCATCATTCCCATGCTTGGACTTAGGAAATCCAGTAATGAAGTCCATTTTGATATGGTCAAACTTCCATTCTGGAATAGCAAGAGGATGGAGGAGACCAGCTAGTCGTTGGTGTTCTTCTTTCACCCTTCGGCAGCCATCACATTCATTCACGAATTGTGCAATCTCTCGCTTCATTCGAGTCCACCAATATGACTGCTTGAGGTCATGGTACATCTTCGAACTGCCCGGATGAATGGACAGAAGAGAATTGTGCGCTTCCTTCATTATGACCTTCCTTAGATCACCTTTAGGAACCACAATCTGGTCCTCGAAGAATAAAGTGTCTCTGTCATCAATGCGATAGCACTTGTATTTGGATAAGCCCTTGGCAATACCATGTTTCACCTTCTTCACCATGGTATCAAGGAGTTGTGCCTCACGAATTTGATGTTCCAAAGTTGGAGTGACTTGAAGGCTGGCAAGAAAACCTTGAGGAACAACTTGGAGGTTGAGCTTGCGGAAAGCTTCACAAAGATCTGGTTGGAATGGCTTGAGAATTAAGCTTTTGCAATAAGCCTTTCTGCTCAAAGCATCTGCAATCACATTCACCTTGCCTGGAGTATATTCAATACTTGATTGCACTCTTGAATTATTTCGACCCAATGAGTTTGCCTGAGGTTAAGGTTGGGTTGAGTGAAGATATACTTGAGGCTCTTGTGATCGGTGAAAATGTCCACTTGCCTTCCCAACAAGAGATGTCTCCATGTTATTAATGCATGGACAATTGCCGCCAACTCAAGATCGTGAGTGGGGTAATTCCTTTCGTTGGGCTTCAATTGATGAGAGGTATAGGCCACAACTTTCTTCTCTTTCATTAACACAGCGCCCAGACCTTGCAAAGAGGCATCACAGAAAACTCCATATGGCTTGGATTCATCAGGAGGAGTTAAGACAGGAGCTGAGACTAGATTCTCTTTGAGAGTGTTGAAAGAAACCTCACACTCAGGTGTCCAGACATACTTGACATGCTTCTATAGGAGGTTGGAAAGAGGCTTTGCAATCTTTGAGAAATCCTCAATGAATCTTCAACAATAGCTTGCAAGTCCAAGAAAACCGCGGAGCTGCTTGATGATACGTCTCCAATGTATCTATAATTTTTGATTGTTCCATGCTATTATATTATCTATTTTGGATATTTAATGGGCTTTAATTTACCTTTTTATATTATTTTGGGACTAACCTACTAACCAAAGGCCCAATGCAAATTGCTGTTTTTTTGCCTATTTTAGTGTTTCAAAGAAAAGGAATATCAAACGGAATCCAAACGGAATGAAACCTTCGGGAGAGTTATTTTTGGAACAAACGTGATCCAGGAGACTTGGAGTGGCCGTCAAGAAAGAAGCGGGGAGGCCACGAGGCAGGGGGCGCCCAGGGGGCAGGCGCGCCCCCATCCTAGTGGGCCCCTCACAGCTCCACCGATGTACTTCTTCCTCCTATATACACCCATATACCCTGAAAACATCCAGGAGCACCACGAAACCCTATTTCCACTGCCGCAACCTTCTGTACCCATGAGATCCCATCTTGGGGCCTTTTCCGCGCTCTGCCGGAGGGGGAATCGGTCACGGAGGGTTTCTACATCAACACATAGCCTCTCCGATGATGTGTGAGTAGTTTACTACAGACCTTCGGGTCCATAGTTATTGGCTAGATGGCTTCTTCTCTCTCTTTGGATCTCAATACAGAGTTCTCCTCGATTCTCTTGGAGATCTATTCGATGTAATTCTTTTTGCGGTGTGTTTATCGAGATCCGGTGAATTGTGGGTTTATGATCAAGATTATCTATGAACAATATTTGATTATTTTCTAAAATCTTTTATGCATGATTTAAATATCTTTGCAAGTCTCTTCTAATTATCAGTTTGGTTTGGCCTACTAGATTGATCGTTCTTGCAATGGGAGAAGTGCTTAGCTTTGGGTTCAATCTTGCGATGTCCTTTCCCAGTGACAGCAGGGGCAGCAAGGCACGTATTGTATTGTTGCCATCGAGGATAAAAAGATGGGGTTTATATCATATTGCTTGAGTTTATCCCTCTACATCATGTCATCTTGCCTAATGCGTTACTCTGTTCTTATGAACTTAATACTCTAGATGCATGCTGGATAGTAGTCGATGTGTGGAGTAATAGTAGTAGATGTAGAATTGTTTCGGTCTACTTGTCGCGGATGTGATGCCTATATACATGATCATGCCTAGATATTGTCATAACTATTCACTTTTCTATCGATTGCTCGACAGTAATTGGTTCACCCGCAGTAGAAATTTCTATCTTGAGAGAAGCCACTAGTGAAACCTATGGCCCCCAGGTCTATCTTCCATCATATTATTTTCCTATGAATTTGCTATTTCTATTTGCAAATTTTATTTTCCAATCTATACAACAAAAATACCAAAAATATTTATCTTATTATCTCTATCAGATCTCACTCTCGTAAGTGACCGTGAAGGGATTGGCAACCCCTTTATCATGTTGGTTGCGAGGTTCTTATTTGTTTGTGTAGGTACTAGGTGACTTGTGTGCTATCTCCTACTGGATTGATACCTTGGTTCTCAAAACTGAGGGAAATACTTACGCTACTGTGCTGCATCACCCTTTCCTCTTCAAGGGAAAATCAACACAAGCTCAAGAGGTAGCAAGAAGGATTTCTGGCGCCGTTGCCGGGGAGGTTGCATCAAGTCAAGACATACCAAGTACCCATCACAAACTCTTATCCCTCGCATTACATTATTTGCCATTTGCCTCTCATTTTCCTCTCCCCCACTTCACTTTTGCCATTTTATTCGCCTTCTTCCCGTATATATCTTTGTTTGTGTTTCCATGTGCCTTCCATTTGCTTGCATCTTTGCTTGCTAAAAATCTATTGATATGGATCCACTTAAAGTGTTCTACTTGGATCATCTTTGGTCCTTATGCGCTCGTGCTGAAACCCCAACTAGCCTAGTTGATGGGAAATCTTTAGATGAGCATGCTCATTTTGTGCATCACCGTTTTTCTGAAAAAGGGAGACTTTTATGGGATCAAATAAACATATTGCTGTGTTATGCTTGGAATCTTTGTGAAATTTATGATTTTACTTGTTGCTCTAAGAACCCTAAAAAACACCTCCCCTACGTATGTGAGGTTAATGATAATGAAATCTTATCTTCTTATGCAAAGGGTGTTTATAGTTACTACGATATCGAACAAATTGAAGAATTTGTTGCTTTTAAGGGTGCTTATGAAGTTGCTTCTTTGATTGAAAAGTATGATATTACTCTCTACGAATCTGAAAATTTTGACATACTTAAATATTGCTATGAAAACTATGCTCGTAATGTCTATGTCAAAGAATTTATTGAAAGAATGACCGATATGCATGAATCTATAGATAATTATGATTCCGATGATTTGATTGAAATATCCCTTGATGAACATGATGCTTGCTATTCTTTTGGCCATGATGCCAATATTTATGAAGATGAATTTGCTATAGTTCATTATGTTAAACATGATATCGTTGCTATTGCACCCATACTTGATAGTTTCTTCGATGAAAATCATGATTTCAATGATGTTACCATAAATTATATTCATGTAAATTGTGCTAATTATATGCAAAACCCTAAGCTTGGGGAAGCTAGTTTTGCTATGTCCTCTACTTGTTGCAATGATCATGATTGGGGTGATTCTTCTTATGATCTTGAAAATTTATTTAAGCCCCATGATGAATATGAGATTGATGATAATGTTTGCAATAATATTGAAAGTGGGTTTGGAAGAGTGTCAACTTTAGATCCCATATATTTGGAGAATGTTCAATCTTATGAAATTTTTGATAAAAGTGGGTTTGGAGAGGTCATGACTTTAGTTAATGTTAATCCCACTATTTTGGAAGAGTGTCAACTTTGCATGCATGTGGATCGTGTTGAAAATATTTTATGTGATAGATATTTTGTTGAATTTTCTTATGATCCCACATGTAATTATTATGAGAGAGGAAAATATGGCTGTAGAAATTTTCATGTTACTAAATTACCTCTCGTTATGTTGAGATTTCTATTGTTTCTTTCCTCTTCCTTGCATATGCTAGTTTTTGCTTGCTATGATAATTTGTTTGCCTATAAGATGCCTATGCATAGGAAGTATGTTATACTTAGATGTGTTTGTCACGTGTTTCATGATGCTCTCTTTGCGCTTCAATTCTTGTCTTTCATGTGAGCATCATCAAAATTATTAATGCCTAGCTAGGGGTGTTAACCGACAGCGCTTGTTGGGAGGCAACCCAATTTTATTTTTGTTTCTTTTTTTGTTCCTGTTTAGTAATAAATATTTCATCTAGATTATGTTTATATGTGGTTTTATGCTTTTAGTTAGTGTTTCTGCCAAGCAGAACCTTCGGGAAGACTTTGGGGAAGTTTATGTGATCTTGCTTTGAAAAAAACAGAAACTTTAGCGCTCACGAGATTTGCTGCCATTTTTCACTGGAGAGTGTGATTAGGTTGATTATTTTTGCAGATGATTAATATACAAATTACACACGTCCACCAGTTTATTTCATAATTTTTGGGGTTACAGAAGTATTCGAAACCTACAGATTACTACAGACTGTTCTGTTTTTGACAGATTCTGTTTTTCGCGTGTTGTTTGCTCGTTTTGATGAATCTATGGCTAGTATCGGGGGGTATGAACCATAGAGAAGTTGGAATACAGTAGGTTTAACACCAATATAAATATAGAATGAGTTCATTACAGTACCTTGAAGTGGTGGTTTGTTTTCTTATACTAACGGAGCTCATGAGATTTTATGTTGAAGTTTTGTGTTGTGAAGTTTTCAAGTTTTGGGTAAAGATTTGATGGATTTTGGAACAAGGAGTGGGAAGAGCCTAAGCTTGGGGATTCCCGAGGCACCCCAAGGTAAAATTCAAGGACATCCAAAAGCCTAAGCTTGGGGATACCCCGGAAGGCATCCCCTCTTTCGTCTTCGTCCATCGGTAACTTTACTTGAGGCTATATTTTTATTCACCACATGATATGCGTTTTGCTTGGAGTGTCTTGTATGATTTGAGTCTTTTCTTTTTAGTTTACCACAATCATCCTTGCTGTACACACCTTTTGGGAGAGACACACATGAATTGGAATTTATTAGAATACTCTATGTGCTTCACTTATATCTTTTGAGCTAGATAACTTTGCTCTAGTGCTTCACTTATATCTTTTTAGAGCACGGTGGTGGTTTTATTTTATAGAAATTATTGATATCTCATGCTTCACTTATATTATTTTGAGAGTCCTTTAGAACAGCATGGTAATTTGCGTTGGTTATAAAATTAGTGCTAATATGATAGGCATCCAGGATGGGTATAATAAAAACTATCATAGAAAGTGCCTTGAATACTATGAGAAGTTTGATACTTGATGATTGTTTTGAGATATGAAGATGGTGATATTAGAGTCATGCTAGTTGAGTAGTTGTGAATTTTAGAAATACTTGTGTTAAAGTTTGTGATTTCCGTAGCATGCACGTATGGTGAACCGTTATGTGATGAAGTCTGAGCATGGTTTATTTATTGACTGTCTTCCTTATGAGTGGCGGTCAGGGACGAGCGATGGTCTTTTACTACCAATCTACCCCCCCAGGAGCATGCACGTAGTACTTTGTTTCGGTAACTAATAGATTTTTGCAATAAGTATGTGAGTTCTTTATGACTAATGTTGAGTCCATGGATTATACGCACTCTCACCCTTCCACCATTGCTAGCCTCTCTAGTACCGTGCAACTCTTGCCGATACCATAAACCCACCATATACTTTCCTCAGAACAGCCACCATACCTACCTATTATGGCATTTCCATAGCCATTCTAAGATATATTCCCATGCAACCTACCACCGTTCCGTTTATTATGACATGCTTCATCATTGTCATATTGCTTTGCATGATCATGTAGCTGACATCGTATTTGTGGCAAAGCCACCTTCATAATTCTTTCATACATGTCACTCATGAGTCATTGCACATCTCGGTACACCGCCGGAGGCATTCACATAGAGTCATATTTTGTTCTAAGTATCTAGTTGTAATTCTTGAGTTGTAAGTAAATAAAAGTGTGATGATCATCATTATTAGAGCATTGTCCCAAGTGAGGAAAGGATGGTGGAGACTATGATTCCCCCACAAGTCGGGATGAGACTCCGGACAAAAAAATAGACCATAAAAAATAAAAAGAGAAAAAGGCCCAAATAAAAAAATGAGAGAAAAAGAGAGAAGGGACAATGTTACTATCCTTTTTCCACACTTGTGCTTTAAAGTAGCACCATGATCTTCATGATAGAGAATCTCCTATGTTGTCACTTTCATATACTAGTGGGGATTTCACATTATAGAACTTGGCTTGTATATTCCAATGATGGTGATGCAGAGCATCCCACGTTCATCCCCATGTACACTCCGACTACTCTCCAAGCCCCAAGAGGACATATGATGAGACCTCGCACATACGCCATTGGACACAAGGTGAACTCGCTCCTCTCCAAACTTTTGCTTTCTACATGTGAGACATGGCTTCTACCTCCAACGCGTGTGCTATGCATGATCAGGTACTTAGAGGAAATCCTCGGAGCCACCACATCCAACGGACGAGCTAGCGAGGACGCCAAGTACAAGGACCAAGAGAAGAAGCTGCCCAAAGTCTTCAACCACTGGACGACCGGGCAACGCCGGACGTCCGACGCCTGGGCACTCATCCATCAAGAAGGGCCAGCCAACGGAAGCTATACCGGCCGGACGTTCGACAAGTACTGCACGTCCGACACACTCCCGCGACCGGATGCCCGACCGTCTCCGGAAATCCGGCGCCACCTCAACTGAGCCAAAACGCCGGACGTCCGACAAGTACCGGACGACTGGACCCTCGCGTGCCACCGAACGCCCGATACCTGTCGGACGACCGGCGCCTGTCTGTGCATAGAGATCCGGCCCGAGGCCCATGTATCCCCCACTTACCCCTTCGTGTCCCTAGACTATATATACTCCTCCACCTCCTCCTAGTTAGGGTTAGCGTTATGTTAGCTCATATGTGAGGTAGAGCTTCGCTCATCCCTACGGATCTACTCCTTGAGAGAGACCACGGCCCCTCTTCGGAGAAGATCCATGTTGGATTCAACACCTCGTCATGGAGAAGACACGAAGACCTCCTCACTGCGAAGAACCGGTTACCCTTTGTATCGTCCCTTATTGATCGTGGATCTTGTATCTCTCTTTGTGTTTCGAGGATCTAGCATATGTGTGACTTAATCTTGTTGGTTTTAGTGTTTCTCTTGTGTTTCCCCTCGTGATTCCCCTCGTGTTCTTCGTGTTCTTCGCAGAATCCACTGCTTTCATGAAAGATCGGCCATTTAGGGTTCCACCCTACATCAGACGGGCTTCCTCAAAATGCCCTAGGTCTTCGTGAGAAAGCGAGTTGGATGCACACCCACTTAGTTTCGTTTGTTGAGCTTTCATACACTTATAGCTCTAGTGCATCCGTTGCATGGCAATCCCTACTCACTCACATTGATATCTATTAATGGGAATCTCCATAGCCAGTTGATACGCCTAGTTGATGTGAGACTATCTTCTCCTTTGTCTTCTCCACAACCACCATTCTATTCCACCTATAGTGATATATCCATGGCTCACGCTCATATACTGCGTGAAGATTGAATTTTTTTAGAACATCAAAAGTATGAAACAATTGCTTGGCTTGTCATCGGGGTTGTGCATGATTTAAATATTTTGTGTGGTGAAGATGGAGCATAGCCAGACTATATGATTTTGTAGGGATAACTTTCTTTGGCCTTGTTATTTTGAGAAGACATGATTGCTTTATTAGTATGCTTGAAGTATTATTATTTTTATGTCAACATTAAACTTTTGTCTTGAATCTTTTGGATCTGAACATTCATGCCACAATAAAGAAAATTACATTGAGAATTATGCTAGGTAGCATTCCACATCAAAAATTCTGTTTTTATCATTTACCTACTCGAGGACGAGCAGGAATTAACCTTGGGGATGCTTGATACGTCTCCAACGTATCTATAATTTTTGATTGTTCCATGCTATTATATTATCTGTTTTGGATGTTTAATGGGCTTTAATTTACTTTTTTATATTATTTTTGGGACTAACGTACTAACCAAAGGCCCAGTGCAAATTGCTGTTTTTTTTGCCTATTTCAGTGTTTCATAGAAAAGGAATATCAAACGGAATCCAAACAGAATGAAACCTTTGGGAGAGTTATTTTTGGAACAAACGTGATCCAGGAGACTTGGAGTGGCCGTCAAGAAAGAAGCAAGGAGGCCACGAGGTAGGGGGGCGCACCCAAGGGGGCAGGCGCGCCCCCACCCTTGTGGGCCCCTCGCGGCTCCACCAACGTACTTCTTCCTCCTATATATACCCATATACCCCAAAAACATCCAAGAGCACCACGAAACCCTATTTCCACTGCCGTAACCTTCTATACCCATGAGATCCCATCTTGGGGTCTTTTTCGGCACTCCGCCGGAGGGGGAATCTATCACGGAGGGCTTCTACATCAACACCATACCCTCTCCGATGATGTGTGAGTAGTTTACCACAGACCTTCGGGTCCATAGTTATTAGCTAGATGGCTTCTTCTCTCTCTTTGGATCTCAATACAAAGTTATCCTCGATTCTCTTGGAGATCTATTCGATGTAGTTCTTTTTGCGGTGTGTTTGTCGAGATCCGATGAATTGTGGGTTTATGATCAAGATTATCTATGAACAATATTTGATTCTTCTCTGAAATCTTTTATGCATGATTTAAATATCTTTGCAAGTCTCTTTGAATTATCAGTTTGGTTTGGCCTACTAGATTGATCGCTCTTGTAATGGGAGAAGTGCTTAGCTTTGGGTTCAATCTTGCGGTGTCCTTTCCCAGTGACAGCAGGGGCAGCAAGGCACGTATTGTATTGTTGCCATCGAGGATAAAAAGATGGGGTTTATATCATATTTCTTGAGTTTATCCCTCTACATCATGTCATCTTGCCTAATGCGTTACTCTGATCTTATGAACTTAATACTCTAGATACATGCTGGATAGCGGTTGATGTGTGGAGTAATAGTAGTAGATGCAGAATCGTTTCGGTCTACTTGTCACGAACATGATGCCTATATACATGATCATGCCTAGATATTCTCATAACTATTCGCTTTTCTATCAATTGCTCGACAGTAATTTGTTCACCCACAGTAGAAATTGCTATCTTGAGAGAAGCCACTAGTGAAACCTATGGCCCCCGGGTCTATCTTCCATCATATTATTTTCCTATCAATTTGCTATTTCTATTCTGCAATCTTTATTTTCCAATCTATACAACAAAAATACCAAAAATATTTATCTTATTATCTCTATCAGATCTCACTCTCGTAAGTGACCGTGAAGGGATTGACAACCCCTTTATTTCATTGGTTGAGAGGTTCTTGTTTGTTTGTGCAGGTACTAGGTGACTTGTGTGCTATCTCCTACTGGATTGATACCTTGGTTCTCAAAACTGAGGGAAATACTCATGCTACTGTGCTGCATCACCCTTTCCTCTTCAAGGGTAAACCAACGCAAGCTCAAGAGGTAGCACTTGACATTCTGAGGAGGATCCCGATTCACAATTGCCGAAACCTTCTCCGGATTAACAGAAATGCCCTTGGCGGAGATGATATGACCAAGGTAAAGAACTTCATCAAGCCAAAACTCACATTTGGAAAACTTCGCATAGAATTGATACTCTCTGAGCTTGTCGAGCACTGTCGGTGTCAAAACCGGCGGATCTCGGGTAGGGGGCCCCGAACTGTGCGTCTAGGCCGGATGGTAACAGGAGGCAGGGGACACGAAGTTTTACCAAGGTTTGGGTCCTCTTGATGGAGGTAAAACCCTACGTCCTGCTTGATTAATATTGATGATATGGGTAGTACAAGAGTAGATCTACCACGAGATCAGAGAGGATAAACCCTAGAAGCTAGCCTATGGTATGATTGTTGTTGTGTATGTTGTCCTACGGACTAAAACCCTTCGGTTTATATAGACACCAGAGAGGGTTAGGGTTACACAAAGTCGGTTACAATGGTAGGGGATCTGCATATCTGTATCGCCAAGCTTGCCTTCCATGCCAAGGAAAGTCCCTTCCAGACACGGGACGAAGTCTTCAATCTTGTATCTTCATAGTCCAGGAGTCCGGCTGAAGGTATAGTCCGGCTATCCGAACACCCCCTAATCCAGGACTCCCTCAGTAGCCCCCGAACCAGGCTTCAATGACAATGAGTCCGGCGCGCAGATTGTCTTCGGCATTGCAAGGCGGGTTCTCCTCCAAATTCCGTGTACCTGTTGAATAAAGTCCGGTTTCTTGTAAATGTTGCGCTCCTTGGCTTCTACGCCCAATAATGGCCGTCTCCCACGTGTCAAACGAATAAGAAAAGTTTGAGTGTTTTTTTCATTCACACCCCTAGCCGCGTAAACGAGCTGCCCATTTAAGGGGACGAGGATTTAGATCCAAACCACATCTTCCCCCCCTCCGTGAGTGTTCATCAGAGCGCATCCGACAAAGGTCCATTCCACCATGGCCAGCCATCGCAACTCCTCCTCTCGCCCTTCCAGCCCTCAGCCTGGATATTGGGAGAGATGCTGCGTCCCGCATAGCGAGTTAGTGATGCTCCAGACCAAGGGATTTCTCCCCCGGCCTATATGGTCCCGGTTCGAGCCGGTCTTGCATATAATGGCGGAAAGCAAGCGGAGAGTTCCCCTAACCCCTCCAAAGGAGAGCGGGTATGCCTTGTCCCTTATTTAATAAGAGGGCTCAGATTTCCAATCCATCCATTTCTCCGGGGGCTGCTGGAGTTCTACGGCCTCCAGCTACACAATCTCACGCCTGCCTCCGTATTGCATATAGCGGGCTTCGTAGCCCTTTGCGAGCTGTTTTTGGCTGTTGAGGCTCATTTCGGGCTATGGAAAAGGTTATTCTGCCTTGTGCCCCGCTCTAAGGAGGGGTCAATGTATCAAGCGGGCGGAGCCGAAGTGTGGCGCATCGCTGGGACCGTATATCTATCCGGAACCCTCAGAATGGTTTTACATAGAGGACGTCCCGCTGCCAGATCCTGTTCGGATCGGCCTCCCTGAGTTCGACAGTGCTCCCTTAAAGAAGCGCCTAAGCTGGCGTCCATGGAGCCCTCAGAGGGAAAGTGACAGGGGCATCATTTACCTGATGGGCCGAATAAGATTGTTAGCCCATTCCGGACTGACCATGATCGGGGTTATGGCCGAATGCATCATGCGGGGGGTGCAGCCGCTTCAGTATAGAAGCCATCCCATGTGGGACTTCAACGGGGAGGACGACGCCACCCGCTACGGCCATAAGGGGCCGGATTCAGTTGCCACTCTACTAAAGATCTTGTCCACTTTGTATAAGGGAGAAGAGGAGGAATTTCTCTGCGTCAACCCACAGGGTGGATTCTCTATGCACAATCCCCCAAGTTGGGTAAGCGGTCGCATTTACTTGCCCATTTGTTTTGTATTCCCATTGGTAAATATTTAGTCTAGCGACTTCAACGCAGGAACTGCGCCGGGCTGTTAAGGAAATAAACAGCCCTCCTCCACAACCCGAGGACCCAGGAAGGTCCTTCGACCCGGCCTCTCAAGAGGATCCGAACATATCTGTGGAGCTGATCGATGGAGTGTTCCATCAATTGAGCAAGGACAACGCCTTGGTGGCCATTACGGCCGATTACCCAGGGCTAATCCCGGCCTTCCAGGTAACTGAGATCGAAGTCCCAGTACCCCGAATAGGTGTCCACCCTCTCATGTTTTCAATTTCCTGATTACAACCGAGCTTTGCAGGGGAGGTTTTTGAGACGGGAGGCCAAACCTGCGGCGGCAAGCCAATGAGGGGCCGCAGGGCCCCGTGGGCAGAAAAGAGGTGCAGTACGGACCGAGGCATCAGCGCAAAGGTATGGTGCGCCCCCTTATCCTAGGTGTTACACATGCGAGGCATATTAACACTTATGCTCTTTTCAGGACAAAGAGACCTCGCCGAACTATACCCGGAGAGGCTGCCAACCGCGCCTCAACCAGCCAGGCTCCAAAGCCTGGTCCGGAGGCGGGGCCGAACACAAGGCGCGCACCGGACGCTCCTCTGATGGAGGATGTGGACAGGTTGTCTGCCACCAACTCTGAGGTGGAGAGTGCCATGAACCACAGGCGTCGCCGGACAATTCTTCGCGATGCTTGTTTCTCCCAAGAGGCATTAGATGCCTTTAATTCGGGAGATACATACCTTCGTGCCGCTCAAAATGGTTTAGCCAGAGCCACGGAGCAATATGTAAAAGACATACGGGTAAGAAAATTTTGGTAATTATATATATACCAGTAGCCCCTGAGACTTGAAACAGTTAGAATAACTGATTTAAGGATCATTTGTTATTCAGGTTCTTACAGAAAAGAATTCCCTACTGTCCAAGGAGCTGGAAGAGTGCAAAGCCCAACTTGAGGCCGCACTAGCTGCGACAGGGGAGCCCAAAGAGACCCCCTCTGGTAATATACACTTCGAAAGATAAGTATTTTGCGGAGCGCGGCATGGGTGCGAATCTGACAAATGAAATTGCAGATGGCGCCGGATTGAATCCGGAATAGCAACACCTCCTACGCTAGCTAAAGGCTGGTGAGAAGGTGCTGACAAAGGTGAGGTAGGAGAAGAACGATCTCCAAGATGACAACACCAAGCTGGGCGTCGAGCTAAAAGATGTTCGCGCCCAACTGTCAGACTCCGTTAAGGAGAATCAGCGGCTTCGACGCGACATTTTTAGTAAGTGCTTGAACGGACCTTTGAAAGAAAGTTCGGCGGGGAAGTCGACTAACAGAGAAATGTCTGTAGGTGTGCTAACAGGTCGTCCTGCAGAGGAGATGCCCAGTTCTACGGGTGACCTTCTTCCCGAGCTCTCGCAACTGCTCGATCGAGTTCGGCAGGCGATGCGAGGCGTCGCCCAGGCCCTGTGGCCATTCATCTCCATGCCCGAGGGTCTTGGAGAGCTTGCGGAGAAGCTAAGGGGAGCACGGCAGCGCTTCCGATTGTGGAAGATATCGGCATGCCGTCAAGGCGCTAGGGAGGCCTGGGCCATGGTGAAGACGCGGTACACAAAGGTTGACCCCAATCATATGGCCGAGGTCGGTCCTGTGGGGCCCGATGGGAAGGAGATCCCTGTAAGCTTAGTGTATGGCCAAGTAGAATTGGCCGCAAAGTATTCCCAGCAGGACTGTAAATTAGACAACCTGTTAGATGGTATTGAAGAGGAATACAATCAGTCAAAATGACTATGTAATGTAATTGACATTTAGAATGCCTTCTAGCCGGATTGTAGATCGTTTGTCATGGCCGACCTTTTCGCTTCAGCCTCGGGACCTGACGGTCCAGAGCGTCTTTGAATTCCCATGCGGTTATATAAGAACCGGGGAATGCATGGAGACCAGGCGTAGGGGTCATTAGTGCGTGAACAGACAAGTGCCCGACTAGTTATGTTATATTACATGGTTAGTAAGAAACATCTTCTAGGGAGAATAGTTCCGTTAGGGGTTCCTTTCCCTGGGAGGCATGCCCATTCCGCGAAAAAATACGCGGAAAAAGCATCTGGGGCACATAAATAAAAAGATAAATGAAAAGATCATCTTTTAGGTCACCGACCGAATATTCCCTTAAGAACGCTAGCTTTCGGCTTCACCCAGTCCGAGGTACACATCCGGCTTATCCGGCAGTAGCAATCGCAGAGGTGCTCCCTTTACCGCCTAGCCGAACAATCAGGAACGTAGGGGTAAGCACAGGAGCCATGCAACCTAGCTTGGCCAAAACTTAAGTCATATCGATGCATATAATGGTGAAATAAAAGGTACATGCGGAAGTGTAACACATGTGTTGGGCATGAAGCCCGTATAAATAAGCTTCTGTTAAAAGAAGCCCCCAGGTTTAATGAGTGCGAATAGCACGCCATTTGATGAGCCTTTAAGGGCTATGAGAGAAAGGAAAGGGAGAAGGAGAGAAATGTAAGACATACAGTATAAAAAATGGACAGAGGAAGGAGACGAACACAGAGTCCGGTGCTAGGCATAGAATCTTCAGAGACGGGCTGCGTTCCATGGGTTCGGCTCGAGTCGGTTATCTGATGCGTCTCGTAGGCGGTACGCTCCACCAGTCAGGACTTGGTCGATTATGAAGGGACCTTCCCACTTGGGCTTGAGTTTGTCCTTTTTCTTGTCCGGCAGGCGTAGAACTAATTCACCAACGTTGTAGTTTTTGGCCCGTACTTCTCTGCTTTGGTATCTTCGGGCCTGCTGTTGATAGAATGCGGAACGGGCTTTTGCCACGTCACGCTCCTCCTCCAATGCGTTCAAATTGTCCTGCCGATCGAGCTCGGCTTATCTTTCTTCATACATGCGCACTTGAGGTGAGTCATGAATTATGTCGCAAGGCAAAACTGCCTCTGCGCCGTACACCATAAAGAATGGTGTGTATCCCGTGGTGCGATTCGGCGTGGTCCGCAGCCCCCAGAGTACGGAGTCGAGCTCCTCTACCCAGTGCGTGTTAGATTCCTTGAGGGACCGCACTAATCTGGGTTTGATGCCGCTCATGATAAGACCATTTGCGCGTTCGACCTGGCCGTTAGTTTGTGGGTGATAGACGGAAGCATAATCGAGCTTGATGCCCATGTTTTTGCACCAGAGTTTTACCTCGTCGGCAGTAAAGTTCGTGCCGTTATTAGTGATGATGCTGTGGGGGACGCCGTAACGGTGTACAACCCTGGATATAAAGTCTATCACCGGTCCGGATTCGGCCGTCTTAACGGGCTTGGCTTCTATCCATTTGGTGAACTTATCCACCATGACCAGTAAGTATTTTTGCTTGTGGGTTCCTCCTTTAAGGGGTCCAACCATGTCAAGCCCCCAGACCGCGAAGGGCCAAGTGATGGGGATAGTTTGGAGGGCGGTGGGTGGCATATGGCTTTGGTTTGCAAAGAGCTGGCAACCGGTGCATCGTTGGACTAAGTCCTGGGCGTCTGCCCGGGCCGTCGGCCAATAAAAGCCTGTACGGAAGGCCTTGCTTACAAGGGACCGAGCTGCCGCGTGATGACCGCTGAGTCCGGCATGAATTTCAGCTAGGAGGTTCCGCCCTTCCTCTTTGGAGATGCACCTTTGAAGGACTCCGGTCGTGCTTTTCTTATAAAGCTCTCCCTCGTGGACTTTGTAGGCTTTGGATCGCCGCAGTATGCAGCGTGCCTCATTTTGGTCCTCAGGGAGTTCCTACCTAGTAAGGTAGGTGAGGAATGGTTCCGTCCACCGGGCGATAACGGCCATTATTACGTGGACTGAAGGGGTTATTTCATTGGCAGAGCCTCTGATTGTGTCAGAATGTTCGGTATCGGGCAGTGCGGTTGGGTCCGGGCTGTTATTTTTTGGCTCCCTTTCCCATACTATGGATGGCTTGAACAGCCTTTCCAAGAAGATGTTGGGGGGGGGGGGACTACATCGCGTTTTGCGCCGATGCGTGCCAGGACATCTGCCGCCTGATTATTTTCCTGGGCTACATGGTGGAATTCAAGCCCTTCGAACTGAGCTGACATTTTTAGGACGGCATTGCGGTAGGCTACCATTTTTGGATCCTTGGCATCAAAGTCTCCATTTATTTGGGATATTGTGAGGTTCGAGTCCCCGCGCACCTCTAGGCGTTGAATGCCCATGGATACTGCCATCCGGAGACCATGTAAAAGGGCCTCATATTCGGCTGCATTGTTGGAGTCCGTGTACATAATCTGGAGTACGTATTGAACTGTGTCTCCTGTGGGGGACGTCAAAACGACGCCAGCCCCCAGTCCGGCCAACATCTTGGAGCCGTCGAAATGCATGATCCAATTTGAATATGTGCCGTACTCTTTAGGGAGTTCGGCCTCCGTCCATTCTGCGACGAAGTCGGCCAAGACTTGCGACTTGATGGCTTGCCGTGGCTTGTAAGTTATGTCGAACGGGAGGAGCTCAATGGCCCATTTTGCAATCCGGCCCGTTGCGTCACAGTTGTTTATAATATCGTTAAGCGGTTCTTCCGAGGCTACTATTATTGAACACTCTTGAAAGTAGTGTCGTAGCTTCCGGGATGCCATGAATACTGCATACGCAATCTTTTGATAATGCGGGTACCGTGATTTGCAGGGAGTGAGGACAGTGGACACATAATAGACCGGCTTTTGAAGGGGGAATTTGTGTCCGTCCGTTTCTCGTTCGACGACGAGCACTGCGCTTACAACCTGATGTGTTGTTGCAATGTATAATAGCATTGGTTCGCCAATGTTTGGCGCGGCCAGGACTGGGTTTGTTGCCAATATGGCCTATATTTCGTCGAGTCCGGCCGTGGCTGCATCCGTCCATTCGAAGTGTTCGGTGCGTCGAAGGAGGCGGTAAAGGGGTAGGGCTTTTTCTCCCAAGCGGGAGATAAAGTGGCTTAGAGCCGCCACGCATCCGGTTACCTTTTGTATTTGTTTGAGGTCCTTTGGGATATCTAGTTGCGACAAAGCTCGGATCTTGGCTGGATTTGCTTCAATTCCTCTACCGGATACAATGAAGCCCAAGAGCATTCCGGCGGGAACGCCGAAAACGCATTTTTCCGGGTTGAGCTTGATGTCGTATGTTCGAAGGTTATCAAATGTGAGCCTCAAGTCGTCTACTAGAGATTCGACATGTCTTGTTTTGACGACCACATCATCTACATATGCCTCCACTGTTTTGCCGATCTGGGTTGCCAGACATGTTTGAATCATGCGCTGATATGTTGCGCCGGTGTTCTTCAGCCCGAAGGGCATTGTGTTGAAGCAGAATGGGCCGTATGGTGTGATAAATGCCGTTGCGGCTTGGTCTGATTCTGCCATCTTGATTTGATGGTAGCCGGAATATGCGTCGAGGAAACACAAGGAATCGTGTCCTACGGTGGCGTCGATAATTTGATCGATGCGGGGGAGGGGGAAGGGATCCTTTGGGAAAGCCTTGTTAAGGTCTTTAAAATCAACGCACAGGCACCAGGATTTGTCCTTCTTTGGTACTATCACCAGGTTTGCTAGCCAGTCCGGATGTTTTATATCTCTGATGAATCCGGCCTCCAATAGCTTTGCTAGCTCCTCTCCTATGGCCTGTCTCTTAGGTTCGGAAAAACGCCAAAGAGCCTGTTTGACAGGTTTGAATCCTGTTTGGATATTTAAGCTGTGCTCGGCCAGCCTGCGCGGGATTCCTGGCATGTCTGACAGGTGCCAGGCGAAAATGTCCCAGTTCTCACGTAGGAACTCTCACAGTGCGGCGTCTACATCAGGGTTTAACTGTGCCCCGATGGAAGCTGATTTATTGGGGTCTGTTGGATGGACTTGGAATTTGACTATTTCGTCCGCCAGTTTAAAGGAGGTGGACTTGGATCTCTTGTCGAGTACTACATCGTCCCTATTCATCGTAGAGCGCAGTCAGTTCTTCAGCCGCTAGGGCTTCGGATAGTGCCTCGAGGGCCAGTGCGGTTGTTTTGTTTTCGGCGCGGAGTGCTATGTCCGGATCACTAGCGAGAGTGATGATCCTGTTAGGCCCGGGCATCTTGAACTTCATGTACCCGTAATGGGGTATTGCTTGGAAGATTGTAAATGCTTCCCGCCCTAGCAGAGCATGATAACCGCTGCTGAATGGAGCCACATGGAACGTGACCTCTTCGGACCTGTAATTATCCGGCGTGCCGAACACCACATCTAGTGCGATTTTTCCTGTACAACGCGCTTCCCGACTGGGGATTATTCCTCTAAAGGTTGTGTTGCTTCGCTTAATGCGGTTCCAGTCTATTTCCATTTTTTGAAGGGTTTCCTCATAAATGAGGTTCAATCCGCTGCCGTCGTCCATGAGTACCTTGGTAAGACGAAAGCCGTCCACTATTGGACTGAGGACCAATGCGGCTGGTGCTCGGGCTGTTCGGAACTTAGGTTCATCATTGGCGTTAAAGGTAATAGCCGTGTCACTCCATGGGTTTATTGTTTCTACTTGGTAGACTTCGGCAAGGCTGCGGAGTGTCCTTTTTCGCATATTATTTGATGCGTAAGTCTTGAAGACTGTTAATACCGTATTGGTGACTCTGGGGTGGCTTTCTGTGGCCTCCGGAATTAGGAGATCTTCGCCAATTTTGGCCACCTACCGGAGTATCCAACATGCTCTAAGGCTGTGAGTTGGTGTGGTGTCCTCTGTACTTTGAATTTTACAGGGTCCATTAAGCCATCCTTCCATTATGATTCCATGCCCTGTAGAGGGTTTTTACTTTTTGGTGTTTGACCCGGGTGTCTGGCGATGATGCACCCTTTTATTTCGGACTGGGTTTTTATTCAGGGCCGGATCGTCCCAAAATTTAATTTCGGTTTTCCAGGCGCTTTCCATCACACAGTACTTTCGTACAATGGACGCCAAGTCAGCGAAGCGTGTAATATCACGGCGACTTATGGCGTTGAGAATTCCCTTGTCCGTGCAGTTATTGCAGAAGATTGAGATTGCGTCTTCCTCGCAGCAGTCCTTTACCATGTTCTTGTCCAGGAGGAATCTGGCCCAGTAACGATGTACTGTTTCATCGGGCTCTTGCCTGATTTGGGATAGATCGCTTGTGTTCGGGTGGGTGGGCGGAATTAAATCCGAAGCCTCACCCCATCTGAGGCTCAGAGGCCGAGGTATTTCCGAACTCAGAAATTTGGATTCCTGGATGTTGTCCAATGAATCCAGCCCATCGCCTGACTCTAAGTTCAGGTCTTGAGTGATATCCTCCCCTCCGTGGGTATCCAGCTTGGAGGGATCGGGAATCCGGACGTAGCTAGTCCTTAAGATAGATGAAGGGTCGCTGCACTATCCCTCTACCACGGCAACGTGATGGGTGACTTGGGGAGAGTTAATCTCTCTCAGATCGGGTTTAGGCCCAATCTGGTCGTAATCCGTAGCGACTCCCAAGGCGGCGATGCGATCCAAGAGCTCATTTATGGAGGAGAGCTCCATTGGATCTAACTGCTCGGCGAGTTCCGAGCTGACATGAAGATTGTTTTTGATGGCTCGAGAGGTCATCGTCGGCGCAGAAGCCGAACAGGCGGTCATAAGAAAACCGCCTAGCCGAAGGGTTTGGCCGACAGCCAAAGCCCCCTTAGCAACGGTGCCGTCTTTAAAGACGGGGCGAGGCATCCTTCCTGATGGCGATGACACATAGGAACTCTCAATGAAAGCACCAATGCGGGTGTCAAAACCGGCAGATCTCGGGTAGGGGGTCCCGAACTGTGCGTCTAGGCCGGATGGTAACAAGAGGCAGGGGACACGAAGTTTTACCCAGGTTCGGGCCCTCTTGATGGAGGTAAAACCCTATGTCCAGCTTGATTAATATTGATGATATGGGTAGTACAAGAGTAGATCTACCACGAGATCAGAGAGGCTAAACCCTAGAAGCTAGCCTATGGTATGATTGTTGTTGTGTATGTTGTCCTACGGACTAAAACCCTTCGGTTTATATAGACACCAGAGAGGGTTAGGGTTACACAAAGTCGGTTACAATGGTAGGGGATCTGCATATCTGTATCGCCAAGCTTGCCTTCCATGCCAAGGAAAGTCCCTTCCAGACACGGGACGAAGTCTTCAATCTTGTATCTTCATAGTCCAGGAGTCCGGCTGAAGGTATAGTCCGGCTATCCGAACACACCCTAATCCAGGACTCCCTCAAGCACCAATCTCAAATGGCTGGCATGATCCTTCTTATTCTTGGAGAAGACCAAAATATCATCGAGATACACCAGGACGAATTCATTTGTGTAGGGGTTGAGGATGAAGTTCATCATTTGAGAGAATGTTGGAGGAGCATTGACAAGGCCAAAAGACATGATAGTATATTCATAAGAACCAAAGCTTGTTCTGAATGCTGTCTTGGGAATATCTTGTTCACGAATGCGAATCTGATGATAACCCATACAGAGGTCAAGCTTGGAGAATACTTTAGCACCTTTAAGTTGCTCGAAAAGCTCATCGATATTGGGAAGCAGATACTTGTTCTTGATTGCCTTCTTGTTCAATGGATGGTAATCGACGCAAAGTTGGTCTGTGCCATCCTTCTTCTGGACAAAAAGAACACCACAACCCCACGGAGATGAACTTGGTCTGATCAAACCCAAACGCTCTTGTTCATCGAGCTGTTTCTTCAATTCCTTCAGCTCCTTGGGTCCAAGCTTGTATGGATGCGTGCAAACGAGTTCAGTTCCAGGCTCAAGATCGATAACGAATTCAACTGGCCGGTAGGAGGCATTCCCGGAAGCTCTTATGGAAAGACGTCTTCGTACTCACAAACAACTGGAATCTGAGAAATTGCATCCAACTCGCCCTTCTCACTAAGAGAAAACAGTCGAATGGTTTCATCACGAGTGGCATAGATGATCACATCCTCAGAAGAGTGTGTAAATTGAATCTCCCTGGCAGCACAATCAAGTTGAGCCTTGTGCTGAGAAAGCCAGTCCATGCCGAGAATTAGATCAATATCTATTGGTGTACAAAGTAGGGGCCTTCTATACCCCTTTACTTGTGCGCGGGTAGTCACAACCACACCTGCGATCGCGCTTGGTAGGGCAGAAGAGGGAGCGAAGACATAAGGCTACCAGAGCTGCGCCCAAGCCAGAGGCGCAAGGAGAAAAGGGACAAGACGGGCTTCCCCCGGCAAGAGCCTTGCCGGGGCGGCCTACGTGGCCCCGACAAGAGCCTTGCCGGGGCAACTTTCCCAACGCTAGCAAGGTCGCCGCCCTTGAGCCTAGGAGTTCCGACACCATCAAAAACATTGGGACCAAGGCTCAGGAGGCACCTGCGTGGTGGCATGCAGATCTTCGTGATGAACAGAGGCCTTCAAGACTGTGTAAGAACCAGAAGAGGAAGGCCCCCGACAAGATCCTTGCCGGGGACGACCGCAGAAACCCGGCGAGACCCTTGCCGGGACCCCGACAAGATCCTTGCCGGGGATGTGTGCAGGGCCACAACCAGGCCCACACCTACCAAGGCTCCGCTGCTTCATGTCCGTTTTGACAAAGCAGCCAGCCTGCCAACTAGACGCACACCTATGTGGCAGCATGCAGCTTCTAGGCCAAGGAGGCAAGCACCTACATGGTGGCATGCAAATCTTCGTGAAGACCCTGCCATCGCACTAGTGCAGCAGCCAGCCAGCCAGTGTGGCGCTGCATGCCTCGTCAGCTTGGACGCGCGTCGAAGCGAGGCGAGGTGGCGACAGACGAGACGAGCTTCCTTGCCGTCCCCAATTAAGCAAGGGGGCACATCGGCAGTGCATTAAATGCATTTTGTCCCATGATGTCAGGGATAGACTTGTACACTGTAGACACTTTCCACCTCCTGTGTGCCGCTGTGGCAGCCCCTTTGACATATAAAAGGAGGCCCGAGGCATACTGAGGGAGGATTCAGACTTTTTGGACCCTGCACGCATTGTAGATGGTCCAAGAACACCAGATAAACACACCAAAGAAGGATTAGGGTATTATGCATCGCTTGCAGCCCGAACCTGGATAAAATTCCCTCGCATTGATCTTCAAAACCTACTCTTTTTAGAGCCCCGCGCCCCGGCAACCGTAGTAGGGATTCCCTGTGATCCCATAGGTGTCGGTCTTGAACCCCGACATCTTTGGCGCGCCAGGAAGGGGTGCAAGCTCTGAAAATACGGTTTTGAAGTTTGCGCATCGACTTCATTATCACCATGGTCCCCAAGAAGAAGGGGATCACAGCGACCGGGTCATCTAGAGCCGGCCTGTCCGCACCAGCGCGGGCGGGCGACTGGGTGGCCACGGACGGTGCCGGAAACATGGCCCGCGGGCACCCACAACACTCTGGCAATCGGAGCCAGGCGAGCGGCGTTGTTCGAGCCCAAGATGACGAGCCACACGCTGCTGGGCCCGGGGACGGGGTTGTGCTGCCCACGGGCGGCGCGGCGGCCTCCCGGACGCCCCAGCCGGCGTCCGTGCTGCGACCTTCACAGGCCGCGCACGATGAGCAACACCACGACATCGGCTCCCCCGAGCACCGCCACGGGAAGAGCCCTTTGCGTCACTCTCAGGATGCACCAGGCCGGCGTGCGCACCTGGCCGCTGGCGGGAGCGGCGTGCGACCGCGAGACCGTGAGAAAGCTCCTTCTAACATGGTTAGAAGTCAGAGTGCGTCACGGTCCATGCAGCTTTCGCAGCCGCCCACACGAGCAGAAGCCTTGGCGTGCGTGCAACTGCTCGTCGACTTCCCTCCCGCTGCGGAGAAGCTCGACAAGTGGAGGGCCACCATCCGAAGCCTCGTCAGCTTCGCCAACAAAGACGAGCCGCTCCCTGCGGGACCCTCGTGCCGACGTTCTGTCGAGCCAGCGCATGCCGGTGGTGGGAGGACCGCGGTCGCCGCGACCACGATGCACTCCCCTCCCCCACGCCAGCAACAGCAGGCACCGGCTCGTCGAGCCGATGCCTGTGACAACGTTTCCACAGCGTCGTCCGACCCGCGAACCCGCTGCGACCAATGTCGAGTTCTCCGGGAGCAGGCTCAGGAAGATGCTCGAACCACCATCGAGCCACGGCGGGAAGCACGTCATCAGTCAGATCGGCGTGCGGGGCCTACTATGGACCACCCAACGCCATGGGGCTCCGGCGGCCTGCCTTACGAGGTGGGTTGTCTGGCCTTTACCCGATAGCCGCGACAATTCCAGTGGCCCTCCCACCGCATGTTCAAGCCCGATGTTGGGGAAAAGTACAATGGCAAGACTCACCCGTCGGAGTTCCTTAGAATCTACACCATCGTGATGCAGGTCGCCGGGGCTCGCGACGACAAGGTGCTCGCCAATTACTTTCCATTGGCACTTAAGCCCAACATCATGTTGTGGTTGATGCACCTGCCAGTGGATTCCATCTCTTCCTGGTCGGATCTGTGCCACGAGTTTGTTGGCGCCTTTACTGGAGGCCACCAAGTTCCTGACCAGGCAAGTGACTTGCATGTCATCCCCCAGAAGGATGGCAAGTCCCTGCGTAAGTACATACAAAGATTCAGCCGTGTACAGTACACCATCCTAGATGTTCATCCCGCCGCTGTCATTAGTGCATTCCATCAGAATGTACGCAACCACAAGATGCGTGAAGAGCTGGCGATGAACAGGGTCAAGGATGTAGCCGAACTTTATATTCTGGCTGATAGATGTGCTCGGGCTGAGGAAGGAAGGAAGTACCCCGGCGAAGACGCCGGCACAGAAACTGACTCCATGGACGAAGATGCCGCTGCCTCGACGAAGAAGGGTCGACGCCGCAACAGGATGCATAAGGGCAAGACCGTGCTTGCCGTTGAGGGATTCGGTGACCCCGACACCGCCAAGTAGGCCAAGGCAGACGACCCCAGCAAGGAGGTTGCTGGGTACGCCGCCTGCCGGGCCTTGGCGGCTGCCGACAAGCCAGGAAACTCCGACAAGCAGTACTGCAAGATCCATCGCACCAAGGGCCATGACTTCCAGAACTGCCGACAGGTTGAGCTACTTGCGGAAAAGCAGAAAGCTGAATATGAAAGGCAGGACAAGGAGAAAGGTCAGGATGGTGCTGAGGGGTCCGACAAGAAGCATGGCGTCCAAGGGGGTCACCGCGGCAAAGATGGTCAACAAGAGAGGCCCGCTCGGGGCTGCGACAAGGAGGAAGATGATGATCATGACGAGGAGGACGAGTTTGACGAGCATGAGTTCCATAAAGCTACAGAGGCTATGTGCGTCGACGGTGGCGCCTGGTTGCACACCTCTCACCGCCAACTGAAGCAGTGGGTGCGTGAGGTCACTGCGGCGGAGCCATCGTTCAATGCCCAAAAGCCCCTGAAGTGGTCCAGCACGCCTATCATTTTTGACACCGAGGATCACCCTGATCGCACAACTGCGGTCGAGTGTTTGTCACTATTGGTTTCACCAACAATACGCAACCTCAAGGTGACGAAAGTGCTGGTTCATGGTGGGGCCGGTCTGAACTTGATCTCGCTCGCACTGATCAAGAGGCTGTAGATTCCTAATGAAGATCTCGAGGAGACGGGCACGTTTCAAGGGGTCAAGCTAGGAAGGAGTCAGCCAAAAGGTAACATCACGCTGCCCGTTACGTTTGGGGGCGAGCTGAACTATAGGACGGAGATGATCGTTCTTGATGCCGGGGCCGCTGACCATCATCACCGTCCCTTCTGACAAGAAAGACGCGCTCATCTGCGCCGACCAACTCTACCGAGAGGCAGTTGCAGCAACTGCCGTCAAGGTACTTGCTCTTGCCACTGAAGTACCGGGAAGGAAGAAAGCCGGCAAGGCCTCTGTCGGCAAGACCCTGTCCGGCGAGACCTCTTCCGTCAAGACCTCTTGCACCCACTCCAGCAAGCGCGCCTCTTCGGGGTGCTGCGCTCCCGTCGAGGACGTGCCAGAGAGCTCCACCAACAAGAGCAAGAAATCCAAGGCAGCACCACCAGAGACCAAGAAGGTGCCTTTCAAGGAGGACGGCATGGACGGGGCTTTTACTATAAGCTCCACCCTCGACAGCAAATAGGAAAGCACGCTCGTCGCCTTCCTGCGGGCGAATGTCGATGTGTTTGCATGGCAAGCATCCGACATCCCCGGCATTCCCAGGGAGGTGATTGAGCACCATCTTGCTGTCTGTCCTCATGCACGGCCCGTCAAGCAGAAGGTCAGGAAGCAAGCTTTGGAGCGACAAGAGTTCATCATCGAAGAGATCAGGAAGTTTGAGGTGGCAGGCTTGGTCAGAGGAGTTCTCCACCCCACGTGGTTGGCTAATCCAGTGGTAGTGCATAAAGCAAATGGGAAGTGGATGCCGTGTATTGATTACACATATATCAATAAGGCCTGTCCAAAGGATCCTTTTCCCTTGCCACGCATTGACCAGATAGTGGACTCCACTGCCGGGTGTGACCTGCTGTCATTCCTCGATGCCTACTCAGGGTACCACCAAATCTTCATGATGAAGGAAGATGAGGAAAAGACCGCGTTCATCACCCCATGTGGTACGTACTGTTTTGCACGGATGCCTTTCGGGTTGAAGAGCGTTGGTTCAACATTTGCCTGAGCAGTCCAAATTGGTTTTGAACCCAGCTCCATAGAAATATGGAAGATTATATGGATGACATAGTGGTCAAAACCAAGGACAAGGCCATGCTCGTGCAAGACCTAGAAGAGACATTTGCAAACCTGCGCAAGATCAACCTCAAGCTCAACCAAGAGAAGTGCGTGTTCGGCGTCCCATCCGGCAAGTTTCTTGGGTTCTTTGTGTCTCAACGTGGAATCGAAGCAAATCGTGAAAAGATCAAAGCGATCGTGCAGATTGAAGCGCCAAGACGGGTCAAAGATGTCCGTAGGCTTGCCGGCTGTGTTGCTGCCCTGAGTAGGTTCATCTCCAAATCTGCTGAGCGCGCTCTCCCCTTTTTTAGGCGGGTCCAATGAAATGGACTCCGGAGGCAGAGACAGTGCTGCGAGGCTTGAAGAGGTACCTCTCCTCCACGCCAATACTCCGGAGGCAAGGCGGAACCCCCGGTAAGACAGAATCTATACAGATGGGCGAAGTTGGACAGAAGAAAAAGGTGGTGCAGCACCCGGCTTATTTTGTCAGTTCCCTCTTGCAGGGGGCTAGTTCAAGATATTCTGGTATGCAGAAGCTACTTTTCGGCCTCCTCATGGCTTCGAGAAAGCCGCGCCACTATTTCCAAGCACATGAGATCACCGTCGTCACCCGCCTCCCTTTGCAATGAATCTTGCACAACCCAGATCCGACTGGGAGGATCGTGGAGTGGGCATTGGAGCTGTCGAGCTTTGGCCTCAAGTTCGAAAGTACTTCAACAGTTAAGAGCCGAGCCTTGGCAGAGTTCATAGCATAATGGGCATCAACACCCGACGAGGACATTCAAGAGACCACCCTTCCCGGCAAGGAGACGCGCTGCGACTAAATTATGTACTTTGATGGGGCCTTCTCGCTGCAAGGTGCTAGTGCCGGCGTGCTACTCGTCACACTCACCGGAGAGCGCCTCAAGTATGTTGTCCAGATGCACTTTCCCCGAGAAAAATCAACAAACAACACAACGGAGTACAAGGGATTGCTTGCCGGTCTTAGGATCGTGGCAGACCTCGGAATCAGGAAGATCATCATCAGAGGTGATTCGTAGCTCGTCGTCAAGTAGATCAACAAGGATTACAAGAGCCCGTTGATGGAGGCCTATGTGGATGAGGTGAGGAAGTTGGAGGAGCGTTTTGATGGTCTACAAGCAGAGCATGTTCCCCGAGCAGAGAACATCATCGCTGACGACCTGTCGAAGTGCGCTGCCCTGAAGTTGCCTATGGAACCAGATACCTTTGTGCTTCGATTAACTCAGCCATCCATTGAAACATAAGCAGGATAGAACAAGCGAAGGAAGGTGGGCCCCGGCAAGTACTTTCCTGCTAAGCCCCCAGGAGCCGCCAGCAAGGAAGTTGCTGGGAATCCCAGGCTTGCCGAGGAGCGACAACCTCTGGCAGGACCCCAGGCCCTGACCATAGAGGCGGCTGCCCCTACGACCAAATATGAGCCTTTAGTCCTGGTTGTCGAGCCCCAGGCTCCGGCATGGGCACAACACATCGTCCGTTTCCTCCAAACAGGGGAGCTCCCTAAGGAACAGGAAGAGGCAGAGAAAGTAGTCCGTCGGTCCAGGATGTACCAGTTTGTGGATAATGCCCTATACGGAAGGAGACCGAACAGAGTGAAATTGACATGCGTTCCTCAGGAAGACGGACTAAGGCTGTTGGCAGAGATACATGGAGCCATGTGTGGCTCCCACATAGGGTCAAAGGCCCTTGCCGGCAAAGCGTTCCGGCATGGTTTCTTCTGGCCCACTGCTCCCCAGGATGCAACTTCCCTAGTCACCAAGTGTGAAGCATGCCAGTTCCATTCAAAGAAGCTTCATCAACCAGCCCAAGCTCTTCAGACAATCCCTCTCTCCTGGCCGTTTTTGGTCTGGGGAATCGACATAATGGGCCCCTTTCCCCGTGTTGTCGGGGGCTTTGAGTACTTGTACATCACAATCAACAAGTTCACAAAGTGGCCGGAAGTGGAGCCAGTAAGAAAGGTGACAACACAATCAGCCGTCAAGTTCTTCAAGGGGCTAGTCTGCCATTTCAGTGTGCCAAACGGAGTCATCACCGACAATGGCACACAATTCACGAGCCGCACCTTCATGCAATACATCCAAGACCTCAGCGGCAAGGTTTGTTTTGCTTCTGTTGCTCATCCCAGAAGTAACGGCCAGGCCGAGAGGGTGAATGCAGAAGTATTGCGAGGCCTCAAGAACAAGACATTTGATAGGCTGCACAAGTGCGGAAGGCGCTGGATTGATGAGTTGCCAACAGTTCTTTGGTCAATCAGGACGACACCAAATCGACCCATTGACCAGACATCCTTTGCCTTGGTATACGGGGCAGAAGCAGTTCTCCCCACGGAACTCATATACGGGTCACCTCGAGTGCTTGCTTATGATGAGCTTGAGCAAGAGCAGTTGCGCCAAGATGATGCTACTCTCCTTGAGGAAGATCTTCTTCGGGCTGCTATGTGAGATGCTCGCTACCAGTGAGCCTTGCGCTGCTACCATGGCCGCAAGGTTCATGCCCGAAGCCTCGAGGAAGGTGACCTTGTTCTTCAGCGAGTTCAGTCCGCCAAGAATTCCAGCAAGTTGATGCCAAAGTAGGAAGGCCCTTATCGGGTAATACGAGTCACCCAACCCAGTGCAGTCCGCCTAGAGACCGAAGATGGAATTCCAGTGAGCAACTCCTGAAACATCGAACATCTTCGCAAGTTTTACCCATAAGGCGCGATAGCCGGGCCTCCTGGCAGACCACTTTTTGTACAAGCCTTGCGGACAAGGCATGTAACCCTTTGTACGAAGCCAGGCGCTGATCGTGAGCAATAAATAAATAAATGAAGTGCTGGCGCCCTAGATTTAGCATGCATGTTAGGTTGAGTCTCTCTCCCTGTGTTAGGGTTGATAGTGCTTGATGGTAGCTAACCCCTAGCATAGAGGTCAAGTTCGTGTCTTCCTATCTCTTCCAGTCCATTCTAGGTTCGTAGGTGACACATGCGTTTCTGCAGAGCCATTTGAAGGGAAGAGAGCGGATCGGCACCCCCGACCCCGACAAACCAAGGTTGCCGGGGACTGCAAATTTAGATAAATTTCCTCTCCCCCGCTATGCGATTCTGTATGAAACTTGAACGTACGAATCTTTGTTCGTTCCTATGCCACCGTGCTCCCTCCTTCCTATGCCTGAAACCCCTTTCGGGCCGGAATCTGGTTGTAGTTGCGGTGGAAAGGAAACAAGCGAGGAGATCGATCCTACTTTACCCCTGCTGCCCGCCAAGGGCGCGGGTTTAGTCGTGGTATAAGGCAGGAGGACGACAAGGTTTGTCGCCGGGCGACTGTCGGCGTTCTGGGAACGGGGGTCCCCAGACTTGCCTGCCTGCGGCGTGGCTCAAAAGGGGGCCCAGCACGGCCCATCTTCACCAACACAAACCCAAGACCCTCGCGAGGGGCCAAGCCTCGCGGGGCGGACGACACGGAGCTTCCTCAGGCACGGCCTCGTCAGGCTGGCTCACGAGGAGGCGGAGAGACCAAGGCGGGGTACCTCACAAGGTGCCCGTGACGCAAGCCATGACGACCGAGGGCGCCAGGCGGGTGCCAGCCCGCGCAGTGCCCTCCTTTCCTCTTTGGTGCAAGGGGGGCAAGCGCAGCCGTGGAGTACCGAGGCATCAGGCAAAGGTTGCCATTTCGGTGCAACGAGACCAAGACTAGGAGGACTACGAGACGGAGGTCACCGTGGAGCCCAAGACGGCGTCATCACTAGAGCTTTGCGCAGGCGAAGACTACTTTTGTCAGGATAGCTAGTACTAGTTGTCCCCTTTCAAATTAGCCCGCCATTGTTGGCTCCCTTCCCGCTCGATATTTGGGAAGAGGACCAGGGCCTCTATAAATAGGACCAGCCACCCACATCGAAAGGGAGAAGACCACACGAACACAAGGAGAGAGAGAGAGAAGGGCGACTGAGCTCCTCCCAGCAGTCCATCGCCCCAGCCAAGAACAGACCCTCGCGAGGCTGTTCTCCCTTGTATTGTTCATCATCATAGGCCCAAGGGGCAATCCACCACACCACACACTGGAGTAGGGTATTACACCACAACGGTGGCCCGAACCAGTATAAACCCTATGTCTCTTGTGTTGTTCTTTCCTTAGTTTAGATCCTAGCAAGGCGGAGGGGTGCAGGTAGGTAGGAGACGAAAGCTCCGCGCGCACCCCAGTGTTCGAACCTCAAGGGTCTGCCGGAACCCGAAATCCAACATTTGGCGCGCCATGTAGGGGTGCGCCGGAGTCCATCTTCTACCGCTTCGCGCCCCGCCGCGTCGTCATCACCATGTCCGGCGACCAGGCGGGCAACCCAGATCCGTGGGCGGCGTGGCCCGCCTGCGCAGAGCCGCTTGCCTCGGGCGACCCCGTGCCCCAGGTAGCTCGCGGTTCGCAGGGCGCTGCAGGCCGTGGGCGACGCGGACAGGCTTCGACAGCTCTCACGCCGCGCCAGCGCGGTCGGCAGCAAGGGCCTCCAATCACGCCGCGACCACGACGCCGTACACTCGCAGGGAGCAGGCGAACTCGAGGGCCGCGCTCACAGTGGCCCGAGAGCTGCTGCAGTGCAGACTGCTGGAGGGCGGCCACGACGTGCTGCTGGAGTGAGTGGCAGAGCTCCTGGGCTTCGCCGCCTTGGGGGCTCACCCCTTCTCCACCCAGCTCCCATCTCAAGCCCAGGGCGACCCGCGCGGGGGCTCCGCGCGCGCCCGCGGGCTCCAAGGCTACTCCGACGCCAGCGAAGCTATCAGCGAGGGTCTTGGGTTTGTGTTGGTGAAGATGGGCCGTGCTGGGCCCCCTTTTGAGCCACGCCACAGGCAGGCAAGTCTGGGGACCCCCGTTCCCAGAACGCCGACAGTAGCCCCCGGGCCCAAGACGCGCCCGGACTTGGCCGTGCAGGGAGGCGAAAGGGCAAGGGCGAAGCGCCGCGGGCCCTAACAGTGTGCGGCCTTGGGCGCCGCGTGGCGGTTGATTGGATGTGGGCGGCACTGTTCCCTCAGGCCCTCCTTATTTTGCGCCATGCTAGGCGGACCCGTAGTTGTACACAGTCGTTCCCCTTTTTGGTTGCTCGAGCGCCCTCTGTCCTTCCATGACGCAAGCCATGATGACCGAGGGCGCCAGGCGGGTGCCAGCCCGCGCAGTGCCCTCCTTTCCTCTTTGGTGCAAGGGGGGCAAGCGCAGCCGCGGAGTACCGAGGCATCAGGCAAAGGTTGCCATTTCGGTGCAACGAGACCAAGACCAGGAGGACTACGAGACGGAGGTCACCGTGGAGCCCAAGACGGCGTCATCACCAGAGCTTTGCGCAGGCGAAGACTACTTTTGTCAGGATATCTAGTACTAGTTGTCCCCTTTCAAATTAGCCCTCCATTGTTGGCTCCCTTCCCGCTCGATATTTGGGAAGAGGACCAGGGCCTCTATAAATAGGACCAGCCACCCACATCGAAAGGGAGAAGACCACACGAACACAAGGAGAGAGAGAGAGAAGGGTGACTGAGCTCCTCCCAGCAGTCCATCGCCCCAGCCAAGAACAGACCCTCGCGAGGCTGTTCTCCCTTGTATTGTTCATCATCATCGGCCCAAGGGGCAATCCACCACACCACACACTGGAGTAGGGTATTACACCACAACGGTGGCCCAAACCAGTATAAACCCTGTGTCTCTTGTGTTGTTCTTTCCTTAGTTTAGATCCTAGCAAGGCGGAGGGGTGCAGGTAGGTAGGAGACGAAAGCTCCGCGCGCACCCAGTGTTCATACCTCAAGGGTCTGCCGGAACCCGAAATCCGACAGCGATGTTGTTTATTTAAGATAACAAGGACTCGCTCCTTGGTGTGGGCTTCACCCATGCACAAAAGAACCCGGCAAACACCCTTTTTCATTAATACGTTGACTAAATAAGTACAATTCATACGGAATGAGAACATGAGCAAGGGGTTACATAGTTTAAATTCGACAAGTGCCCGCAGGCTTAAAGTCTAAAAAAAGATAAGATCCCTGTAATCCCTTTCTTGTTCCTCTCCTCAAGAAGCAAATCGGGATAGCAGGGGGGCAAAAAGGAGCACCTAGGCGAGGTATGAGCAGCAGAAGACACCAAGAAAACGTCCCGGCGGCCGCCCAGAAGAAGGCTGGTGATGACGGTGCCGGGGAAGAAGCCGAAAGATGAGGCAGCGGGTCGGTAATATGCGACGAAGGCATCGATGCCATCGTACTCCGACTTGACAGCCCGCCACCCGCCTTCTTCGTCTTCTCTGACCCTCCACCGCCAGCCGCCAGAAACGACGGCCCCGAGAAGTTCAAGGAGCTGGCTCGAGGAGCCATCGCCAAAAACTACCCTGCCTCGGCAGATCATCCTACTAGGGAGGAGGCCAGGTGCAGATGGTGCTGCTGCCGGTGCCGCCTAGGGACGGGGCGCCCGACGTCTAGTCGGACCTGTCCACGTCATCATCCCCGCTGGTCCCCGCCCCATCGCCGTCGCTCGAGGAGGAGCTCTCGTCGTCGGTCGAGCTCTCCGCGCAACACCCTAGCCTATGTCCCGAGCGCCCGAAGACCTTGACGGAGACCATGTCGCTCTCCACTAACTTGAAGAGGAGAACGTGCCCCTTCATCAAGCAGTGGGCGTGTGTGAAGGTTTTCCAACCCCGACGAAGAAGCATTACATGAGGAGCGGGGAACCTTGTGTTCACCCACATGTCGCCATTGCAACACCCCTTCATGTGAAGCCTCAGCCTCGGCGGCTGGTCGATCTCCAGCACCCTCGTGAATGCCTCGGGAAGGCGGAGGCGGCTATGCGGCGGCTTGCGCAACTGTAGGATGAACTCGAGCGCCGTGTCCCCAACATGACCGCTTGATGAAGCAGGAGGAGATGGTGGCGGAGATGGTGACGGAGATGGTGACGACACGGGTGTCCCCCTTCTGCGCCCGCCTCTGCCTCGATCGCCTCGCCGACCGCAGCCCAGTCCAACACCTCCGCCTCGAGTATGGCCTTTGCCTTGGGCATCTGGCTCTTCCTTGACCGCCACGGCTCTCTGGCGGGAGGAGGAGCTGGTCGCCTCCATAGAAGGATGACCGCGACCACGCCCTCTCGCCTTGATGATGGGTGGAGAGTGGAGACGAAGGGGAGACGTGAGAGGATGCCTCTGCTCCTCCTCCTGAGCCCCTCTTTTATAACCGAGTGGAGAAGGCTAAATATTGGCTCTAAGCCTCTGAAAAACCCGTTCAAATCCGGCTCATTAAGTTGGCGACGAGCGAGGCCATCGACCGCCCTCCCTGCCCAATCAAAGGCGCATGAGCATCGGCCATAGCATGCCTTCCCATATCCAACGCGTTTGTCATCTACCCCACGCCGTGCATGCGTTGTACGTGGAGAAAGGGGCGGGCGTGGTGGGAAACGTGGAACGACGGTTCCAAGGCTGGGAGAGTAAATGAGCAGCGGCTGTGCAGTTTTCCCTCTTTTTTTAGGGAAGACGCAAGCCGCCTCTTTACAATCCACCGTGAGATGACACAAGCATGATGCGGTCATCCCACACACGACCCCCACGTCATCCATTAAACGCGGGTCGTGGGGAAGTGCAACTGGCGAGGGAGTTATTGTGATAAAGCTCTGCCACGCATGCCCGCACACTGTTCTGGGCCTGGCCCGATAACGCCCCGCTCTTATATGTGGCCCAGGCCCGGGGGCTCCTGTCGGTGTACAAAGTAGGGGCCTTCTGTACCCTTTTACTTGTGCATGGGTAGTCGCAACCACACCTGTGATCGCGCTTGGCAAGGTAGAAGAGGGAGCGAAGACACAAGGCTACCAGAGCAGCGCCCAAGCCAGAGGCGCAAGGAGCAAAGGGACAAGATGGGCTTCCCCCAGCAAGAGCCTTGCCGGGGCGGCCAACGTGGCCCCGGAAAGAGCCTTGCCAGGGCAACTTGCCCAACGCCAGCAAGGTCGCTGCCCTTGAGCCTAGGAGTTTCGACACCATCCACAACATTGGGACCAAGGCTTGGGAGGCACCTGCATGGTGGCATGCAGATCTTCGTGATGAACAGAGGCCTACAAGACTGGGTAAGAACCAGAAGACAAAGGCCCCCGGCAAGATTCTTGCCGGGGACGACCACAGAAACCCGGCGGGACCCTTGCCGGGAACCCCGCAAGATCCTTGCCAGGGATATCTGCAGGGCCACAGCCAGGCCCAAGCCTACCAAGGCTCCGCTGTCCCATGGCCGTTCCGACGCAGTAGCCAACTTGCCAACTAGGTGCACACCTACGTGGCAGCATGCAGCTTCTAGGCCAACCAGGCAAGCACCTGCGTGGTGCCATGCAGATCTTTGTGAAGACCCTGCCACCGTACCAGTGCAGCAGCCACCCAGTTAGCGTGGCGCTGCATGCCTCGTCAGCTTGGATGCGCGTCGAAGCGAGGCGAGGCGACAACAGACGAGACGAGCTTCCTTGCCGTCCCCAATTAAGCAAGGGGGCACGTCGGTAGTGCATTAAATGCGTTTTATCCCACGATGTCAGGGATAGACTTGTACACTGTAGACACTTTCCACCTCCTGTGTGCCGCTGTGGCAGCCCCTTTGACATATAAAAGGAGGCCCGAGGCGTACTGAGGGAGGATTCGGAATTTTTGGACCCTGCACGCCTTGTAGCTGGTCCAAGAACACCAGATAAATAGACCAAAGCAGGATTAGGGTATTATGCATCGCTTGCGGCCCGAACATAGATAAAATTCCCCCGCATTGATCTTCTAAACCCGCTCTTTTTACAGCCCCGCGCCCCGACAACCGTAGTAGGGATTCCGTGTGATCCCATAGGTATCGTTCTTGAACCCCGACAATATTAGAGTCGCCAAGAACTATTGGGGAAGACGGAAATTTATAGTTGCCCAAGTCGATGGTAACATCAGGAATCATTGTGGTTGCCCTCATAGAAGAGCCCGGAGAAACAACTCCCATGGGTTTTCTCAACATCTCCGAAATGAAATCATGCTTAGCAACAAATGGTCATGACATGAAACAATGCGATGCACCAGTATCGAATAGAACTTTAGCTGGAATAGAGTTAACCAAGAGGTTACCCATGATCACATATGAAGGATCCTCTGCTTGAGCTGTGTTCAACATGTTCATCTTAGTATGCTTTGGGTTGTACTTGACCACTGCATTGTTTGCCGACCTGACCGGAGGAGGAGGCGGAAGGCGCTTCTGGGTGCACTTGTTAGAGTAATGCCCTTACAAACCAAACCTGTGGCAAGTGACCTCTACAAGAAGACGATGATAAGGAGTAGGAGGACTTGACCTTGGTGCTTGAGTCTAAGACTTGTTCTGATAGCCTGGGTTGGGGGGGGGGGGGGGAAGATCCATGGCCACCTTTGTTCTTCTGCTGGTACGGCTGACGAAACGGAGGAGGCGGAGGAAGCCAAAACTTCTATTGCTTAGCTGCCACTTGTGAGGAAGAAGAAGACTGAACTGCATCCCCGATTCTCTTCTTTGACGCCTCACACTTGAGCTGAGCACCTTCTTGCTTGAGGGCCATGTTATATAATTGATCAAACTTAGTCAGCTCAAAAAGCACGAGCACTAACTGCAGATCTTCTTTGAGGCCACCCCTGAAGTGATAGATCACACTCTGTTCATTAGAACATCATGCCTTGCGAAGTGAGCAAGTTTCTGAAACTAGATGCTGTATTGGTACACGGATATGCTTCCTTGCTTGAGATTGCGGAATTCCTCACGCTTGCTCTCAACAACACTTGTTAGAATGTGGTGAGCTTTGAAATCCCGACAGAAATCATCCTAGGTAATCACTCGACCTCCTCTAGAATATTTGTATTTTTTATACCAATCAGCAGCTTGGTCCTTGAGCTGAAAAGAAGCGAACTTGACGTAGTCCTCAGGCCTGACATTGCTACATTCAAAATTCTTGTTGATGTCCACGAGCCAATCAACGACGTCCGTGGCATCGGCACAGTAGCTAAAGGACTTTGGTTGATTTGTAAGGAACTGGTTGAGGGTAGCAAACTGTGGCTGATTATTGAATTTCCCTTGACCTTGATTTCCTTGGTTGCCTTGGCCTTGGTTGCGATCTTGCAAGAGTTGCAAAAGCATCTGGGTGTTGGCGTTGGTGGCTGCCATGACAGCTTGCCATGCCTCCAGAGGCGGAGGTGGAGGTGGAGGGTTCGTCTGACTCCCGTCATTGCGTTCTGGATTCAGACACGTTGGAGGAGCCATCCTGAAGACGGTTACATCCGTTAGAACCATGATATAGAGATAGACAAGCTGAATCAAATGATAGAAATTTGCAACATATAGTCTTCACAATAAACATCCGAACAGAGTTGAGCGAATGAATTCCAAAGTTAACATCACACGTCCATTAAGTTGAGAAGCCACCTAGATAAAGGTTGATGAATGAAACAACAAGGTACGATGGAACAAATAAGTGGTAAGGATTACCCAATCACAAACAAAATATCCGCGAGCAGAAATACTAGAGCTACTAGAATTCCCACCTATAAACTCCCAAAACTTTTTGGTTATGCAATCTGGTGTTGGGGATACAGGGAGGCACAATATATCACACAACTAACAAGCCCTACGCTCCAACTATATCCATCCGTCAACACATAACCAAGAAAACTCCGGAAATCATGTACCTCAACCTTCGAAAAGAATCCGTTATATGAGCTATGGAAATACTCCCGAACTCTGGCCCCAGTACTGGGTGGCGTCGAGGTTATCTTAACACTGGCTGCATAAAACTGATTTCCGATGTTGGTGAACTCAGGTATTCCAGAACTGCAATGATAAAATTGTGATGACAACACCTTGGAGCTCAACTCCTCGAGACACTTCCACAACCCCTAAATGTCAGGAGGCAACAAGAAAAATGTTCTTGTCACAAGAATATCGAAATGATCCCAAGATACCCGCGTGATCCTAATTTTTTTAGTGAAATTTGAGGAGAGGAAAGTCAAAACATCTACGTCAGGAGGCCTCACCAAAGCGATGAAGGGACTAAGGAGTAAAAAGAATCGTATTCTCTGATATATAATCCTAAGACTCAAAACAATTTTGTTCGAGACTCAACAACGTCAGTGATTCGATCAAGCAGGGGGATCCTATGTCGGGGATGGCTCTGATTACAATCCTGTAACACCCATGATGCGACTATAGCTCACACGTGTCGAGGCACGACTTAGAGGCATAACCGCATGGTGGTTTAGTCGCAAGCATGGTCATCTTCACAACATCCTGTGTAATTAACGAACAAGAAAGGGATAAATAGAGTTGGCTTACACTCGCCACGTCACACAATATTCAAATAAGTTCATACATCATCAGAGTACACTCATAATCCGACTACGGACAACCAAATGAAAAAGAAGATAACCCAACTGCTAGATCCCCGATCGTCCCAACTGGGCTCCACTACTGATCATTAGGAAACGACACATAGTAATGACCAAGGTCCTCGTCGGACTCCCCTTGAGTTCGGTAGCTTCACCTGCACTGGTATCATCAGCACCTGTAACTGTTCTGGAAGTATCCGTGAGTCACGAGGACTCAGCGATCTCACACCCGCGAGATCAAGACTATTTAAGCTTATGGGTAGGATATGGTTATGATGTGGAGCTACATCAAGCACTAAGCAAATATGGTGGCTAACATAAAATAGTGGGTTCCATCGTTTCTATGGTTCCCTTTTAAACGGTGAGGCCCTCTCTATACACCGGAGCCCTTTCTTTCATCAAAAGGTATTGCGCGCATACAAGAGTAATATGAGAAACTACACAACGATCGATAAGCTAGAAGTGATCCTAAACTACTTACGTTCAAACATAACCCCACCATGTTCACTTCCCGAACCTCATCGTAAAGAGACCATCATGGTTACACACACGGTTGGTGTCTTTTAATTAAGTCAAGTGTCAAGTTCTCTACAACCGGATATTAGCAAATTCCCATCTGCCACATAACTGCGGGCACAACTCTCAAAAGTTTAAACCCTACAGGGGTGTCCCAACTTAGCCCATGACAAGCTCACGATCCGCGGAGACAATCCTCCATCGCGGGACCCACCGATCAGACTCGGAATCCCGGTGCACAAGATATTTCGACAATGGTAAAACTAGTCCAGTAAGACCTCCTGATGCACCGACCTATCCTGATAGGAGTGGCGCGATCTTGTTGTCAGGGTACATCCAATGAGCTAAGTGTATAGGTACCAACATAACCGAAGTTTCCAAGGGATGGTCCCGCACGGTGCTCTAGTTTGGACCAACACTCAAGTGGAGCATTGGCCCGGGGGGGGGTTGATTAAGTCCACGGGGTCCGGAAAGTCCCTATGAAAGTATTAGTTGTTATTAGGCAAATGGTAAAACCAAGGTTGGACCTTGCTGGAGGAGTTTTATTCAAAGTGAACTATCAAGAGGGTCCCGTAAACCCTCATCGTGTTAGGGACTCAAAATGAAGGAACATAACACCGGTATAACGGATACTAAGACGACAAGAGTGGAACAAAACACCAAGAAAAGGCCTAGCCTTCCACCCTTTACCAAGTATACAGATGCATCAATTAAATAAGAGATATTGTGATATCCCAACATATCCATGTTCGAACATGGAACAACCTGCAAGGCACCTGCAACTAGCAACGCTATAAGAGAGGCTGAGCAAAAGCGATAACTTAGCCAAACAACAGTTTGCTAGGAAGGTGGGTTAGAGGCTTGACATGACAACATGGGAGGCATGATAAACAAGTGGTAGGTAGCATGACATAACGATAGAATGAACAACTAGCAAGCAAAGATAGAAGTGATATTGGGGGTAATGGTCATCGTGCCTGCAAAATCCTTAGAGTTGTTGAATGCTTGCTCCTCGTTAGCATACTCAACATGTTTCTCGTTCACGTACTCGTCTCCTAGATCTACCCAAAGCAAGAACACAAGCAACGGAACAACATTCAATCATGGTGCAATGCACAAGCAACATGATGCAAGACATGGCATGGTATGCAAGGTATGATGTGCAATGCATATGGATACTCCAGAAGGGAAAAGATGAACAAGGCAGAAACTTGGCAAACCAAGTATGCCGCTGGAAATATGAGGTGATTTCGGTCGAAATCGATATAAGGATCACCGGAAACGGATGCACGGTTTGCAAATGACAAGCAAAACAAGAATGACGCAAATTTGCGATTAACAACATCATATCACTTAGAACGCAACAAGAAACTATGCTAAAGCACTCCAACATAGCAACAAAGCACATGGCCGTAAAATATATGGGAAGCTCTACAAATCATGAACACTAAGCTCCTGCTAGAACTCACTAGAACAAGCTCAATATGGCATGGCAAAAATGCAAATGATATCAGCTTCACAGACTTGGTGAAAATACTAGACATGTCAAAACAACATCATATAGCAATGTTTAGAGCTAGCAAACAACATGCTACAGGAACTTATCATGGCAAACAAAGCATGTCATGCTAGTACTAAAAGCGTAGAACAGAACACCCTTACTGAAGTTTAACCAAAGATGCATAGAAAATGATGTGGCACCCATGCAAACATGGCAAGTTATATGAACAGTTTCAGACTTCGAAGAAAAATAGAGCATGACATTAACAGCTTCATGATAGCAACTTTGCAAGCTCAATTCATTCATCAGAGGGCATTTCATGGCATAACAGGGTAATACACAGTAAGTATACATATATGTGAAGCTAAAAATGGCAAGAGCAAGTTCTTAGGGTACATGTATCACTAGCAAAATGCATGGCAAAATTGATCATCATGTTAACAAACTGCCAGGAACAATATTTACCAAAAGTAGAGCAAGGAAATGACATGCTAGTGTACTCCATAATTGCAACCAGAGACATGAATGGATAGAACAATACCACGTCTTCAAAACATGCTTACTTAACTATCTCAAAATGTGCATGAATCGCATGGTAGCAACAAGTTTACATAGCATCAAAATGTAAGAGGAAAAGACAGCAAAATCACTAAGTGTCTGAAAACAGCAACATTATGAGGCCTACTTTGCATGGTCGTGCTAGTCACCACATAGCTCACAAAAATACAAGACTTGCACCTCTGTAAAGATGGCATGGCGTAGGTCATAAAACATGTAGACATCATGCTCATAGGGTGGACACACAAAATGCAACGAAAAATGACAAATCAACAAGTTCTGTTAAATTCCTGCAGGCAACATCATATAGCACTTTTGCGACAAAGATTAGGGCACCGATATGGAGAGTAACATACATGAAAATGACACTAACATGAAGAGCATCACGAGTCGAACATTTTGATATATGATGCACGCAACACGGAGCTACGGTCATGGAGATATGGCATGTCGAAGTAGGGCATAAAATGTTAGGGATTTCAGGAACTTGGAGAAAATTATACCTCCTCACGAGATCTAGGGTTCCAGCACGGAAGCCGAGGGGCGTCAAGCTCATCTCCGGCGAGGGAGAGGAGACGCCGGGGTCGAAGTCTGGCGAGACGGGCCGGCAGAGGCGGGGTCCGGCGACCAGAGCTGCGGCGGCGGCGGGGTGCGGCACGGGCGGCGGAGGCCGGGCGACGCGGGCGCGGGAGGTCATGTGGCGGCGGCGGGGCGGCGATGCGCGGCGGCTGTGGGCAGGCGGCGAGGCAGCGATGGGCGGCGGAAGGGTGGAGCGGCGGTGGTCGATCCGGGCCGGGAGGGCCCCGCCTAGGCCCCGGCGGGCCGCCGGCGGCGCGACGCGGTGTGAGCGGGCGGAGGACACGTGGCAATACGCAGTTGGAGGAGAGCGTCGGCTGGACGCGTCCGGCGGGCGCAGACGTGCCCGACGTGGCGGTGGAGGTGATAAACTAGGGTTTCGTCCGCAAATTTGGAGGGGGAGAGGCATATTTATAGGTAGAGGGAGCTAGGAGTGTCCAAATGAGGTGCGGTTTTCGCCCACACGATCGTGATCCAACGACGGAGAGCATGGAGGGGGTTTATATGGGTTAGTGGGCTGTTTTAGAGGGGTGTTGTGCTGCAACAAGAGAGGGGCTTTTGCGGTTACCCGGTTAACCATTGGGGCATCAAACGACCTCCAAATGGAATGAAATTTGACTGTCAGCCTACCGGTGATGTACCAAGGCCACTCGACAAATCTCAACCCATTCCAAGAACTTTTCTCCCGCTCACAAAACGAGGTTTGAGGGGTGCAACGGGTGCATGTGGGAGTGTCAGATCGCGAAACGGACAACGGGGAAAAAGACCGGATGCATGAGACGAACACGAATGCAAATGAGATGCACATGATGACATGATATGAAATGCATGACATGACCAAAATGAAAAACAAAGACAAAAACCCAACCACGAAGGAAAAATCATATCACATAGATGGAAACGGCAAGAGTTGGAGTTACAATAATGGAAAGTTACATCCGGGGCGTTACAACACTCCACCACTACAAGAGGATCTCGTCCCGAGATCTAGGACTGAAAGAACTCCGGATATTCAGAACGGAGGTGATCCTCGCGTTCCCAAGTGGCTTCACGGTCGGAATGGTGTGACTATTTAACTTTCAGGAATTTGATTGACTTGCTGCGAGTTTTGTGCTCGGTTTATTCAAGAATGGCAACGAGATGCTCATGATAAGACAAGTCTTTTTGGAGATCAATCTCTTGGAAGTTGATAGTGCGCTCAGGCGTCTTGAAGCACTTTCTAAGCTATGACACGTTAAACACATCATGCACATTTACGAAGTTGGACGGAAGCTCGAGTTGATAGGCGAGGTCGCCTCTTTTGCCAATGATCTTGAAAGGACCCACGTATCTCGGGGCAAGCTTCCCTTTGATACCGAAGCATCGAGTACCTTTCATTGGAGAGATGCGGAGGTAGACATGGTCTCCGATCTCGAAAGCCAAGTCACGGTGCTTACTGTCATAGTAACTCTTCTGGCGCGATTGCACGACTTTAAGGTTTTCATGGATGACTTTACACATTTCTTCAGCTTCTGTGATCAAGTCGTTGCGAAGAAGTTGGCGTTCACCAGTCTCTAACCAATTGAAAGGAGTACGACACTTTCTGCCCTAAAGAATTTTGAATGGGGCCTTGCCTGAACTTGCTTGGAAGCTGTTGTTATAGGAGAACTCGACATATGGAAGACAATCTTCCCACTTCATACCGAAAGAGATGACACAAGCCCTGAGCATGTCTTCGAGGATTTGATTGACTCGCTCGACTTGGCCACTTGTTTGAGGATGAAAGGCCATGCCGAAGCGAATGTTGGTGCCCATGGCCTTCTGGAAGGATTCCCATAACTTAGAAGTGAAAATGCTTCCGCGGTCTGAAGATATCAATTGCATAATGCCGTGCAACGAGACAATTCTAGAGGTGTATAGCTCTGCCAACTAAGCTGCTGTGATAGATTCTTTGATTGGAAGGAAATGAGCCACTTTTGTAAGCTTGTCAATGACAACAAAAATAGCATCATTCCCATGCTTGGACTTAGGAAACTCAGTAACGAAGTCCATTTCGATAGGGTCAAACTTCCATTCTGGAATAGCAAGAGGTTGGAGGAGACCAGCTGGTCGTTGGTGTTCTGCTTTCACCCTTCGGCAGCCATCACATTCATTCATGAATTGCGCAATCTCTCGCCTCATTCGAGTCCACTAATACGACTGCTTGAGGTCATGGTACATCTTCGAACTGCTCGGATGAATGGACAGAAGAGAATTGTGCGCTTCCTTCATTATGACCTTCCTTAGATCACCTTTAGGAACCATAATCCGGTCCTCGAAGAATAAAGTGTCTCTGTCATCAATGCGATAGCACTTGTATTTGGATAAGCCCTTGGCAATACCGTGTTTCACCTTCTTCACCATGGTATCAAGGAGTTGTGCCTCACGAATTTGATCTTCCAAAGTTGGAGTGACTTGAAGGTTGGCAAGAAAACCTTGAGGAACAACTTGGAGGTTGACCTTGCGGAAAGCTTCACAAAGATCTTGTTAGAATGGCTTGAGAATTAAGCTGTTGCAATAAGCCTTTCTGCTCAAAGCATCTGCAATCACATTCGCCTTGCCAGGAGTATATTCAATACTTGGATTGTACTCTTGAATCATTTCGACCCAATGAGTTTGCCTCAGGTTAAGGTCGGGTTGAGTGAAGATATGCTTGAGGCTCTTGTGATCGGTGAAAATGTCCACTTGCCTTCCCAACAAGAGATGTCTCCATGTTATTAATGCATGGACGACTACCGCCAACTCAAGATCATGAGTGGTGTAGTTCCTTTCGTTGGGCTTCAGTTGACGAGAGGTATAGGCCACAACTTTCTTCTCTTGCATTAACACATCACCCAAACCTTGCAAAGAGGCATCACAGAAAACTTCATATGGCTTGGATTCATCAGGAGGAGTTAAGACATGAGCTGAGACTACCTTCTCTTTGAGAATGTTGAAAACAACGTCACACTCAGGTGTCTAGAAATACTTGACATGCTTCTAGAGGAGGCTCGAAAGAGGCTTTGCAATCTTTGAGAAATTCTCAATGAATCTTCGACAATAGCTTGCAAGTCCAAGAAAACTTCGGAGCTGCTTGACATTCTGAGGAGGCTCCCAATTCACAATTGCTGAAACCTTCTCCGGATTAACAGCAATGCCCTCGGCGGAGATGATACGACCAAGGTAAAGAACTTCATCAAGCCAAAACTCACATTTGGAAAACTTTGCATAGAATTGATACTCTCTGAGCTTGTCGAGCACCAATCTCAAATGCTTGGCATGATCCTTCTTATTCCTGGAGAAGACCAAGATATCACCGAGATACAGCAGGATGAATTCATTTGTGTTGGGGTTGAAGATGAAGTTCATCATTCGATAGAATGTTGGAGGAGCATTGACAAGGCCGAAAGACATGACAATATATTCATAAGAACCAAAGCTTGTTCTGAATGCTGTCTTGGGAATATCTTGTTCACGAATGCGAATCTGATGATAACCCATACTGAGGTCAAGCTTGGAGAATACTTTAACACCTTTAAGTTGCTCGAAAAGTTCATTGATATTGGGATGCAGATACTTGTTCTTGATTGTCTTATTGTTCAATGGACGGTAATCGACGCAAAGTTGGTCCCTCTGCCATCCTTCTTCTGGACAAAAAGAACACCACAACCCCACAGAGATGAACTTGGTCTGATCAAACCTAGACCCTCTTGTTCATCGAGCAGTTTCTTCAATTCCTGCAGCTCCTTGGGTCCAAGCTTGTATGGACGCTTGCAAACAGGTTCAGTGCCAGGCTCAAGATCGATAACGAATTCAACTGGCCGGTGAGGAGGCATTCCCGGAAGCTCTTCTGGAAAGATGTATTGGTACTTACAAACGACTGGAATATGAGAAATTGCATCCAACTCGCCCTTCTCATTGAGAGAAAATAGTCGAATGGTTTCATCATGAGCGGCGTAGATGATCACATCCTCAGAAGAGTGTGTCACTTGAATCTCCCTGGCAGCACAATCAAGTTGAGCCTTGTGCTGAGAAAGCCAGTCCATGCCGAGAGTTAGATCAATATCAGAGTCGCCAAGAACCATTGGGGAAGACAGAAATTTATAGTTGCCCAACTCAATGGTAACATCAGGAATCATCGTGGTAGCCCTCATAGAAGAGCCCGGAGAAACAACACCCATGGGTTTTCTCAACATCTCCGAAATGAAATCATGCTTAGCAACAAATGGTCTTGACATGAAACAATGCGATGCACCAGTATCGAATAGAACTTTAGCCGGAATAGAGTTAACCGAGAGGTTACCCATGATCACATATGAAGAATCCTCTGCTTGAGCTGCGTTCAACATGTTCATCTTAGTATGCTTTGGGTTGTGCTTGACCACTGCATTGTTTGCTGACCTGACAGGAGGAGGAGGCGGAAGGCACTTCTGGGTGCACTTGTTAGAGTAATGCCCTTTCAAACCACACCTATGGCAAGTGACCTCTTCAAGTGGACGATGATAAGGAGTAGGAGCACTTGACCTCGAAGCTTGAATCTGAGACTTGTTCTAACAGCCTAGGTTGGGTGGGTGGGAAGATCCATGGCCACCTTTGTTCTTCTGCTGGTATGGCCGACAAAACAGAGGAGGCGGAGGAAGCCAGAACTTCTATTGCTTAGCTGCCACTTGTGAGGAAGAAGAAGACTGAACTGCATCCCTGATTCTCTTCTTTGACGCCTCACACTTGAGCTGAGCACCTTCTTGCTTGAGGGCCATGTTATATAATTGATCAAACTTAGTTGGCTCAAAAAGCACGAGCACTAACTGCAGATCTTCTTTGAGGGCACCCCTAAAGTGATAGATCATGCTCTTTTCATCAGGAGCATCCTGCCTTGCGAAGCGAGCAAGTTTCTGAAACTGGATGTTGTATTGGTACACGGACATGCTTCCTTGCTTGAGATTCCGGAATTCCTCACGCTTGCTCTCAACAACACTTGTTGGAATGTGGTGAGCTTTGAAATCCCGGCAGAAATCATACCAGCTAATCAATCGACCTCCTCTGGAATCTTTGTATTGTTGATACCAATCAACAGCTTGGTCCTTGAGCTGAAAAGAAGCGAACTTGATGTAGTCCTCAGGCCTGACATTGATACATTCAAAATGCTTGGTGATGTCCACGAGCCAATCACCTGCGTCCGTGGCCTCGGCATAGTAGCTGAAGGACTTTGGTTGATTTGCAAGGATCTGGTTAAGGGTAGCAAACTGCGGCTGATTGTTGAATTTCCCTTGACCTTGATTTCCTTGGTTGCGCTCTTGCAAGAGTTGCAAAAGCATCTGGGTGTTGGCGTTGGTGGCTGCCATGACAACTTGCCATGCCTCCGGAGGCGGAGGTGGAGGTGGAGGGTTCGCCTGACTCCCATCATTGTGTTCCGGATTCAGACGCGTTGGACGAGCCATCCTGAAGAGGGTGACATCCGTTAGAACCATGATAGACAGAGAGACAAGCTGAATCAACGGATAGAAATTTGCAACATATAGTCTTTACAATAAACATCCGAATAGAGTTGAATGAATGAATTCCAAAGTTAACATCACACGTCCATTAAGTTGAGATGCCACTTAGATACATGTTGATGAATGAAACAACAAGGTACGACTGGAAAAAATAAGTGGTAAAGATTACCCAATCACAAACCAAATATCTGCGGGAAGAAATACTAGAGCTACTAGAATTCCCACCTATAAACTCCCGAAACTTTCTGGTTATGCAATATGGTGTTGGGGATACAGGGAGGCACAATATATCACACAACTAACAGGCCCTACGCTCCAACTGTATCCATCCGTCGACATATAACCAAGAAAACTCCGGAAATCGTGTACCTCAACCTTCGAAAAGCATCCATTATACGAGCTATGGCAATACTCCTGAACTCCCGCCCTAGTACTTGGTGGCGTCGAGGTTATCTTACCACTGACGGCATAAAAGAGATTTTCGATGTCGGTGAACCCAGGTATTCCAGAACTACAATGATAAAATTATGATGACAACACCTTGGAGCTCAACTCCCCGGGACACTGCCACAACCCCTAAATGTCAGGAGGCACCAAGAACAATGTTCTCATCAAAGAATATTGGAACGATCCCAAGATACCCGCGTGATCCTAATTTTTTTAGTGAAATTTAAGGAGAGGAAAGTTAAAACATCTACGTCAGGAGGCCTCACCAGAGCGACGAAGGGACCGAGGAGTAAAAAGAATCCCACTCTCCGATATATATATATTCCTAAGACTCAAAACATTTTTGTTGTAGACTCAACAACATCAACGATTCGATCAAGCAGGGGGCTCCTAAGTCGGGGATGGATCTAATTACCAACTTGTAACGCCCACGATGCGGCTATAAATCCCATGTGTCGAGGCACGACTTAGAGGCATAACCACATGGTGGTTTAGTCACAAGAAGGGTCATCTTCACAACATCCCATGTAATGAACAAGAAAGTGATAAATAGAGTTGACTTACACTTGCCACATCACACAATATTCAAATAAGTTCAGACATCATCAGAGACACTCATAGTCCAACTATGGACAACCAAATGAAAAAGAAGATAACCCAACTACTAGATCCCTGATCGTCCCAACTGGGCTCCACTACTGATCATCAGGAAACAACACGTAGTAACGACCAAGGTCCTCGTCGAACTGCCACTTGAGTTCGGTAGCATCACCTGCACTGGTATCATCGGCACCTGTAACTATTTTGGAAGTATCCGTGAGTCACGAGGACTCAGCAATCTCACACCCGCGAGATCAAGACTATTTAAGCTTATGGGTAGGATGGTTATGAGGTGGAGCTGCAGCAAGCACTAAGCAAATATGGTGGCTAACATACGCATACAAGAGTAAGATGAGAAACTACGGAACGATCAATAAGCTAGAAGTGATCCTAAACTACTTATGTTCAAACATAACCCCACCGTGTTCACTTCCTGAACCTCATCGTAAAGAGACCATCACGGTTACACACACGGTTGGTGTCTTTTAATTAAGTCAAGTGTCAAGTTCTCTACAACCGGATATTAGCAAATTCCCACCTACCACATAACCGCGGGCACGGCTCTCGAAAGTTTAAACCCTGCAGGGGTGTCCCAACTTAGCCCATAACAAGCTCATGATCCACGGAGACAATCCTCCATCGCGGGACCCTCCGATCAAACTCGAAATCCCGGTGCAGAAGATATTTCGACAATGGTAAAACTAGTCCAGCAAGACCTCCCGATGCACCGACCTATCCTGATAGGAGTGGCGCGATCTCGTTCTCAGGGTACATCAGATGAGCTAAGCGTATAGGTACCAACATAACCCAAGTTGCCAAGGGATGGTCCCGCATGGTGCTCTAGTTTGGACCAACACTCATGTGGAGCATTGGCCCGGGGGGGGGGGGTGTTGATTAAGTCCATGTGGTCTGAAAAGTCCCTATGAAAGTATTAGTTGTTATTAGGCAAACGGTAAAACCAAGGCTGGACCTTGCTGAAGGAGTTTTATTCAAAGCAAACTATCAAGAGGGGCCCATAAACCCTCATCGTGTTAGGGACGCAAAATGAAGGAACATAACACGGTATGATGGAAACTAAGGCGGCAAGAGTGGAACAAAACACCAAGAAAAGGCCAAGTCTTCCACCCTTTACCAAGTATATAGATGCATCAATTAAATAAGAGATATTGTGATATCCCAACATATCTATGTTCGAACATGGAACAACTTGCAAGGCACCTGCAACTAGCAACACTATAAAAGAGGCTAATCAAAAGCGGTAACTTAGCCAAACAACGGTTTGCTAGGAAGGTCGGTTAGAGGCTTGACATGGCAACATGAGAGGCATGATAAACAAGTGGTAGGTAGCGCGACATAACAATAGAATGAACAACTAGCAATCAAAGATAGAAGTGATATCGGGGGTAATGATCATCTTGCCTGCAAAATCCTCAGAGTTGTCGAAAGCTTGCTCCTTGTTAGCGTACTTAACAGGTTCCTCGTTCACGTACTCATCTCCTGGATCTACCCAATGCAAGAACACAAGCAACGGAACAACAATCAATCATGGTGCAATGCACAAGCAACATGATGTAAGACATGGCATGGTATGCAAGGTATGATGTGCAATGCATATGGATACTCCCGAAGGGAAAAGATGAACAAGGCATCAACTTGGCAAACCAAGTATGTCGCTGGAAAGATGGGGTGATTTTGGTCGAAATCGATATAAGGATCACCAGAAACGGATGCACGGTTTGCAAATGACTAGCAAAACAAGAATGACACAAATTTGTGATTAACAGCATCATAACACTTAGAACGCAACAAGAAACTATGCTAAAGCACTCCAACATAGCAACAAAGCACATGGCCATAAAATACATGTGAAGCTAAATCATGAACACTGAGCTCCTGCTAGAACTCACTAGAACAAGCTCAAGATGGCATGGCAAAAATGCAAATGATATCAGCATCACAGACAGTGAAAATATTAGACATGTCAAAACAACATCATATAGCAATGTTTAGAGCTAGCAAACAATATGCTACATGAATTTATTATGGAAAACAAAGGCATGTCATGCTATTACTAAAAGCAAAGAATATAACTCCCTTATTGAACTTTAACCAAAGATGCATAGAAAATGGTGTGGCACCCATGCAAACATGGCAAGTTATATGAACGGTCATGGAGATATGGCATGTCGAAGTAGGGCAGAAAATGTTATGGATTTCGGGAACTTGGGGATAATTATACCTCCTCACAAGATCTAGGGTTCGGACATGGAAGCCGAGGCACAACGAGCTCGTCGCCGGCGAGGGAGAGGAGACGCCGGGGTCGAAGTCCGGCGAGACAGGGCCGGCGGAGGCGGGGTCTAGCGACCAGAGCTGCAACGGCGGTGGGGCGCGGCGCTGGCGGCGGAGGCCGAGCGGCGCGTGCGTGGGAGGTTGCGCGGTGGCGGCGGGCAGGCGGCGGAAGGGCAGAGCGGCGGCGGCCGATCCGGGCCGGGAGGGCCCGGCCTGGGCCCCGGCCGACTGGCGGTGGCACGACCCGGTGGGAGCGGGCGGAGGACACGTGGCAAGGCGCGGTTGGAGGACAGCGTCAGCTGGACGCGTCGGGCTGCGCGGTGGAGGCGATAGACTAGGGTTTCGTCCGCAAATTTGGAGGGGGAGATGCATATTTATAGGTAGAGGGAGCTAGGAGTGTCCAAATGAGGTGCGGTTTTCGCCCACATGATCGCGATCCAACGACGGAGAGCATGGAGTGGGTTTAGATGGGTTAGTGGGCTATTTTGGAGGGGTATTGGGCTGCAACAAGAGAGGGGCTTTTGCGGTTACCCGGTTAACCGCTAGGGCATCAAACGACCTCCAAATGGAACAAAATTTGATAGGCGGCCTAACGGTGATGTACCAAGGCCACTCGAAAAATCTCAACCCATTCCGAGAACGTTTTTCTTCCGCTCATGAAACGAGGTTTGAGGGGTGCAACGGGTGCATGTGGGAGTGTCAGATCGCGAAACGGACAACGGGGAAAATGACCGGATGCATGAGACGAACACGAATGCAGCTGAGATGCACATGATGACAGGATATGATATGCATGACATGAACAAAATGCAAAACGAAGACAAAAACCCAACCACGAAGGAAAAATCATATCACATATCCGGAAATGGAAAGAGTTGGAGTTACAATAATGGAAAGTTACATCCGGGGCGTTACAAATATGTAGGAACCAATATGAGTATCCAGGTTCCGCTATTGGTTATTGACCGGAGATGTGTCTCGATCATGTCTACATAGTTCTCGAACCCATAGGATCCGCACACTTAATGTTCGATGACGATTTGTATTATGAGTTATGTGTTTTGGTGACCAAAGATTGTTTGGAGTCCCAGATGAGATCATGGACATGACGAGTAGTCTCGAAATGGTCGAGAGGTAAATTTTGATATATTGGCATATGGTATTCAGACACCGGAATGGTTTCGAGTGGTTCGGGTATTTTTCCGGTGTATCGAGGGGTTACCGGACCCCCCTGGGGAAGTCATGGGCCTCATGGGCCACGGGAGAGAGAGGGGACAACCCACAAGGGGTGGACGGGCCACCTCCATGGGAGTCCGAATTGGACTAGGGGAGGGGGCGGCGCCCCCTTTCCCTCTCCTACTCCCTCTCCCTTTCCCCCTTTCCCACTCCGGAAAAAGGAAAGGGGAATCCTACTAGGACTAGGAGTCCTAGTAGAACTCCCCCATGGCGCACCCCTCTAGGACGGCCACGTCCTCCCCTCCTCCTTTATACATGAGGGCAGGAGGGTACCCCAAAGCACATCAATTGTTCTCTAAGCCGTGTGCGGTGCCCCCTCCACAGTTTACTCCTCCCGTCATAGTGTCATAGTGCTTAGGCGAAGCCCCGCACGGATCACATCAGCATCACCGTCACCACGCTGTCGTGCTGACGAAACTCTCCCTCGACCCTCTGCTGGATCAAGAGTTCGAGGGACGTCATCGAGTTGAACGTGTGCAGAACTCGGAGGTGCCGTACGTTCGGTACTTGATCAGTTGAATCAAGAAGACGTTCGACTACATCAACCGCGTTAAACTAATGCTTCCGCTTTCGGTCTACGACGGTACGTGGACACACTCTCCCCCTCCCGTTGATATGCATCTCATAGATAGATTTTGCGTGATCGTAGGAATTTTTTTTAAAATTGCATGCTACGTTCCCCAACATGTGGCACATGGTAAACATGGCAATAGCAATAAGTATCTCCACCAAGCATGCAAATGCACATAGTAGTAAAATGGTGGATCATGGGTAAATGCACATAAGGGTCACAATTGCATGGCAAAGACATAGAAATAGGCATAACATGCAAAGTGAACACGATATAATGGGCATAAGGTGACAAATGGTAAATAGCCCAAAGCCGTGTGAGAGCCAAGTAAAAGGAATGCGTGAAGTCATTGAGCGAAGAGAACAGTGGTAAGAATAGTCCACGGCATGCCAAATTGTCATTGCTCTCAAGATCTCGTTTCGTCAACTCTTGGGATTGAGAGGTTGGCGAGTATACGTGAGTGAAAGTGCGTTATATCGACTAGACGGGGGGGGGGGTGAATAGGCGATTTTTATGAAAGTCTTCAGAACATGGGAGTTTTGAAGACAAACGATAAAATTAAACCTATTACCATGCAGCGGAAGCTAGACTACACTAGGCAAACCATAGTCAAGTATTCAATGAAGTGAAAGCACAAAGACTAATAGCAGCTAGGTAGTAAGGATCGGGTAGGAAGTTATTGTGAAGCCAAACAGAACACGCAGTCACTCAGTGAAGACAAATGATAGTGTAAACATACAATGACTTCACAATGAGTAACAGTAAGTAAAGTGAAGTGAAGATGAAACAAGTGACTCGTTGAACACAATGATTTGTTGGACCAGTTCCAGTTGCTGTGACAACTGTACGTCTGGTTGGAGCGGCTAGGTATTTAAACCTTAGGACACACAGTCCCGGACACCCAGTCCTAAACACGCAGCTCAGGACACCCAGTCCTCACCGTATTCTCCTTGAGCTAAGGTCACATAGACCTCGCCCAATCACTCTGGTAAGTCTTCAAGGTAGACTCCCAAACCTTCACAGACTTCGTTCACTGGCAATCCACAATGTCTCTTGGATGCTCAGAACGCAACGCCTAACCGGCTAGAGGATGCACAATCCTCAAGTGTAATAAGTCTTCAGATCACACAGACAAGAAGACTTAAGTGATGCCCAATTCTCTCTGGCTCTGGTGGTTAGGGCTTTATCCTTGCAAGGAATTCTATCTCAAAGGCTTCAAGGTGGGTTGCTCTGAAACGACAAAAGCCGTACTTTCAATCTGAGCAGCCAACCGTTTATGGTTGTAGGGGGTTGGCTATTTATAGCCACTTGGCAACCCGACCTGATTTGTCCGAAATGACCCTGGGTCACTAAGGAACTGACACGTGTTCCAATGATCAGATTTCAAACTCACACGGCAACTTTACTTGGGCTACAAGCAAAGCTGACTTGTCCGACTCTGGACAAGATTCGCTCTCATAGTCTTCACTCGAAGACATAGGTTTTTGGTTTAGGCATCACTTTAGTCATTCTGACTGGTTCTCTTGGACCCCACTTAACAGTACGGTGGTTCCTATGACTCAACACAAAAGAAAAAGAACTACGAAAGATCTAAGTCTTCGAGCTCCATAGGCTTCATATAGTGTCTTCTCTTGTCATAGTCTTCAATGTGAATATCTTCATATACCACCTTTGACTTCAATGTCTTCATACATTTTTAGGGGTCATCTCTGGTAGTAAAACCGAATCAATGAGGGACTTCTACCTGTGTTATCCTGCAATTCTCACAAACACATTAGTCCCTCAACTAGGTTTGTTGTCAATACTCCAAAACCAACTTGGGGTGGCACTAGATGCACTTAAAATCTCCCCCTTTTTGGTGATTGATGACAAACTAGTTGAAGTTTTCAACGGGGAATATAATCTGTGAAATTGTAAAGGATAAGGAATTGTCTACATAAGTTGCAAGGGCTCCCCCTGAAGATGTTCATATAAGTTAATTTGCTTTTGGAATGGAAATGCACATGGCAGGTTGTACTTGTGGAGATCCACTTCAACTTATGATGACAATCCACTATGCATGTGGAAGTATATGAAGATAATGCCATGCATAATGGAAAATGGATGTCTGCAGAATGAGCTAAGTGCGGAATTTATCGTCGCACATGCGGAATTTATCTTCGCAAAACAAGGTGGCAAATAAGTAGCAGACGACCATCTAGTTTAAGTGTTACAACTCATAAGAACCAAATGTAGCAAAAACGAGAGTTGTAAGCACGAAGCAAAATATAAAGCACCCGCCCATATGGACCCGCTTGAAGACTATCAATCTCATATGCTTCTCCCCCTTTTGTCAGTAATGACCAAAAAGGTTTGAAGACATAGAGCCTCTACTCGTTCCCATGAGGAGTAGGTGAAGTAGCAGGGTTGTTGGTGTTGTTTGGCGGTGCAGAAGAGCTTGGAGGTGCTGAAGGAGGTAGCGGTGAAGTAGCATCGTCTTCTTCCTCAATAATTCTGGCAGTCACTGTGGCAGCAGAGGAAGAGAACTCAGAGTCTTCAAGGGATGGAGTTCCTAGCAGCACAACCCTTCGAGGAGGTGTGGAGTCAAACTTGAATCTCTCAGAGAAGCCATCCTCTTGAAGATCAGCTTCAGAACACATCATCGTGAGCCCTTTCCATGTGCGGCGACATGTTTCATGGGCAACGAAAGCATTCTTGGTGGCAAGATTTCGAGTGCGATTAACATCCACCAAGAGGCTTTTCATCTGACGCTTCAGCCAGTCATGATGCCTATCCTGTTTCTGATGTAGATCCACAAGAAGCTCTCGGTCGTTGAGAACACGACTGCGCTTCTTGGGTCTTAGAGCAGTGGCACTGTCAGTGGCTTCAGTGGAAGCTGGGTGTGGTGCACGTGTAGTGCCAGCCAAAGGATACACCCGAGAAACTGCTTCAACGCCTTCAACGTTCTGAGTAAAACTCTGATGGTCTGCATTCTGAAGACTTAGAGGTTGCTTGGCAGGCTCAGAATATATGGCTTCAGTAGACATGTCCACGTCAGGTAAGAAGATCCGATGGTTGCGGGCTGAGGGCTGATACGAGATGGCGGAGTGTAGCTTGATCAGCCGCATGACCCAAGGGGCGTAGAACTTCAAACCAAACAGATCAATGCCTGATGCAGCAAGTTGGCGTATGAAGAAGTCCTGTGCATTGAAGCATTTGCCATGAAGTATATAGAAGACCAAAGTCTTCATTGCACCCTGAAGCTTGGCATTTGGAGAGTGCCCTTTGATAGGCCAGAGAGTTCGCCGGATGATGTGATAGATGGTTCTGGGCAGGTACTCAAGGTCTTCAACGAAGAACTCTGTGGGATACGCAGCATCTTGGGGCAATGGCTTCATCATGCTGAGCATTTGACTCATATCAGGTTCTGGCCGCTGAAAGATGCTCTCAATAGCTTCAGCATGCAGCTGACATCCTTGCTCGAAGAGATCGCCAGGAGTGGGCAAGCCAGTGAGCTCAATGATGTCAAATGCATTGGCTTCGTGATGAACGTTGCCAGTCATCCACTCCAGGACCCAAGTCTTCGGATCTCTGCTGTACCCTTTGATGTGAAGTGTGGCATAGAATTGTAGCAGCAGCTCTTCATTCCAATGCTCTTCATCAGTAACAAACTGCAGCAGACCCACTTGCTTGAAGCAATCCAACGCTTCTTCTAGACAGGGCAGACCAGCTATAGCTTCAACGTCAAGGCGCTTGTGTGGGAAGATGCGACCTTGGTTGTAAAGAATGCAAGAGTAATAGCTTCGCCGAGGATAGCTCCAGAACCGATCAGATGATATCCTTTCCCTTGAGTAGGGGTTCCTGGAGCTATTGAAGAACATGTTGTCTGCCCTGAAGCCATTGATGTTGAAGGAGCTAGGTGCTGATGCAGGACCTGGAAACCTTGGCAGTCTTGGAATTGGCTTCTAGACCTGAGGTCTGTGCTCAACATGATAGTTGAATTGGGGACCGGCAGCAGACTCAGGAACAGAAGTGGCGGGATCAGTGGCTTCGCTGTCTTTTGAAGCTTTTGCTGGGGAGGGCTCCACATTAGCTTCATTGGTGGTTGTGGCAGCCTCACGATTTTCATCCTCCACTTGACTAGATGGAGGGTCGGTCACAAGCACATTCTCCTGGAGAACTACTTCTTGGTGGAACAGGGGAGTGGGATCTTGTGGTACTTCTTCTTCTGCGGCTGTTGCAGTCGGAATGTCTTCAGCAGAGACTTGAGGCCTTGGACCTTTGCGAAGCCTGCGGAGCGCAGACGACGCCTGTGGAGTTGGAGTGGGCTGGGCCTCATAGTCTTATTTCTCTTGTGGGCGATCCGCCCATGAAGCATCCTGTGCAATTGGCGCCAGTGGACGACCAATGCTGATGAGTTCGCTGTTTTCAAACTGAGGAAGGACTGCATCATCTTCTACATTGTCATGATGACCAATGTCTTCAGGAGCGATGGGATCAGCTGCTGGAATGTCTTCAGCTTCAGGAGCCTCTATGGAAGCAGGCTCATGAACTGTCAGTTGACGTTCTGCGTTAGGATGAACCATAGAAATGGGTTCAACTATCAAGGGCTCTGTGGAAGCAGCCCGAGCTTTCTTGGTCTTCCTCTTCTTCTTAGAGGGGGCAGTAGGAGAGGCTTCAGAGTGTTTCCTCTTCCTGGCTTCAGCCTCAGCAGTTCTTGTCTTCTTAAGCTCTGAAGCTGTTGATCGGCTTTTTGGCTTCGAGCCAGTCAGTCTAGTTGGGAAGACAATCGGAACTGCTTCTTGCCTTGGTGCATCAGGTTCAGCCATAGCAGGTTTCTTCTTCTTCTTTGCGGCCATCCTGGGGTCGATGCCAGGACGCCCAAGTGCTTTGCGCTTCTCAGCCTCATTATAGGCTTGCACACATCTGTCAAACAGAGTCTTCATGCGCTCACGCGAACCCTGAGCTTCTGCACACTTCTTCACAAAGGTTTCCTTGAGCTCGTGCATCATTGTCTTGAAGTTCTTCACTTCTTGCACGCTGAGCTTGGCCATATGCTTCTTGAACTGAGCCTTTTCATAGTCAATCTTCTGCTTCAGTTCAACAATGAGCTGGGCAATAGCAAGTTCTGAAGCAATGGCGCCTTGGAAGGCGACACTGAGGCCAATGGGTAGCTGCAGGTCTTCAAAGCTGATGTTGGGCGTGTCAAACCACTCGTCAATGAAGTTGTGGATGATGGTGACATCAAAGAGAGGGAGATCATTGAAGATTTCTGCTTCTTCTTTGCTCTTGATGAGTTTCTCAAGAGCGTCATCTGCAAGATCTTCATCACTTGACAGATCAATGTCGTCGTTGCGCAGAATGGCAGCAGCTGTTAGCTCTTTGCCAGTGTGAGACAGAGGCATCTTGGCCTTCTGGGGCTTGGAGACGCGTGATAAGTCTTCAGACTGCACACTGTCTTCAGGAGGTGCAGTTGCCAATGGCTTCGCCCTTGAGATTTTTGGTGAAGGGGCCGGCTTTGAAGCTTTTGTCTTCTTCAACTGCTTTGGCTTCGGCACTGCAGGCGCGTCATCAGACTCAGTGTCAGCTGCAGGCTCATTCACTGCAGTCCCTTGAACCAAGATGTAGGTGATGAGGCCTTCAAGGTTGGCGAAAGGACCGATGACATTGGGTTCTACATGTCGTGTGCCATCTGCCCTTGGAGACCAGGGACCAGGGTTGAAGTCTAACCCAAAAGTCTTCTTGTTCTGCTTCACAGAGTTCTGAGCAAACTGGAAGTTGCGCTTGAACAGATTGTCGTCACGGCACCATAGCAGTGACGACGAGTGTGCATCAGCAGGCTGTGGTCCACGGACCATGCATGGATAGAAGCCTTGAGCAATGGCTTCATCTCTGGACCTGGGTAGAAGATTCTTGAATAGGATGTCTCCCCACGGTCTCTTGATGACGTTTTTCTCAGCATACCCCTGGGTCACAAATCTGTATTTGAACCATTGTTCTGCCCAATATCTTCGAATCCATTGGATTCGAGTCTTGCGCTGATTGTAATCCTCTTCAGGATCTGTCTTGTAAATTTCTAAGAGTTCATCTGGCAGATCTCTGGAGGTTTCACCACGACGCTTTCTGCCACCCTTCCTTGCTACTTTCTCTGAAGCCATAAACTTTAACCTGAAAGGCTTCAAGACGTTCAAAGGCATCAAAGGTTTTCGTTTGCTGGACCAACAGGAACTGGCTTCGGGAGAATTTATGCGATGCTGTAAGAATTCTGCAAATGAATGTAGACTATGAGAACCAAAGGATTCTCCCACTGACATGTACCTGTGACAGCATTAAGGTGCGAGGGAAGGGGAAGAGGTCATATGCATTCTCAGAAGATTTTGAAGATAAATCTGTTTAGAAGACATTGACCTCATCATGCGAAGACATTCACTCATAGATAAGAAGTTGGTTCCAGATTTGTACGAATCCACAGATCAGTACAAGTGAGGAATCTAACTACTTTGTGAAGCACAAGTGAATATACTAGGCATGTTATGAGATGTAGTATGAGAGAGATCTAGCTTGTGTGAACAGAAACTGCTTGTGGTAGAAAGTGACAAATCCATAGGATCAATGGTGCTGTAAAAAGAGGAAGTTTTATTTACCACACTAAGAACTGCTAGACGGAGTGTACGATGAGGCCGAGCAGTTCGATCTTCCGTGCCCTAACTTGGCGACGGAGGACACCTACGGCGATGGTGGAGAGGACGATGTCCGTGGTCAGCGTGAAGACGGCGTCGGAGAGGTTGCGGCAGCGAAGCTCTTCGTCGCCGGCGTCGTCGAGGGCTAGCGGTGGCGCTAAGGTTCGTGCGAGGGTGGAAGAAGAGATAATGACCGCTATGAGTGTGTATTTATAGGCACAGGGGCGGCACTGTGCTATTACACAGGTGCCCCTGGCGATTCGCATCTGAGGAACACGTGGCCATTATGCGGAATTTTGGGGTTTGTTCCATGTCCCACGCACGCCTGGATTGTCGGGTGGTCGTTCCTACTTCTCCGGATTTCATGTGGAGGAATGAGCATTGAAAACAGATTTAATGGTTGTCTCTGTATCTTCTGCTGACAAGGACGCAGAGAAGACATTCGACAGTTTCAATAGAATGCATATGACTTGGGGAGATAGAGTTTGAGATAGAAAGCATAGAGAGGTTAGGGTCCGATCACATTCACTTAGTTCAAAAGATTCAACACGAAGACATAGCTATAAGTGAATGCTGTAGAGGACAGAACACTAGTATATATATATATATCTATAATCAACATAGTGAAGATGATCATGAAAATATGTTGAGATCGAAGCCAAACCAAATGTGAAGACATTGCAAGGTAACGCCATGAGTGAAACACTTCAAAATAGAACGTTTGGTGGTGGCGTTACCCACCGTATAGGAAGTATTAGACCCAGACACGGCGCACAATTATCGTGGCGCTCCGAAGTCAAATTCCACATTAATGTATTCACACTTAGAATGTATGTCTTCATTGATTGAAGATATACTTTACTTTGTGTGTTGCACATCTAATTCATCAATATGCATAAGGGTTAGGATGTGTGCCTGATCACAGGACATTTGAGGATTCCAGGATATTTAGCTCACACCGTAACTTGCAAAACCTCTTCTCATCCAAGGGCTTGGTGAAGATATCTGCCAATTGCTCTTCAGTGTTGACGTGTATGATATCAATGTCTTCCTTCACAACATGATCTCTGAGAAAGTGATGACGAATTTCAATGTGCTTTGTCTTCGAGTGCTGAACTGGGTTGTTGGCAATCTTGATGGTGCTTTCGTTGTCGCAGTAAAGTGGCACTTGCTTCAGATGAATGCCATAGTCCTTGAGTGTTTGCTTCATCCACAGAAGCTGAGCCAAGCAAGATCCAGCAGCAATGTATTCAGATTCAGTAGTGGAGAGAGATACACAGTTCTGCTTCTTTGAAGACCAACATACAAGTGATCGTCCCAGAAAGTGACATGTGCCTGATGTAGACTTGCGATCAACTTTGTCACCAGCATAATCAGCATCCGAGAATCCAACCAGATCAAACTCTGAGCCCTTTGGATACCATAATCCTAGAGTTGGGGTGTGAGCCAAATATCGAAGAATTCGCTTCACAGCTAAGTGATGCGACTCCTTTGGTGCCGCTTGAAATCGAGCACACATGCAAACACTAAGAATAATATCTGGCCTAGATGCACATAGATAAAGTAAAGAACCAATTATGGAGCAGTATACCTTTTGATCGAACTCTTTACCATTGTCGTCAGGACCCAGATGATGTTTGGCTGGCATTGGTGTTGTGAAGCCTTTGCAGTCTTGCATACCGAACTTCTTCAGGCAATCTTTGAGATACTTCTCTTGAGATATGAAGATGCCATTGCGTTGTTGTCGTATTTGAAGACCGAGGAAGAACTTTAGCTCTCCCATCATAGACATCTGATATTGCTCTTGCATCATATATCCAAACTCTTCACTGTACTTTTGATTGGTGCAGCCGAAGATAATGTCATCCACATATATTTGGCACACAAACAGTTCACCATCATATGTCTTCATGAAAAGAGTGGGGTCTAGGGAACCAGGTATGAAGCCTTTGCTCTTCAGGAAGTATTTGAGTGTGTCATACCAGGCCCGAGGGGCTTGTTTGAGGCCATACAGTGCCTTGTTGAGCTTGTATACCATGTCAGGATGTTTTGGATCTTCAAAGCCAGGCGGTTGTGCAACATACACTTCTTCTTCAATCTTGCCATTGAGAAAGGAACTCTTCACATCCATTTGATATAGAAGTATGTTATGATGATTTGCATAGGCCAGCAGTATGCGTATGGCTTCAAGTCTAGCCACAGGAGCAAATGTTTCATCGAAGTCAATGCCTTCCACTTGAGTATATCCTTGAGCAACGAGACGAGCTTTGTTTCTGACAACTTGACCATGCTCATCTTGCTTGTTGCGGTATATCCATTTGGTGCCTATTATATTGTGCTTCCGTGGATCAGGACGCTTAACCAGTTCCCATACATTATTTAGCTCAAACTGTTGAAGCTCTTCGTGCATAGCTTGAATCCATTCAGGTTCCATGAAGGCTTCTTCAACTTTCTTGGGTTCTGATATTGAGACGAATGCGAAGTGCCCACAGAAATTTGCTAGCTGAGTTGCCCTTGAACGAGTGAATGGACCAGGTGCATTGATGCTATCAATTATTCTTTCAATCTGCACTTCATTGGCAACACGAGGATGTATAGGGCGAAGACTTTGCTCTTGCTGTTCATTGTCGTTGTTGGAAGGAATGTCTTCAGGCTGAGCATTGTCTTCATGTTGATCAGGTGCTGAAATGATAAGTTCTTCTTCAGGATGAGCTTCAGAAGGTATAATTTCTCCAGTTCCCATTAGCTTGATTGATTCACTGGATGGAACTTCATCTAGCACATTTGGCAGCTGCTCTCTTTGTGAACCGTTGGTCTCATCGAACCGCACATCCACTGTTTCAACCACTTTGTAATGAAAGAGATTGAAGACTCTGTAGGAGTGCGAATCCTTTCCATATCCAAGCATAAAACCCTCATGTGCTTTTGGTGCAAATTTTGAGGTGTGATGTGGGTCCTTGATCCAGCACCCTGCGCCAAATACTCTGAAGTAACTGACATTAGGCTTCTTGCCAGTAAGGAGCTCATAAGATGTCTTGTTCAGTAGCTTGTGAAGATAAACACGATTGATTGTATGGCATGCAGTATCAATGGCTTCGGGCCAGAATTTTCTTGGGGTCTTGTATTCATCTAGCATCGTTCTGGCCATCTCAATTAGTGTTCTGTTCTTGCGTTCGACGACGCCATTCTGCTGTGGCGTGTACGAGGCTGAGAATTCATGTGTGATGCCCAAGGTATCAAGATATGTATCAAGGCCAGTGTTCTTGAATTCAGTGCCATTGTCACTTCTAATGTGCTTTATCTTGGTGCCAAAATTGTTCATAGCTCGATTGGCGAAGCGTTTGAAGACATCCTGCACTTCAGTCTTGTAAAGGATTATGTGCACCCAAGTATATCTAGAATAATCATCAACAATAACGAAGCCATAGAGGCAAGCAGTAGTAGTTAGAGTTGAGTAATGAGTGGGACCGAAAAGATCCATGTGAAGCAGTTCGAAGGGTCGAGTAGTGGTCATGATTGTCTTCGAGGGATGTTTGGCCCTCGTCATCTTCCCTGCTTCACAAGCACCGCATAAGTGGTCTTTCTTGAACTTGACGCCCTCGATGCCTATGACATGCTTCTTCTTCATAAGGGTGTGGAGGTTCCTCATGCCAGCATGTCCAAGCCTCCGATGCCAGAGCCAGCATTCTGAAGCCTTTGCTAGAAGACATACTGCAAGCTGTGGCCCTGCTGAGAAATCTACCACGTACAAATCATCTTTTCGATACCCTTCAAACACTAGAGACTTGTCAGATTCCATTAGTACAAGGCAACGATATTTTCCAAACATTACGATCATGTTCAAATCACAAAGCATTGAGATAGACATTAAGTTGAAGCCAAGGGATTCAACAAGCATGACTTTATCCATGTGTTGATCCCTTGAGATTGCAACTCTACCTAGACCCAATACCTTACTTTTACCAGTGTCAGCAAATGTGATGTGGCTCTTGTCGGATGGACGTAAGGTTGAGTCCATAAGAAGACTTCTTTTGCCAGTCATGTGATTTGTACACCCACTGTCAATAATCCATTCTGAAGACGCTGGTGTCGTACCCTACAGTGCAGTTAGGGGGATAGGCTTCACCAAGAGCATTGTGAAGCAAAAATATTTGACGAACCAGTGGGTTATGAAAGCTTAGATCCAGGTTAGGACTAATAGGGAGAGTAGCAAGCGATTCAGGTATGAAGTACATAGTAAGACCATTTGGGCATTTGATCTTGCACCCTACAAGATGTTTAAGGTCCCCAGCAATAGCTTCAGATGATTTTGGTTTTCTGCTGGAGACCTTTCCCTGCAAAACAGAGTTAAGCTTTCTTAGCCACCCACATCTTCACGGGTGGCTTAGAAGCAATAAGTCTAAGTGCAGCATCTGAGAATTTTGGCTTTGAAGCCCTAGCAAACAATCTTGCAGGCGGACAATAGTACTCATAAGAATAAGTAGAATAGTTCTTGGTCTTATGAACATGACTGTTTGATGAACCGCTCTCATATTCATATGCCTGAGTATGGTTTCCCTGCAAAACATTTGCGTTAGTGCGACTCAGGTGAGTCCTTTGTTTGTATGAAGCCTTTGGACCGTATGAAGCCTTTGGTCTGAGGTTTGTCTTCTTCACGTGAGGTGTCATGAAGACATTCACAGGAAGATTTTCCAGACACCTTTTTGGAACCCAGATCTTCTTCATAGGCGGTCCATTCCTACAGTTAGTACCAATGTACCTGGCAAACACTTCACCATTCTGATTCTTAAATAGTATATAGTTTGCATCAAAGGATTCATCAATGATAATGGGGTTAGCACAAGTGAAGCCAGTTAGATTGGATGGATCTGCTGAAGGTTCCTTTGCAGCAACCCACATGGTTTTGGGGTACTGCTCAGGTTTCCAGTAAGAGCCATCTGCATTCATTTTCCTTATGAACCCAACACCCTCTTTCCTAGGGTTTCGGTTCAGAATCTGCTTTTTGAGGACATCACATAGTGTCTGATGCCCTTGAAGACTTTTGTACATCCCTGTTTCAAGCAGTGTCTTCAACCTAGCATTCTCATCAGCAATAGCGGTGGTATCCTCAGCAGAGGGGTTAGTTACCACATCAACGGTTGAAGATATTGCAACAGCAGTAGCAGTAGAACATTCAGCAACAGAAGTAGCATTATCATGCTCAATGCATTTAAGACATGGTGGTTCAAATCCTTCTTGAGCGGGACTGATCTGTTTGGCGCGAAGTGACTCATTTTCCGTTTGAAGATCTTCATGAACCACTCTCAATTTCTCAAGATCTTGCTTCCTTGGAAGATAATCATAGGAAAGCTTTTCATGAGTTGTTGAGAGAGTTTCATGATGACTTTCAAGTTCCTGATACTTAACGTGAAGATTTTTTATGTCTTCAATTAAGGACTCAGATCAAGTCATTTCAGCACCTAACAGATCATCGCTTCTGTCTAACAGTTTTTGAATATGTTCCATAGCTTTCTGTTGTTCAGTTGCAATTTTAGCATGTGTTTTGTAGCTAGGTTTTGAACCACAATCAGAGTCATCGTCACTAGATGTTTGATAGTGAGTAGTGCGTGTGTTTACCTTGGCACCGCGTGCCATGAAGCAGTAGGTAGAAGCGGAGTAGTCCTTGTCATTTGCATCAGTGTCGGTGATGAAGTCATTGTCTTCAGTGTTGAAGATGGACTTGGCAACGTATGCTGTAGCCAGACTTGCGACGCCTGAGTCGGATTCCTCCTCAGACTCCACCTCCGCCTCCTCAGAAGCAGACTCCTCCTCTGAATCCATTTCCTTGCCAACAAACACACGTGCCTTGCCAGATGAGCTCTTCTTGTGTGATGAAGACTTTGAGGAAGACTTGGAAGAAGACTTTGAGTATTTCTTCTTCTTCTTCTTGTCGTCAGAGTCATATTCCTTGCTCTTCTTCTTCTTTTTGTTCTCATTGTCCCACTGTGGACACTCAGAGATGAAGTGACCAAGTTTCTTGCACTTGTGACATGTTTTCTTCTTGTAGTCATGAGCAGGAGCTTCATCATTCCTTGAACTTGATCGGGAAGACTTTCTGAAGCCTTTCTTCTTGGTGAATTTTTGGAACTTCTTGACAAGCATAGCAAGTTCCCTTCCAATGTCTTCAGGATCATTAGAACTGCTGTCAGATTCTTTTTCAGATGAGGAGACAGCTTTTGCCTTCAAGGCACGAGTTCGCCCATAGTTTGGACTGTAGATATCTCTTTTCTCCGAAAGCTGAAACTCATGTGTGTTGAGCCTCTCAAGTATGTCAGACGGATCGAGTGTCTTGAAATCAGGACGTTCTTGAATCATCAGGGCCAGGATGTCAAACGAACTATCAAGTGATCTCAGCAGCGTCTTGACGACTTCGTGTTTGGTAATCTCAGTGGCGCCGAGGGCTTGAAGCTCATTTGTGATGTCAGTGAGTCGGTCAAATGTGTGCTGGACATTCTCATTGTCATTTCGCTTGAAGCGGTTGAAGAGGTTGCGAAGGACACTGATTCTCTGATCTCTCTGGGTTGAGATGCCTTCATTGACCTTGGAGAGCCAGTCCCAGACCAGCTTGGATGTCTTCAAAGCACTCACACGGACATACTGTCCTTTGGTCAGATGACCACAGATGATATTCTTGGCAGTAGAGTCCAATTGAACGAATTTCTTGACATCAGCAGCAGTGACACCTTCTCCAGCCTTGGGAACGCCGTTCTCGACGACATACCATAGGTCGATGTCAATGGCTTCAAGATGCATGCGCATCTTATTCTTCCAGTAGGGATATTCAGTTCCATCGAAGACGGGGCATGCAGCGGAGACTTTAATTATCCCTGCAGTCGACATAGCTAAAACTCCAGGTGGTTAAACCGAATCACACAGAACAAGGGAGCACCTTGCTCTGATACCAATTGAAAGTGTGTTATATCGACTAGAGGGGGGGTGAATAGGCGATTTTTATGAAAGTCTTCAGAACATGGGAGTTTTGAAGACAAACGATAAAATTAAACCTATTACCATGCAGCGGAAGCTAGACTACACTAGGCAAACCATAGTCAAGTATTCAATGAAGTGAAAGCACAAAGACTAATAGCAGCTAGGTAGTAAGGATCGGGTAGGAAGTTATTGTGAAGCCAAACAGAACACGCAGTCACTCAGTGAAGACAAATGATAGTGCAAACATACAATGACTTCACAATGAGTAACAGTAAGTAAAGTGAAGTGAAGATGAAACCAGTGACTCGTTGAAGACAATGATTTGTTGGACCAGTTCCAGTTGCTGTGACAACTGTACGTCTGGTTGGAGCGGCTAGGTATTTAAACCTTAGGACACACAGTCCCGGACACCCAGTCCTGAACACGCAGCTCAGGACACCCAGTCCTCGCCGTATTCTCCTTGAGTTATGTGTTTTGGTGACCAAAGATTGTTTGGAGTCCCAGATGAGATCATGGACATGACGAGTAGTCTCGAAATGGTCGAGAGGTAAATGTTGATATATTGGCATATGGTATTCAGACACCGGAATGGTTTCGAGTGGTTCGGGTATTTTTCCGGTGTATCGAGGGGTTACCGGACCCCCCTGGGGAAGTCATGGGCCTCATGGGCCACGGGAGAGAGAGGGGACAACCCACAAGGGGTGGACGGGCCCCCTCCATGGGAGTCCGAATTGGACTAGGGGAGGAGGCGGCGCCCCCTTTCCCTCTCCTACTCCCTCTCCCTTTCCCCCTTTCCCACTCCAGAAAAAGGAAAGGGGAATCCTACTAGGACTAGGAGTCCTAGTAGAACTCCCCCATGGCGCACCCCTCTAGGACGGCCACGTCCTCCCCTCCTCCTTTATACACGAGGGCAGGAGGGTACCCCAAAGCACATCAATTGTTCTCTAAGCCGTGTGCGGTGCCCCCTCCACAGTTTACTCCTCCCGTCATAGTGTCATAGTGCTTAGGCGAAGCCCCGCGCGGATCACATCAGCATCACCGTCACCACGCTGTCGTGCTGACGAAACTCTCCCTCGACCCTCTGCTGGATCAAGAGTTCGAGGGACGTCATCGAGTTGAACGTGTGCAGAACTCGGAGGTGCCGTACGTTCGGTACTTGATCAGTTGAATCAAGAAGACGTTCGACTACATCAACCGCGTTAAACTAATGCTTCCGCTTTCGGTCTACTGGGTCACTAAGGAACTGACACGTGTTCCAACGGTCAGATTTCAAACTCACACGGCAACTTTACTTGGGCTACAAGCAAAGCTTCCGCTTTCGGTCTACGACGGTACGTGGACACACTCTCCCCCTCCCGTTGATATGCATCTCATAGATAGATTTTGCGTGATCGTAGGAATTTTTTTTAAAATTGCATGCTACGTTCCCCAACATGTGGCACATGGTAAACATGGCAATAGCAATAAGTATCTCCACCAAGCATGCAAATGCACATAGTAGTAAAATGGTGGATCATGGGTAAATGCACATAAGGGTCACAATTGCATGGCAAAGACATAGAAATAGGCATAACATGCAAAGTGAACACGATATAATGGCATACAGTGGAAATGGTAAATAGCCCAAAGCCGTGTGAGAGCCAAGTAAAAGGAATGCACGAAGTCTTGGCGAAGAGGACTGGTAGTAGAATAGTCCACGGATCAATTCGTCATGCTCTCAAGACTTGTTTCGTCAACTCTTGGATTGAGAGTTGTCGTCAATACTCCAAAACCAACTAGGGGGGGGGTGAATAGGCGATTTTTATGAAAGTCTTCAGAACATGGGAGTTTTGAAGACAAACGATAAAATTAAACCTATTACCATGCAGCGGAAGGTAGACTACACTAGGCAAACCATAGTCAAGTATTCAATGAAGTGAAAGCACAAAGACTAATAGCAGCTAGGTAGTAAGGATCAGGTAGGAAGATATTGTGAAGCCAAACAGAACACGCGGTCACTCAGTAAAGACAAATGATAGAGCAAACATATAATGACTTCACAAGGAGTAACAGTAAGTAAAGTGAAGTGAAGATGAAACCAGTGACTCGTTGAAGACAATGATTTGTTGGACCAGTTCCAGTTGCTGTGACAACTGTACGTCTGGTTGGAGCGGCTAGGTATTTAAACCTTAGGACACACAGTCCCGGACACCCAGTCCTGAACACGCAGCTCAGGACACCCAGTCCTCACCGTATTCTCCTTGAGTTATGTGTTTTGGTGACCAAAGATTGTTTGGAGTCCCAGATGAGATCATGGACATGACGAGTAGTCTCGAAATGGTCGAGAGGTAAATGTTGATATATTGGCATATGGTATTCAGACACCGGAATGGTTTCGAGTGGTTCGGGTATTTTTCCCGGAGTACCGAGGGGTTACCGGAACCCCCCGGGGGAAGTCATGGGCCTCATGGGCCACGGGAGAGAGAGGGGACACCCACAAGGGGTGGACGGGCCCCCCCATGGGAGTCCGAATTGGACTAGGGGAGGAGGCGGCGCCCCCTTTCCCTCTCCTACTCCCTCTCCCTTTCCCCCTTTCCCACTCCAGAAAAAGGAAAGGGGAATCCTACTAGGACTAGGAGTCCTAGTAGAACTCCCCCATGGCGCACCCTCTAGGACGGCCACGTCCTCCCCTCCTCCTTTATACACGAGGGCAGGAGGGTACCCCAAAGCACATCAATTGTTCTCTAAGCCGTGTGCGGTGCCCCCTCCACAGTTTACTCCTCCCGTCATAGTGTCATAGTGCTTAGGCGAAGCCCCGCGCGGATCACATCAGCATCACCGTCACCACGCTGTCGTGCTGACGAAACTCTCCCTCGACCTCTCTGCTGGATCAAGAGTTCGAGGGACGTCATCGAGTTGAACGTGTGCAGAACTCGGAGGTGCCGTACGTTCGGTACTTGATCGGTTGAATCAGAAGACGTTCGACTACATCAACCGCGTTAAACTAATGCTTCCGCTTTCGGTCTACGACGGTACGTGGACACACTCTCCCCCTCCCGTTGATATGCATCTCATAGATAGATTTTGCGTGATCGTAGGAATTTTTTTTAAAATTGCATGCTACGTTCCCCAACATGTGGCACATGGTAAACATGGCAATAGCAATAAGTATCTCCACCAAGCATGCAAATGCACATAGTAGTAAAATGGTGGATCATGGGTAAATGCACATAAGGGTCACAATTGCATGGCAAAGACATAGAAATAGGCATAACATGCAAAGTGAACACGATATAATGGGCATAAGTGACAAATGGTAAATAGCCCAAAGCCGTGTGAGAGCCAAGTAAAAGGAATGCACGAAGTCGTTGCGCGAAGAGGATGGTAGTAAGAATAGTCCACGGGATCCGAAATCGTCGATGCTCTCAAGAGCTTGTTTCGTCAACTCTTGGGAATTGAGAGGGTTGGACGAGTATACGTGAGTGAAAGTGCGTTATATCGACTAGAGGGGGGGTGAATAGGCGATTTTTATAAAAGTCTTCAGAACATGGGAGTTTTGAAGACAAACGATAAAATTAAACCTATTACCATGCAGCGGAAGGTAGGCTACACTAGGCAAACCATAGTCAAGTATTCAATGAAGTGAAAGCACAAAGACTAATAGCAGCTAGGTAGTAAGGATCAGGTAGGAAGATATTGTGAAGCCAAACAGAACACGCAGTCACTCAGTGAAGACAAATGATAGAGCAAACATACAATGACTTCACAAGGAGTAACAGTAAGTAAAGTGAAGTGAAGATGAAACCAGTGACTCGTTGAAGACAATGATTTGTTGGACCAGTTCCAGTTGCTGTGACAACTGTACGTCTGGTTAGAGCGGCTAGGTATTTAAACCTTAGGACACACAGTCCCGGACACCCAGTCCTGAACACGCAGCTCAGGACACCCAGTCCTCACCGTATTCTCCTTGAGTTATGTGTTTTGGTGACCAAAGATTGTTTGGAGTCCCAGATGAGATCATGGACATGACGAGTAGTCTCGAAATGGTCGAGAGGTAAATGTTGATATATTGGCATATGGTATTCAGACACCGGAATGGTTTCGAGTGGTTCGGGTATTTTTCCGGTGTATCGAGGGGTTACCGGACCCCCCTGGGGAAGTCATGGGCCTCATGGGCCACGGGAGAGAGAGGGGACAACCCACAAGGGGTGGACGGGCCCCCTCCATGGGAGTCCGAATTGGACTAGGGGAGGAGGCGGCGCCCCCTTTCCCTCTCCTACTCCCTCTCCCTTTCCCCCTTTCCCACTCCAGAAAAAGGAAAGGGGAATCCTACTAGGACTAGGAGTCCTAGTAGAACTCCCCCATGGCGCACCCCTCTAGGACGGCCACGTCCTCCCCTCCTCCTTTATACACGAGGGCAGGAGGGTACCCCAAAGCACATCAATTGTTCTCTAAGCCGTGTGCGGTGCCCCCTCCACAGTTTACTCCTCCCGTCATAGTGTCATAGTGCTTAGGCGAAGCCCCGCGCGGATCACATCAGCATCACCGTCACCACGCTGTCGTGCTGACGAAACTCTCCCTCGACCTCTGCTGGATCAAGAGTTCGAGGGACGTCATCGAGTTGAACGTGTGCAGAACTCGGAGGTGCCGTACGTTCGGTACTGATCGGTTGGAATAGAAGACGTTCGACTACATCAACCGCGTTAACCTAACGCTTCCGCTTTCGGTCTACGACGGTACGTGGACACACTCTCCCCCTCCCGTTGATATGCATCTCATAGATAGATTTTGCGTGATCGTAGGAATTTTTTTTAAAATTGCATGCTACGTTCCCCAACATGTGGCACATGGTAAACATGGCAATAGCAATAAGTATCTCCACCAAGCATGCAAATGCACATAGTAGTAAAATGGTGGATCATGGGTAAATGCACATAAGGGTCACAATTGCATGGCAAAGACATAGAAATAGGCATAACATGCAAAGTGAACAGATATAATGGGCATAAGATGAGAAATGGTAAATAGCCCAAAGCCGTGTGAGAGCCAAGTAAAAGGAATGCACGAAGTCGTTGCGCGAAGAGGATGGTAGTAAGAATAGTCCACGGGATCCGAAATCGTCGATGCTCTCAAGAGCTTGTTTCGTCAACTCTTGGGATTGAGAGGTTGGACGAGTATACGTGAGTGAAAGTGCGTTATATCGACTAGAGGGGGGGTGAATAGGCGATTTTTATGAAAGTCTTCAGAACATGGGAGTTTTGAAGACAAACGATAAAAATAACCTATTACCATGCAGCGGAAGGTAGACTACACTAGGCAAACCATAGTCAAGTATTCAATGAAGTGAAAGCACAAAGACTAATAGCAGCTAGGTAGTAAGGATCAGGTAGGAAGATATTGTGAAGCCAAACAGAACACGCAGTCACTCAATGAAGACAAATGATAGAGCAAACATACAATGACTTCACAAGGAGTAACAGTAAGTAAAGTGAAGTGAAGATGAAACCAGTGACTCGTTGAAGACAATGATATGTTGAACCAGTTCCAGTTGCTGTGAGAACTGTACGTGTGGTTGGAGCGGCTAGGTATTTAATCCTTAGGACACACAGTCCTGAACGACGCAGCTCAGGACACCTAGTCCTCACCGTATTCTCCTTGAGATAAGGTCACATAGACCTCGCCCAATCACTCTGGTAAGTCTTCAAGGTAGACTCCCAAACCTTCACAGACTTCGTTCACTGGCAATCCACAATGTCTCTTGGATGCTCAGAACGCGACGCCTAACCGGCTGGAGGATGCACAGTCCTCAAGTGTAATAAGTCTTCAGATCACACAGACAAGAAGACTTAAGTGATGCCCAATTCTCTCTGGCTCTGGTGGTTAGGGCTTTATCCTCGCAAGGAATTCTCTCTCAAAGGCTTCGAGGTGGGTTGCTCTCAAACGACAAAAGTCGTACTTTCAATATGAGCAGCCAACCGTTTATGGTTGTAGGGGGTTGGCTATTTATAGCCACTTGGCAACCCGACCTGATTTGTCCGAAATGACCCTGGGTCACTAAGGAACTGACACGTGTTCCAATGGTCAGATTTCAAACTCACGCGGCAACTTTACTTGGGCTACAAGCAAAGCTGACTTGTCCGACTCTGGACAAGATTCGCTCTCATAGTCTTCACTCGAAGACATAGGTTTTTGGTTTAGGCATCACTTTAGTCATTCTGACTGATTCTCTTGGACCCCACTTAATAGTACGGTGGTTCCTATGACTCAACACAAAATAAAAAGAACTACGAAAGATCTAAGTCCTCGAGCTCCATAGGATTCATATAGCGTCTTCTCTTGTCATAGTCTTCAATGTGAATATCTTCATATACCACCTTTGACTTCAATGTCTTCATACATTTTTAGGGGTCATCTCTGGTAGTAAAACCGAATCAATGAGGGACTTCTACCTGTGTTATCCTGCAATTCTCACAAACACATTAGTCCCTCAACTAGGTTTGTCGTCAATACTCCAAAACCAACTAGGGGTGGCACTAGATGCACTTACAGTGAGTACCTACACAAAACAAAGACAAAGGAAAAATTGTGTGTGCGTAGTACATGTACACATCATCCATTTTGATGTGCACGTGCTTGTGTTGGTTAGCACAAAATATCCAATGCTCAAATATATGAGATGCATGATACAGAAACATGTCATCCATCGTGAGAGGTTTGTTTTTATGTATAACACAATGGAGACTCAAATTGTGTAATGCATCACGAGGGATATCTAGGGCATTGTTATTCATGGAATACATATGATGCAAGCAATTATGGGAAGCATGCAAAGGATAGAATGTATCAAAATATCCTAATATGTACGAGGAAACTATGGGGGTCTCCTCATGATCATTGGTGGAAGCATCATGTGGAGAATATTGACAACATCCAAAACAATGCACATTTGGAACAATGTGATCATGGCATGGCATAGTGGATGAATTGCGCAAATCTTGTAAAGGAAGCATGGCAATATCATCACATGAAAAACAAATGCCAATGACCATCATCTCGTCATCTATGCCATAAGTGCAAATGGGATTTATTTTAATGGGGCATGCATAGTTACTATGTTGAGGTTGAAATGATGCAATATGGGAGATCTCACTCATAGCATATGACAAGTTGAAAGGATTATCAAACATGATGTGACCAATAGAATTTTCACAAGATATCCTATGGAGCATAGCATCACAATTAGGCAACTCAACATGCTCATCATCATATTCATCATAAATGGGTGGCATATCTAAGCATGTAGACGACATAGTATGTGGTGAATCTGTAAGGTGATCATCATCATGCAAGCAATCATTTGCAAGATAGTCCACTAGTGGGACAAGCGAAGTACCATCACCTAGGTTACCTTTGGAGCATCGCTCATGTGTTTTAGGTGAGGTGTCGAATATCCACTCGTTGTCATCTTCATCTTGATGGAACCATGTGGGGGGTGCATCTTTTTCCATCATGGCCATCATCGTGTCCATTAGAGGTATGAACTCGTCGAGGATAGGCATGTCGTCATGTAGGAGACCTAGCACCAAAGAAAACACACTTGGAGTAGAGGTTAAGTCATTAGAAATCATAGTGGCCTCACATGCCGTCTCAACTACCTCACTCACTAAGTGTTGTGGCTCACTCACTCCCGGTTAGATGCTCTCACTCATATGGTTGGTGGAGTCACTCAAATGGCTCTCAACCTCACATAGGATGTGTGGCATGCTCTCATGTGTGGGGCTAGTGATGGTCACACTCATCCTCTCATAGGAAATGCACTCAATGTCACATATGGTGGAGTCACTCATATCACTCATGGTGGGGTGGCTCTCCTCACATGGCAATTGGAGCATCTTGTCATATGTGGGTGTCGGATAGATGTTGGTGCAAATGTCTCCATGCTCAACTCCTATCGCCTCCTTGGTTAAAGGGATAGACCCATGCTCAGCCTTCTCATCCATAACGCCTCCAAAGATGAATGGCGTAGGATGTGGCAAAACGTCACTCTCCTCCGAGACCAAAGAAAGGGTCTCATGTGCGGTCTCATAGCTTGACTCGAAGTATGATTACAATATGGGCATCGTCTTGATGTTGTTGAAGAGGTTCATGCTCGTCACCGTAGTCAAAGTGGATGGCCCTAGCTCGACCTTCTTGTTGTTGCAGGCCCATATGATGTGGCACCTTGTAGCTCATCTCCATGACCAAAGGGAAATTCCCATGCTCGGTCATTTTCCTTGAGGGGCTTCTGAAGATGGAAGTGTCGCCCTCGCTCGTAGGTGGTCGCCTTGGACTTGATGAAGTCAATTGTAACACCCCGGATGTAACTTACCTTATTTATATTCCAACTCTTGCCGTTTCCGGCACTAAGTTATTTTTATTTCCTCGTTGTCGGGTTTTTGTCTCCGTGTGTTTTGTCTTTGTCATGCATCTCATATCATGTCATCATGTGCATTGCATCTGCATACGAGTTCGTCTCATGCATCCGAGCACTTTCCCCGTTGTTCGTTTTGCATTCCGCCGCTCCTATGTCATCTGGTGATCCTTTCTACCTCTTTTCGTGTGCGGGTGTTAAACGTTTTCGAATTGGATCGAGACTTGTCATGCAGACTTGGTTTACTACCGGTAGACCGCCTGTCAAGTTTCGTGCCATTTGGACTTTGTTTGATACTCCAACGATTAACTGAGGGACCGAAAAGGCCTCGTGTGTGTTGCATCCCAACACCCTTCCAAAGTGGCCCATAACCCACCTAAACCTCCTCCATCATCTAGATCGTTCGATCACGATCGCGTGGCCGAAAACCGCACCTCATTTGGAGCTTCCTAGCTCCCCTACCCCTATATAAAGACCCCCATTTCTAAATCCCGGATCTCCTCTTCCAAACCCTAGAAAAATCACCTCTCTAGCCGCCGGACAATGCCCGTTTCGGCCGGACATTTTGCCGCCGCCGCCCTCGTCCAATAAGGACGTGCCACGTCGCCTGGGGGAGAGCACCACTTCGCCGCCGCCGCGCGGGCCTGCCAGGCCCGCACCAGGCCCCCGCAGCCCACCTGCTCCCCGCCGCCGTGGATCGGCGCCGCCCCGTCTCCTCCTCCGCGCCGGCGTAGCTCCGCCATCGGAGCCGCCCCGCTCTGGCAGCTCTTCTCTGATGCCGCTTCCCTTGCAACGCCGGCCACCGGCCTCGCCCGCGCCGCCCGAGGCCTCCGCCGGCCACCGCCGGCCACCGCCGCGATTAGCACCGCCACCGCACCCGGCGACCCCGGCGAGCTCCTTCTCCAAGTCCGGTGACGTCCCATGACTATTCCGGAGAACAGGAACTCCGGCCATCCTCGAGGAGCGTGTGATCTGGATCTCAGATCCGAAATCTCGGGGTTGACTTCTTCGTCCCTAACCCTAATATTTTTGCATACTTTGACATGCCATAACTTCCTCATCGTAGCTCCGATTCGTGCATGTAGCATATCAAAATGTTCGTCTCGACGAGTACACAATTTCATCTCACTGCATCATTTTCATTTGAGCTCATATTGATGCCCAAAATGCTGTTGGAAGAGGGCTATGTGATGATAGTTTCAGATCTGTTTCAGCAAATGCGCTTTTGTCATTTTTGCCATGATTAATGTGTGCATGCTATGATCCTGAGCTCTACATGTGTTTTGTAGAATGCCATGCAATCTTTACATGGGTATATGCCATGCATTTTTGTGATCTTTGTGGTGACTATCACAAGCATGCAAAGTAGCTTACTCAATGATGCTGATTTCAGGGACTTAGAATTTCACTAAGTCCTTGCCCTGTCATTATTTTTATGCCATATGTTCATGTTGTTTCCTAGTGATACGTGCCTCTTTTGAGCATGATCAGTAAGGATGTTTTGTATATATTGTGGTGCTCTATCCATCCATGTCTTTGTTTGAAATTATGGAGCACCCTAGGTTGAGTCAATCGAGCTCTACTTTTGCTATAAAATGTTCCTGGCAGATTGTTAATATGTTTTGCAATTTTGCCAAGCTTGTTGTTGTTGATACGTGCATGCTATGATGTTGTTCTTGCCATGTCTAGCTTCTATGCCAAGTCTATTTGCCGGGTGTATGCTTAGTTTGTCATGCAATGCCTCGTAGTGAGTGCACCGAGCACGTAAACATGCCTACTCGTTATCTCTTTTGCCATGCTCCAGTTTTTCACTAAGTCTGAATCTGTTTATGTTTTTGCTATGTTCACATGGTTGCAATTGTATTTTCTGATCCCTTTTGGCTCATGGTCACTAAGGGACTTTTGTTATATGCTTTGAGTATCTTCATGCCATTCCTTGCTTTGCCATGATATGTTCCTGTAGCATGCAATTATCGTGCTCCGAACATTGCTTCCTGATGATAAATTCCTGACATGTTGTTAATTTCACTAAGTCTGAAACCTGTTATCTTTTGCACTTTTGCCATGCTTGTTTGAACCTGCTATTGAGTGAATTAGCTGTATCTCAGTGTTCATGTTTTGTCAAGCATCATGAGTGGATCCCTGCCATGTATTTTTTGCCATGTTTGAGTGCAGTAGCTAATTTATCTTGATGCATTTAGAAGGTCACTTGCTGATTATCACAGACCGGTGTCATATTTGTTTTGCTTGCCATTTCCAAACCGTGCATCCGATTCCGGTGATCTTTATATCGATTTCGACCGAAATAGTCTCACCTTTCCAGTGGTACTCTTGGATTTCCAAGTTGAGGCCAGGTTCAATCATTCCTTTCCAAATCATGCATTTGCATCACATATCACTTCCCGCATATCATACCATGTTTGCATCATGTTGCTTGAGCATTGCACGTGGTTGATTGTGTTCCTTTTTTCTTGTTGTTCTTGCTTGGGTAGAGCGGGGAGACGAGTACATGAATGAGGAGCCCGTTGAGTACGCTTACGAGGATCAAGGCAACTCTGAGAACTTTGCAGGCAAGATGACCATACCCTCAAAATCACTTCTATCTTTGCTTGCTAGATGCTCGCTCTTTTGCCATTCCTATGCTACGATACCTACCACTTTCTTATCATGCCTCCCATATTGACATGTCAAACCTCTAACCCACCTTGTCGTAGCAAACCGTTTTTTGGCTATGTTACCGCTTTGCTCAGCCCCTCTTATAGCGTTGCTAGTTGCAGGTGAAGATTGGAGATCGTTCCTTGTTGGAGCATGTTTATTGTTGGGATATCATCATATTATCTTGTTTATCTTAATGCACATATATACTTGGTAAAGGGTGGAAGGCTTGGCCTTATTCCTGGTGTTTTGTTCCACTCTTGCCGCCCTAGCTTCCGTCATATCGGTGTTATGTTCTCGGATTTTGCGTTCCTTACACGGTTGGGTTATAATGGGAACCCCTTGACAGTTCACCTTGAATAAAACTCCTCCAGCAATTCCCAACCTTGGTTTTACCATTCGCCACCTAGCCTCTTTTTCCCTTGGGTTTCCGGAGCCCAATGGTCATCTTTATTTAAACCCCCCCGGGCCAGTGCTCCTCTGAGTGTTGGTCCGAAATGGGCAGCCTGCCAGGCCACCTCGGGGAAACTCGAGGGTTGGTTTTACTCATAGCTTGACCTATATGAGTGTGCCCTGAGAACAATATATGTGCAGCTCCTATCGGGATTTGTCGGCACATTCGGGCGGTGTTGCTAGACTTGTTTTACCATTGTCGAGGATATCTTGTAACCGGGATGCCGAGTCTGATCGGATTATCTTGGGAGAAGTAATATCCTTCGTTGACCGTGAGAGCTTGTGATGGGCTAAGTTGGGACTCCCAGCAGGGATTTGAACTTTCGAAAGCCGTGCCCGCGGTTATGGGCAGATGGGAATTTGTTAATGTCTGGTTGTAGATTACCTGAAACTTAACTTAATTAAAATGCATCAACCGTGTGTGTAACCGTGATGCTCTCTTCTCGGCGGAGTCCCAGAAGTGAACACGATGTTGGAGTAATGCTTGACGTAGGTTGTTCTAGGATCACTTCTTGATCATAGTTGTTCGACCGTGCTTTTGCCTTCTCTTCTCGCTCTCGTTTGCGTATGTTAGCCACCATATATGCTAGTCGCTTGCTGCAGCTCCACATCATACCTTTACCTTACCTATAAGCTTAAATAGTCTTGATCGCGAGGGTGTGAGATTGCCGAGTCCTCGTGACTCACAGATTACTTCCAAAACCAGATGCAGGGACCGATGATACCGCTCCAGATGATATGACCGAGCTCAAGTGGGAGTTTGATGAAGACTCTCGTCATTACTACGTGACTTTCCCAGATGACCAGTAGTGGTGCCCAGTTGGGGCGATCGGGGACTATGTTGCATTTGGGGTTTATCTTCATTTTGGTTCCGTAGTCGGACCTTGAGTGTATTTGGATGAATGTAATGTTATTTATGTTATTTGTGTGACGTGGCGAGTGTAAGCCAACTATGTACCTTTCCCCTTTATTTATTTACATGGGATGTTGTGAATATTACCTCACTTGCGACATTGCTTTCAATGCGGTTATGCCTCTAAGTCGTGCTTTGACACGTGGGAGATATAGCCGCATCGAGGGCGTTACAAGTTGGTAATCAGAGCCTTCCCCGACCTTAGGAGCCCCCTGCTTGATCGAATTGCTGGCATTGTTGAGTCTAGAAAAATGTTTTGAGTCATTTAGGATTATATATATTGGAGAGTTAGGACTTCTTTTTACTCCTTAGTCCCTTCGTCGCTCTGGTGAGGCATCCTGACATAGAGTTTTGACTCTTCTCTTCTCAAATTTCACTAAATTTTTTTCTAGGATCACGCAGGTATCTTGCAATCGTTCCGATGGTTTTGTGACGAGAACATTGTTCTTGGTGCCTCCTGACATTTAGGGGTTGTGGCAGTGTCCCGGGGAGTTGAGCTCTGAGGTGTTGTCGTCACAATTTTATCGTTGAGATTCTGGAATACCTAAGTTTCGCCGACATCGAAAATCTCTTTTATGCAGTTGTTGGTGAGATAACCTCGACGCCACCCAGTACTAGGGCGGGAGTTCGGGAGTATTGCCATAACTCGTATAACGGATGCTTTTCGAAGGTTGAGGTAAATGATTTCCGAAGGTTTCTTGGTTATGTGTTGAAGGATGGATACAGGTGGATGTAGGATTTTCTAGCTTTGGGTGAGATATTATGCTTCCCCTGTATCCCCAACACCTGATTGCATAACCGGAAAGGTTCGAAAGTTTCATAGGTGGGAATTCTTGTAGCTCTAGTTCTTCTTCCGCGGATATTTGGTTTGTGATTGGTTAATCCTTACCAAGTATTTGTTCTTCTCTGTACCTTGTTGTTTTATTCTTCTACCTCTATCTAAGTGGCTTCTCAATTTATGGAAATGTGACCATTTCTATTGGAATTCATTCACTCATGTTGTTCGGATGTGAAGACTATATGTTGCAATTTCTATCCGTTGGTTTCAACTTCAATATATGTCTGTCAAGATGCTAACGAATGTCACCCTCTTCAGGATGGCTCCTGCTAAGGGTCAGAATCAGAATCAGGATCCGCCACCACCACCTCCACCTCCGGAGGCAAGGCAAGCCGTGATGGCCGCTACCAATGCAAACACGCAGCTGATCATGCAAATTCTGCAAAAGTGCAACCAAGGGAATCATGGCCATGGAAACAATCAAAATCAGTTTGCTACACTCAACCAGTTCCTCGCTAACCAGCCAAAGACCTTCAGCAACTGTGTCGAGGCCTCAGACACTGATGATTGGCTCGTGGATATATGCAAGCATTTCGAGTGCAGTAACGTCAGGCCTGAGGACTTTGTCAAGTTTGCCTCCTTCCAACTCAAAGACCAAGCTGCAGAATGGTTTCAGCAATACAAAGATTCCAGAGGAGGCCGTATGATTACCTGGGATGAATTCCGTCAAGACTTCAAAGCTCATCACATTCCTCAGAGTGTTGTTGAAAGCAAGCGTCAGGAATTCCGCAACCTGAAGCAAGGCAGCTTGTCTGTTTACCAGTATAACATTCTGTTCCAGAGGCTCGCTCGTTTCGCCAAGCAGGACGTCCCTGACGAGAAGAGCATGATTTATCAGTTCAGGGGTGGCCTCAGAGAAGATCTCCAACTAGCTCTCGTCCTTTTTGAGCCGAAGAAGTACGATGAGTTCTACAACATGGCAATGAAGCAAGAGACTACTCAACTCAAGTGCAATGCTTCCAAGAAGCGAGTGAGAGATGCGACTCCTTCTTCCTCAACTCAAGTGGCTTCTAAGCAGTAAAAGTATTGGCTGCCTCCTCCTCCGTTCCGTCAGCCTAATCAGCAGAAGAGCAAAGGTGGCAATGGATCTTCCCACCCACCCAACCCAGGCTTTCAGAACAAGACTTCGTCTCAAGCTCCAAGATCAAGTGCTCTGTATTACCGTCCGCTCTCGGAGGTCACGTGCAACAAGTGCCAACAGATGGGTCACTATGCCAACAAATGCTTCAATCAGAGGCGTCTTCCTCCTCCTCCTGTGAGATCTACCAGTACCGCAGTGGTCAAGCATAACCCCAAGCATGCCAAGGTCAACTTGTTGAATGCATCTCAGGCAGAGGACTCGCCAAATGTCGTCATGGGTAACCTTCCTATTAACGATGTTCCTGCAAAAGTACTTTTTGATACTGGTGCATCGCATTGTTTCATGTCAAAGCCATTTTTTTGCCAAGAATGAATTCGTGTATTCTCATTTGGGCAAACAAATGGATATCGTTTCTCCCGGCAAACGTTTGAGTGCCAGTTTGGAGGTTCCAGATGTTACTATCACGTTGGGCGACTATAAGTTTCTTTCTTCCCCGATGGTCCTTGGTAACTCGGATATCGATCTTATTCTTGGAATGGACTGGCTTCCTAATCACAAGGCTCATCTTGATTGTGCTACCAGGCAGATTCAATTGACTCATTTGTCTGAGGATGTAATTTTCTTTGCCGCAAGGGATGATACCATTCGACTATTTTCTCTCAATGAGAAGGGTGAGCTGGATGCCATCTCTCAAATTCCAGTCGTTTGCAAATATCATGACGTCTTTCCAGAAGAGCTTCCAGGAATGCCTCCGCATTGGCCAGTTGAATTTGTCATCGATCTTGAGCCTGGCACGGAACCGGTTTGCAAACGTCCTTACAAGCTTGGACGTGAAGAGTTGAAGGAGCTGAAGCAGCAACTCGATATTCAAGAGCGTATGGGTCTCATCCGACCAATTTCTTCTCCGTGTGGTTGTGGAGTTCCTTTTGTGAAGAAGAAGGATGGAACGGACCGACTCTGTGTCGACTACCGTCCATTGAACAAGAAGACTATAAAGAACAAGTACCCACTTCCCAACATCAATGAGCTATTTGAACAACTCAAATGTGCTCAAGTTTTCTCAAAGCTTGATCTCCGTATGGGCTATCATCAGATTCGCATTCGTGAACAAGATATCCCCAAGACAGTATTCAGAACGAGCCATGGTTCATATGAATACACTGTCATGTCTTTCGGCCTCGTCAACGCTCCTCCGACATTCTCTCGCATGATGAATTTCATCTTCAATGCCTACACAAATGACTTCGTCTTGGTCTACCTCGATGACATTTTGGTCTTTTCCAAGAACAAGGTGGATCATGCCAAGCACTTGCATTTGGTGTTGGATAAGCTCAGAGAACATCAGTTCTATGCCAAGTTATCAAAGTGCGAGTTTTGGCTCGATGAGGTTCTCTACCTTGGGCATATCATTTCTGCCAAGGGCATAGCAGTTCCTGAGAAGGTGTCTGCAATTGTGAATTGGGAACCACCTCAGAACGTGAAGCAACTCCACAGCTTCCTTGGTCTCGCAAGCTATTGTCGAAGGTTCGTTGAGAACTTCTCAAATATCGTGAAGCCTCTTTTCAACCTTCTCCAGAAGCATGTGAAGTATGTTTGGTCTCCTAAATGTGACATTGCTTTCAACACCCTGAAAGAGAAGTTAGTCACTGCTCCAGTTCTGACTCCTCCCGATGAATCCAAACCGTTCGAGGTCTTTTGTGATGCCTCTCTTCAAGGTCTTGGTGCAGTGTTGATGCAAGAGAAGAAAGTTGTGGTCTATACCTCTCGCCAGTTGAAGCCCAACGAAAAGAACTACCCCACTCACGACCTCGAGTTGGCGGCAGTTGTGCATGCTCTTTTAACTTGGAGACATCTCTTATTGGGAATAAAAGTGGACATAATCACTGATCATAAGAGTCTCAAGTACATCTTCACTCAGCCAAACCTCGACCTCAGACAGACTCGTTGGGTCAAGATGATTCAAGAGTATAATCCGAGTATCGAATATACTCCGGGCAAGGCCAATGTAATTGCTGACGCATTGAGCAGGAAGGCTTACTGCAACAGTTTGATTCTCAAGCCTTACCAACCCGAGCTTTGTGAAGCTTTCCGCAAACTCAATCTGCAAGTTGTTCCTCAAGGTTTCCTCGCCAACCTCCAAGTCTCTCCTACTTTGGAAGATCAGATTTGCGAGGCTCAACTTCTTGATGCTATGGTGAAGAAGGTGAAGATTGGGATTGCCAAGAGTCAACCCAAGTACAAGTGCTATCGCCTTGATGACAAGGATACTCTATTCTTCGAGGATCGCATTGTTGTGCCTAAAGTTGACCTCAAGTCATTATGAACGAGGCTCACAATTCACTCCTCTCTATCCACCCTGGAAGTACAAAGATGTACCATGACCTCAAGCAGTCGTATTGGTGGACTCGAATGGAGCGCGAGATTGCTCAATTCATGAATGAATGTGATGTCTGCAGAAGAGTGAAGGCAGAACACCAACGACCAGCTGGTCTCCTCCAACCTCTTGCCATTCCAGTATGGAAGTTTGACCACATTGAGATGGACTTCGTGACTGGATTTCCAAAGTCCAAGCGTGGCAATGATGCTATCTTCGTTGTCATCGACAAACTCACTAAAGTGGCTCATTTCCTTCCTATTAAAGAATCTATCTCAGTAGCTTAGTTGGCAGAGCTATATACCTCCCGGATTGTCTCTCTGCACGGCATTCCGCAGTTGATTTCTTCAGATCGTGGCAGCATCTTTACCTCCAAGTTTTGGGATTCTTTTTCGAAGGCCATGGGCACCAACATTCGTTTCAGCACAGCTTTACATCTTCAAACTAGTGGCCAAGTCGAGAGAGTAAATCAAATTCTTGAAGATATGCTCAGGGCTTGCGTCATCTCCTTCGGTATGAAGTGGGAAGATTATCTTCCATATGCCGAGTTCTCCTACAACAACAGCTTTCAAGCGAGTTCGGGCAAGGCCCCATTTGAAATTCTCTATGGCAGGAAGTGTCGTACTCCTCTTAACTGGTCAGAGACTGGTGAACGTCAACTTCTTGGAAATGACTTGATCACAAAGGCAGAAGAGATGTGCAAAGTCATTCGTGATAATCTCAAAGCCGCGTAATCGCGTTAGAAGAGTTACTACGATAGCAAGCATCATGACTTGGCTTTCGAGATCGGAGACCATGTCTACCTCCGCGTCTCTCCAATGAAAGGTACTCATTGCTTCGGTATCAAAGGGAAGCTTGCCCCTAGATACATGGGTCCTTTCAAGATCGTCAAGAAGAGAGGCGATCTGGCCTATCAACTTGAGCTTCCGTCCAACTTTGCAAACGTGCACGACGTGTTTCATGTCTCTCAACTCCGCAAGTGCTTCAAGACCCCTGACCGCACCGTCAACTTCGAAGACATTGATCTCCAAGAAGACCTATCTTATCATGAGCACCCAGTTGCTATTCTTGAAGAAACTGAGCGCAAGACTCGCAACAAGTCTATCAAATTCCTTAAAGTCAAGTTGTAACCCCCTCGATGCGGCTATATCTCCCATGTGTCGAAGCACGACTTAGAGGCATAACCGCATTGAAAACAATGTCGCAAGTGAGGTAATCTTCGCAAAACAACCCATGTAATACAATAAGGGAAACGATACATAGTTGGCTTACAATCGCCACTTCACACAAATACATGAATAAAGCATTACATCATCCAAATACAATCAGGGCCTGACTACGGAGCCAAAATAAAAGAAGACTAACCCAAATGCTACACAGATCCCCGATCGTCCCGACTGGGCTCCACTACTGATCAACTAGAACGAAAACAACACAAAGGGACAAGATCTTCATCGAGCTCCTCCTTGATCTTGGTTGCATCATCTGCATGGTTCAACGGCACCTACAAGCTGGTTTTGGAAGTATCTATGAGTCACAGGGACTCAGCAATCTCACACCCTCGCGATCAAGACTATTTAAGCTTATAGGAAGGGTGCAAAGGTATGAGGTGGAGTTGCAGCAAGCGACTAGCATATATGGTGGCTAACCTATTCGCAAAAGAGAGCGAGAAGAGAAGGCAAAGCACGATCGAGAAACTATGATAAAGAAGTGATCCTAGAACAACCTACGTCAAGCATAACTCCAACACTGTGTTCACTTCCCGGACTCCGCCGGAAAGAGACCATCACGGTTACACACGCGGTTGATGTACTTTAATTAAGATCAACTTCAGGTTTTCTACAACCGGACGTTAACAAATTCCCATCTGCCCATAACCGCGGGCACGGCTTTCGAAAGTTCAATCCCTGCAGGGGAGTCCCAACTTAGCCCATCACAAGCTCTCACGGTCAACGAAGGATAAACCTTCTCCCGAGACATTCCGATTAGACTCGGCATCCCGGTTCTACAAGACACCTCGACAAGGGTAAAACTAAACCAGCAACACCGCCCGGATGTGCTGACAAATCCTGATAGGAGCTGCACATATCTCGTTCTCAGGGCACACCGGATTGTCCAAGGTACGGGTAGGCCAGCCCAGAGTTGCCCCTGGTGGCCACCGGCAGCTAACAGGTTGGACCAACACTCAGAGGAGCACTGGCCCGGGGGTTTAAATAAAGATGACCCTTGAGTCCGCGGAACCCAAGGGAAAAAGAGGCTAGGTGGCGAATGGTAAAACCAAAGTTGGGCATTGCTGGAAGAGTTTTATTCAAGGCGAACTGTCAAGGGGTTCCCATTATCACCCAACCGCGTAAGGAACGCAAAATCCGGGAACATAACACCGATATGACGGAAACTAGGGCGGCAAGAGTGGAACAAAACACCAGGCATAAGGCCGAGCCTTCCACCCTTTACCAAGTATATAGATGCATTAATTAAATAAGATATATTGTGATATCCCAACAAGTAAACATGTTCCAACAAGGAACAACATAACCATGTACCAACAAGGTACAAACTTCATCTTCACCTGCAACTAACAACGCTATAAGAGGGGCTGAGCAAAGCGGTAACATAGCCAAACAACGGTTTGCTAGGACAAGGTGGGTTAGAGGCTTGGCTTAACAATATGGGAGGCATGATAAGAAAGTGGTAGGTATCGCAACATAGGCATAACAAAAGAGCGAGCAACTAGCAAGCAAAGATAGAAGTGATTTCGAGGGTATGGTCATCTTGCCTGAAATCCCGCAAGGAAAAAGAATGAGTCATGAAGAAGACACACGGAGAAAGTCAAACGGATCCTCACAACTCCGGAACGGAACCGAAGCTCACGAGAAAGGCAACCCGGAAAGAAGCAAACAACAAAGTAAACAACCACTACAACAACATGGCATGATGCACAACAAGTATGATGCATGTCCGGTTTAAAGAGGGCATGGCATGGAAAAGTGCAACAAACAACACTACAAATTAAGTGGAGCTCAATATGCAACGGGGTTGCATATTGAAGAAAACACCACATGACTTATTTCGTTCTCTCTCATTTATGTACCCAACAAGATTAAATGTTGATTAACATGGCAAGAGGGTGAAGCGTAATAAAACTACCTAACTAGGCAAATTTAAATGAGGCCGGAACAACAAGCAACAAGTCCGGAAAAATCCTCATGTGCATATTTTTGGTTATGGTACTGTTCTGCCCTAAACCATATTTTATGGTTATTGAACATGCAAGATGATGCCACCATGTTAAACTAGGCAAAATTCTACCCCATTTACATATAAAGTTTGTTTAAAACCGAGCTATGGTTAATTAGTTATGAATTAAATCATTTTTACATGGCATAGGGGCAAATATAATCAAACAACATTTTAAACATTTTAAACATAGACGAAAGTTGCAAATTATTAATCTACACAAAATTCTGAGCAAGTTTCATATACAAATCATTTTAATATGATGCACGGTTATTAAGTTATTATATGCATGAACATGGAGGGTTTTTCTGCAAAACAGGTAAACTCTGGATAAAAGACAAAATCGCAGACACGGAAAAAAACTACATTGGGCCAAATCTGCAGCCTGGCCCAACAGTTGCAGGGGCACTAGAGGCTCACCATGGGCCTTGGCCCATTCGGTGGAGGAGGGAGACCCGCAGGGCGCGCAGCTGGGCCTGCGGTCAACACGTCGAGTGGAGCGGGCGTGCTGCTCTGCTCGTCTCTGAAGAAGAATGGAAGTGCCAGGTTCAGAGCGACAAACTTGGCGGCGGGAACGGCTGGGAGCAGAGCTCCGACGAGCGGGCGAAGGGGCAGCGAGGTACATGGCGTTCGGATCTAGCTGGAAACGGGTCTTGGACGCTGAGAAGAACCCGATCCGGCGGCCGACGCCTTTCTCTGAAGAAGAAAGCAGCCATGGCGCGGGGGCTTCAGGCCGGCGACGGGAAGTAGGGAGACAACGGCTTGGGAAAGAGGGCCCGGTTGAGGACGACGCAACGAAACGGGACGACCATGGGCTCCTCCAGGTGGCGGCTTGCTTGCTCTGGCGAGGCGATTGCAAGCGAGGAGAGTTGAAGCGGCCGGTGAGGGTCTTCGGTTCGGTGGTGCTGACCTTGCAGAAGAAACAGGGCGACCACGCAATTAGCAGCAGCAGTAGGAGAAGAACAGCGAGAAACAGGGAGGAGGCGCAGCGAGGAGGACCTGCGCGTCGGAGCGGCTTGACGGCGGGGGCCATGGCGTGGTGCTGCTCTCGATCCACCCTAGATCAAGGCATGGGAGGAGGGAAGGAGGCGCGGAGCAGCCTGCTCGAGCTCGAGGGTGAGGGCGGCGCTCGGGGTTGGCTGATGCTCTGCTCGGTGGTGCTCTGGCCAGGGCTCTCGGGAGGAGGAGGTTGCGGGATTGGGGCGCGGGCGCAACAGCTCAATGGTTGGGCGAGGGGATCGAGGGAGATTTGAGTGAGGGGATCCCGATGTGGAAGATGAGACACGGGGTGGCGGCGGCAGAGAAGGATGGATGGGACAAGGCCCCTAGAATTTAGGGTTGCAGGTTTATATAGTGGGTCTATACGCAGACTAATGGAAGCCCTTTGATCTAAATTAGACGGCTGAGAAAAAAAATAGGTTAGGAAGTCCAATAAACAAAACAGAGATGTTTTGTAGATGTTTGGGGATGATCCGGACACAACGGTGGCAATTGTCTGGGTCGGGTTCGGGGCATCTTTCGGATGCGCGTGAGGAGGGCGCGGGCTGACAAGAGAGGTTAGGTAGGTCCTGGCGGTGAGAGGTAGTGCAGAACGCAAAGGGCTCAGAAGATAGAAGAGGAGAGGCCCGGCGACTGTTTCCGGAGACCGAAAACGTCCGACGTTAGACCGACTATATTGCCGCTATAGTTATCTGTTGGGGCATCAAACAAACTCTGAATGCGATGAAACTTGGCAGGCGGCCTACCTACAACATAACAACACCGCATGCCAACTTTCCACCCATTCTGAGAACATTTTCTAGCCACTTATAAAATAATATTTCGGACGTGCCGCGGGCGCGTGCAAGCGTGTCTGGGCTCAGAACGGACAATAGACGGAACTGGGGGAACCCGGACGGATGCAAGTTTTGAAAACATGATGATGAAATGCACATGATGACATGATGAAAAGCAACACGCAAGCAAAATACAAGGCAACAACAACGAATAACTGGAAGACACCTGGCGCATCGGTCTCGGGGCGTCACACAAGTGGTCACATCATTCAGACCGTGAAGCCACCTGGGAACGCGAGGATACCTCCGTTATGAGTACCGAGAGTTTTTCCAGTCCTAGATCTCGGGATGAGATCCTTTCGCAGTGGTGGAGTGTTGTAACACCCCGGATGTAACTTACCTTATTTATATTCCAACTCTTGCCGTTTCCGGCACTAAGTTATTTTTATTTCCTTGTTGTCGGGTTTTTGTCTCCATGTGTTTTGTCTTTGTCATGCATCTCATATCATGTCATCATGTGCATTGCATTTGCATATGAGTTCGTCCCATGCATCCGAGCATTTTCCCCGTTGTCCGTTTTGCATTCCGGCGCTCCTATGTCCTCCGGTGGTCCTTTCTACCTCTTTTCGTGTGCGGGTGTTAAACGTTTTCGGATTGTACCGAGACTTGTCATGCGGCCTTGGTTTACTACCGGTAGACCGCCTGTCAAGTTTCGTGCCATTTGGACTTCGTTTCATACTCCAACGGTTAACCGAGGGACCGAAAAGGCCTCATGTGTGTTGCAGCCCAATACCCTTCCAAAGTGGCCCAAAACCCACCTAAACCTCCTCCATCATCTAGATCGTTTGATCACGATCGCATGACCGAAAACCGCACCTCATTTGGAGCTTCCTAGCTCCCTCTACCCCTATATAAAGACCCCCATTTCTAAATCCCGGATCTCCTCTTCCAAACCCAAGAAAAACCCCCTCTCCAGCTGCCGGACAATGTCCGTTCCGGCCGGACATTTCGCTGCCGCCGCCGCCCTCGTCCAATAAGGATGCGCCACGTTGCCTGGGGGAGAGCCCCACATCACTGCTGCCGCGCGGGCCCGCCAGGCCCGCACCAGGCCCCCGCGGCCCACCTGCTCCCCGTCGCCGCGGATCGGCGCCGCCCCGTCTCCTCCTCCCGCGCCGGCGTAGCTCCGCCATCGGAGCCGCCCCGCTTCGGCAGCTCTTCTCCGGCGCCGCCGCCCCTGCAACACCGGCCACCGGCCTCACCCGCGCCGCCCGAGGCCTCCGCCGGCCACCGCCGCCATCAGCGCCGCCACCGCACCCGGCGACCCCGGCGAGCTCCTTCTCCAAGTCCGGCGATGTCCCACGACTATTCCGGCGAACAGGAACTCCGGCCATCCTCGAGGCGCGTGCGATCTGGATCTCAGGAAGTCCTTGCCGTGTCATTATTTTTATGCCATATGTTCATGTTGTTTCCTAGTGATCCGTGCCTCTTTTTAGCATGATCAGTAAGGATGTTTTGTAGATATTGTGGTGCTCTATCCATCCATGTATTTGTTTGAAATTATGGAGCACCCTAGATTGAGTCAATCAAGCTCTACTTTTGCTATAAAATGTTCCTGGCAGATTGTTAACATGTTTTGCAATTTTGCTAAGCTTGTTGTTGTTGATACGTGCATGCTATGATGTTGTTCTTGCCAAGTCTATTTGCTGGCTGTATGCTTAGTTTGTCATGCAATGCCTCGTAGTGAGTGCATCGAGCTCGTAAACATGCCTACTCATTATCTGTTTTGCCATGCTCCAGTTTTTCACTAAGTCTGAATATGTTTATGTTTTTGCTATGTTCACATGGTTGCAATTGTATTTTCTGATCCCTTTTGGCTCATGGTCACTAAGGGACTTTTGTTATATGCTTTGAGTATCTTCATGCCATTCCTTGCTTTTCCATGATATGTTCCTGTAGCATGCTTTTATCGTGCTCCGAACATTGCTTCTTGATGATAAATTCCTGACATGCTGTTAATTTCACTAAGTCTGAAACCTGTTATCTTTTGCACTTTTGCCATGCTTGTTTGAACCTGCTATTGAGTGAATTAGCCGTATCTCAGTGTTCATGTTTTGTCAAGCATCATGAGTGGATCCCTGCCGTGTATTTTGTTGCCATGTTTGAGTGCAGTAGCTTATTTATCTTGATGCATTTAGAAGGTCACTTGCTGATTATCGCAGACCGGGGTGCCATATTTGTTTTGCTTGCCATTTCCAAACCGTGCATCTGATTCCGGTGATCTTTATATCGATTTCGACCGAAATCATCTCACATTTCCAGTGGCACTCTTGGATTTCCAAGTTGAGGCCAGGTTCAATCATTCCTTTCCAAATCATGCATTTGCATCACATATCGCTTCCCGCATATCATACCATGTTTGCACCATGTTGCTTGAGCATTTGTGTTCCTTTTTGCTTGTTGTTCTTTCTTGGGTAGAGCCAGGAGACGAGTGTAAGCCAACTATGTACCTTTCCCCTTTATTTATTTACATGCGATGTTGTGAAGATTACCTCACTTGCGACATTGCTTTCAATGCGGTTATGCCTCTAAGTTGTGCTTCGACACGTGGGAGATATAGCCGCATCGAGGGCGTTACATCAATGTAGGCATACTCGTGGGAAGTAGGTGAAGATGCCCTACATCCAAAGGCAAAGATGCCTTTATATCACTTGGCAAAGATGCCGAAGTGGTGGTGGCAGTAGCCGTAGCGTCCTCTTGGTGGTGCTTGTCTCGCGGTCTTCTGTTTTGCTCATGAAGCTTGGCCGTAACTTGATGAGAGCTTGTCGGGACTTGTAGGTAGGCGCATCTGGAGCATCTTCATCTTCATGTTGATGGTGTCGTTGTCATACTTGAGCTCGATGGTGTTCGTCGTCGCACACATGTTGCTTGAGGTGACTTGCTCTTCATGACGATGTGGATCACAAACATGATGATGGTCGCCATGTAGATGTGGACGTGGACGACTTGCACTTGCATCGCATGGGCGCTCCGAAGATGGTCGACTCGCTCGCCGTCGCCTTGAGGATGATGAAGGGGAAGAATGGTTGATCAACAAGGTCCAAATCTCCTCCATCCTTGCATCTTCCTCCTCCTTTTGTGCGAAAAGCTTGTTGTCAAGGTAGTCTCTTGTACGTATCTCGGAGTGTCGCATGTCGATGGCGAGGTTGTCAATGCGCTCTCGTAATCTTGATTGAGCTCCTTGCATTTGTTGTTGTAGATCGAAGATTGATGATTTGGTGATGTAGTTGTTCATGCCGTCATTGTTGTCGAAGACCAGAGATGAAATGCCTTGCCTATCCATCACAAGACTCGAGAAAATATACCAAATGTACCTTGACCGATGTTGAAAATGGATCAATGATCACTCAATGATGTAACAAGGAAATAGCATAATTGGTACCGATCTCGTCAATTTCTCACTCCTACATAAATAAAGCTTTGGATGGAGCTTGGTGAGGATAGTGGCACAAAATTTTTGATGCAAAATATTAGCAAGAGTCAATAAAGTTGAAAGAGATTCACAAATTTGCAAGTGAAACAAGTAGACCAATAGCAATGAATGGCACACGAAAACACGCACACAGATAGATAAATGGGGTCGTGCAACCAAGGAATGAGCTCAAAATGTGGAATACACGAAAAGTGCTCTTGTTGCACAACTCTAGAGAGATGCTAGCATGATTGCTCAATAGGCGGATACGACACTTGTGCACAATCTATAGGAGACAAAAATGCAATGACTTCTTCCCCAATTATACTATGTATATATGGTTCCCGGTGTTCCTCTCAAGATGATCCAAGATGATCTGATATGAAAATCTTATATGCAGTGTGGTATGATGTTATGGATATTGCTTACAAGCTTCTTTGCTCTTTATCTTTTGCTTAAAAGCTTTATTCTTTTGTTTTTGGTCACTTTGCGAAATGCACAAACCAAGATAGCCATTGTGTATATGCAGGAACAATCTTGTGGCACAGGAGATGATATGATGATACCAATATGATATGGTATGTATGCAATGGAAGGTGTAGATCACTAATGTGCACAAGTTACATTGCCGACAATACTCAAATGGCTAGTCTCGATAGGCAAGTGAAGCAAAATGGGCTGTAATGGCAAGGGAGAATGTACACTGATGTCATCGAGGTTACCGTCAGTGGCGATGATGAGAGGCGGTGTTGTCGATGTCGACCCATTCCTAATTAGCCGAAACACCTTAGGAAACGGAAAAACCGCAAACTCAAAATCTCCAAAGGCAAATGTCAAATGGTGGTAGCGGAAAAGCGGTGGTGGTTGTGGAAGTATTGGTGGAAACTCGGTCAAAATGGGTTAAGGTGGCGTAAGGGTATGATGGGCTATACATGGTGTCGGAGTTGAAGCAATGGTCCCTAAGTAGCCGAAACACCTTAGGAGACACAACTCACAACACAAGCAAAATTGGGTTAAGTTGGGTGGAGGAAGTGTATGGTGGTCAAGCCTATGCGGAAGTAATGGTGGTGGTTGATGAAGAAGCAACCGTCCCTAAGTAGCCTAAACACCTTAGGAGACTCAAATCACAACTCAAACAACCACAAATGGAATGGGGAACAAAATGGGTTAGGTTGCGGAAGTCGGTGGTGGTTATGCGGATGATATGGTGGAAGCCCTAGGCAAAGATGCCAAAGTTCCTAAAATTTGATGGAGTCAAATGATGATGGTAGTATTTTTGTGGGATGGGGGATGTCAATAGCTTCAAAACTAGCTGAAGAACGTCAAAAACGGACTCCGGATGAACTAGTTATGGTCAAAACGGTGAAACACCGAAGGCTGAAATGCCAGGGGCCGAACATCCGGGGGTTTGGCCGAAAATCCGGGACCTGGTGTCCAGAACCACGTGCTATTTGTGCTCCAGGATCCGAATGTCTAGGCTTACAGGATGGATGTCCGGGGCTACGGGCCGGATGTCTGGGCTCCAAATCCGAGGATGAACTCAAGGAACTCGATTTTGGGGGCGGAAATTGATGATTTTGGGGGCGAAATTTTATGGATTTCGTGGATGGAAAGTGGGGAAAGTTGGGGGAAAGATAGATCCACTAATAACATGATGAATCCATGAATCAAAATCAACAAAACATCATCACACTAACAAATCACAAAAAAATTTGGGGGCTATTTTTGGTGGGGATTTTCGAAATTAGGACGAAATCAACAAAAAAGCTAGAAAATAAAGAGGGGAGGATCCGAAATCATGATCAGCGTGGCTCATGATACCAAGATGATGTAGGGTGGAACCCTAGATGGACGATATTTCATGAAAGGAGCGGATCCCGCGATGAACAAGAAGAACATGAGGATAAATCATGAGGGGAAACACGAGAGAATCACTCAAACCAACAAGATACTATCACACATATGTTAGATCCTCGAAACACAAAGAGATACATGATCCAAATCGAACAAAGGACGATGCATAGATAACGAGTTCTTCTCCATGAGGAGGTCTTGAGGCCTTCTCGTTAGTGGTCTTGAATCCAAGTGGATCTTCTATGAAGAGGCGATGGTCTCTCTCGGTGGAGTAGATCCGGATGGATGAGCGAGGCTCTATCTCACATATGAGCTATCACAACGGTAACCCTAACTAGGAGGAGGAGGAGGGGGTCTATATATAGTGCTAGCCCACGAAGGGGTAAGTGAGAGGGGGATACATGGGCCCTTTGCCCGATCTCTGCGCACAGGCAGGTGCCGGATGTCCGGGCTGGGGGCCGGATGTCCGGCGGCTCACGAAAGCCGGATGTCCGGGATGGACTTGATTGGCTTCAGTTGCATTCTATGAAGAGGGGCCAGATTTTTGGGTGAAGGGGCCGGATGTCCAGGGCTTCAGGAGGAGCCGGATGTCCGGGGCATGGTGCCGGATGTCCGGGCTGTCGGGTCACTTCCGGAGCTCTCTGGATAGGAAGGGGCCGGATTTCCGGGGGTCGGGCAGGGTGTCCGGGCTGGGGCCGGATGTCCGGCCGCTATAGCAGCTGGCTCTTCTTCCTTCTCCTTCCTTTCCTCCCGCACACACTTGGCCTTGGTCCTTAGGCTCTCCATGGTCTACTCGGGTGGACCTGAGTATGCACAAGGTCCGCGCTTGAAGTAGCATCCATGTGTTACATGCAGAAAGGGAAGATTTGGAAAGGAGAGAGTTCACCTTGTGTCCAATGGGGTATGCTTGAGGCCCCAACATGTGGGCACTTGGGCTTGGGGAGAAGTCGTAGTGTACATGGGGATGATCGTAGGATGCTCCACATCAGAAGTCCTTAAGAAGAATAAGAAGAAATCAACCACCTCAGAACTGTTTACTTTAGATGATGACAATGAGTCGGAGGTAGACCTTGATTCTCTTGGCTCCTTTTCAATTATCTTATTGACACTGATTGCTATCAGGATGACGCGAAAACCAGCTAGGCGGGTGATGAAGAGGTAACTATTATTTCCTCCGAATCTGAGCCTTTGCCAAGACAGAAAATCCAACAAGTAACCCAGAAAGTAAGGTTTTCTCATCCCCTAGCTTACCTGGATCCCAACTTTATTTTGAAGCAACAACAACATGAGAACCGCCATAGAACTCAGACTAGAGGAGGCGGAGAGCTATCCTCCTGGTTACCCAACACACCAGCCCCGCGCAAGCGCCGGAAAGAGGAGCCTCAGAATTCAAACTCTTTTTATCCAGAGGTGGGTATTATACGCCATCCCCTTAATCCTTTCGACTCAAATTATCAGGGAACCTCCCATCCTCTTCTGGCGATTCATCTCACACCTAGCTGCCTGCTCTCAAGGCCGCCCCTGGGTAATAACTTTTGCCTTCGTTATTTAACACTTGTACATATATACTAACCTCTTGAACTTTTTCTTGCAGTGGGATGGAAAATCCTAGTAAGAAGGCAAAAACAAATAAACCGGCCGAAGACCCAAAAGTTCATGAGCCACAAAAGCAAGCACCAGCGTCTGAAGCCTCCGTGCAACACCTAGAGGAAATTGCTGATGACTCGCCACCAGAGAACCCTGGCGCCTCCACCGACCATGTAAATATTGACCTTTTGGGTGCTAAGCCGCCAAGCCCAATCAAGCCTTTTGAACAAAGTACTGAAGATGTTCTGATCACCTGCACTGGCTTCCAAGAGCCAGGGAATCCCACTATCCTAGCCAAGCACTCTGCCAAGGAAGAATTGATTGAGAAACGCAAGGTCAAGTTTGATATGGCTAATTACTCTCATCTGGGCATTAGTGAAGTGCTCTCCGGCTACCTCAGTCAAGTGCACACTAGCCGTGATCTTGAGATTGACATGGTCAAACAAATGCACCAGAAATATGAGGTACAAACTTCTGCTTTGTCTCTTTAAGATATATTCCTTAAGCCCCCAAGTCTTAGACATAGGAAAGATTGTATTGACTATGGCAAAGACTTCAACCATTATATCATAGTAATAACTTTGAGCCATAGCCCCCATGAACCGGCTTGCCTTGAAAAAATATGAGCCAGATCAGTTAAAGTATGTTTTGAATAAAGTCACACCTCATAGCCCTCACAGGCCGGGTTATCTTTGAAAAAAGATGAACCATATTTGTCTGCTACTGCCTTATGAAAGAACTTCTGCACCCATTAGCCCCCAAGTGCCAAGTGCTATTGCTTGCAAAGGGCTTGGGAGTTTTTATGTATTATACTGTCATAGAGCTGCTGATAATTGTTCAATGTCTTGCTTACAGGAGGCCTCAACTCAATTTCAGTCTCAATTGGCTGATTTAAAGACCCGACTCGAACTGCAAGAGGCTGAGACCCGGAAAGCTGACTCCAAGTTCAAATTTAGCTTGGATGAGATGGAAAAGCTAAAAACCGGTTTTGATGCAGAGAGAGCCGCCTGGGCTGAAGAAAAAACTGCCTTGGTGCAGAGAGCAGAAAACACTAAATCTTCTTTGCAAGAGGTCACCGCAGAATTTACTGGCTTAAAACGTCATATTACACAGATGACTGCCGCTATTTTTGGTAAGTAATACTTAGGTATTGTGATCAATTCCAATGCTCAACTTTGTAAGCCGCCTGGTGACTTAACTATGTATTCTGTTAAACAGGCCCCAGGAGTATCAATCTTGGCCAAGATATGCTGATAAAACTCAAGGCGGTTTATACGCTGGTGGAGCAATTATATAGAGGTGCTCAGTGCACAATAGCTACCATCTCGCACACCAACCAAGCACCGTATCTTATCAATGATCTTTTAAACAAGCTTTCTGTCCTGCCCGCAAGAATTGAAGAAATCAAGTGGTCGGCTGCTAGAGCCGTGCCATTATAGCCTTGAGTCGGGCGAAGGCATGTCATACATAATTAGACCTGGCCGAGTTGGCCACTGGCTGCCCCAGTTTCAAAGAGGACGTGTCTCCTTTTGATCAGAAGGACTTTGCTGCTTGCATGAAAGAGATGCGTCCACTGGCGAGTAAACTCGTCGAAGAAACTGACTTGTCGAGATATCAGGCGGCTTATGCAGCAGACAATTCAAAGATGAAGACGCCGGCTTACAATGTTGTGGATCTTATCCCTCCAATCCATAAGCATACTTTTGCTCCTGAAATTGATCCGTCTGAACTTATCGATGATGAAGCTGAGTTTCAAGGCTTGACTGGCATCGATTGGTCATCGCCCTAACTTCCAGAGAATGGAAGAAGAAGAAGAACCGGCGCAGGATGACCCGGAAGCCTCAACGCACCAAGACTAGGAGACTTGATCCACGGGGCGGTTCTTAATCCGCATCACCGTACCGTGCTTTTAAGAAACACTTAATCATTTGGGCTCGGGGAGCCATGTAATAGGCTAGTAAGAAACAATGATCTGTCGTGCCGTCGTGCATGTTTTATCCTTTTGAAACTGATGATGATTTGTCTATGTGTCATGAATGAATTTTGCAAGGAATATCATGTTATCTCACAAATATTCCTGCACACAGTGAACAACAGATGCCCTGGCAGTTTACGTCAGGGCGGGTCATAATGTCCAAGATAAATACTCTGGTGTCTTAAAGTCTATAACCAGGGCGGTTTGAAAAAACCAAATATTTATGAAGTCATACGTGTAGACCAGTAGCATTTTGATGCTGTAATTGTGTAAGTTTGTAAGCCGGAGGCTTGATCGGGTCCAGAAGAGTGCAACTCGGTTCTGTTTTTGAAAAAAATTTGTTTTTTGTGCCATAAGCCTGCTGTCACGTGACATAAATTCGTTGTTTTAACGTTAGCCAGTTCAGGGTCTTATCGAAAAGAGTAACTGCTAAGAGTCCAAACGGGCCACATAGCAGAGAGGCTGCGATAATGGGTGAGTTATCCTAGCTCTCTGTAAGCCAGCTCTCATGTGAAAAAGGCCGCTGTTTGAACCTTGACAAGTTCAGGGTCTTATTGAAAAGATTAACTGTCAAGAGTTCGACGAGTCACCTGGTGGAGTAGCACCTTGCAAACAGGTAGGTTTAACTCAAGGTCGGCTTGGAAACCGGATCTCATGGGTGTGAACAGCTATGCTCGGTGAGCAGGAAGCCCCCATGACACCAATAAGTCGGCTTGGAAACTGGATCTCATGGGTGTGAACAGTTATGCTTGGTGAGCAGGAAGCCCCATGAGACCAATAAGTCGGCTTAGAAACCGGATCTCATGGGTGTGAACAGCTATGCTCAGTGAGCAGGAAGCCCCCATGAGATCAATGAGTCGGCTTGAGAACCGGATCTCATGGGTGTGAACAGCTATGCTCGGTGAGCAGGAAGCCCCCATGAGACCAATAAGTCAGCTTGGAAACCGGATCTCATGGGTGTGAACAGCTATGCTCGGTGAGCAGGAAGCCCCCATGAGACCAATGAGTCGGCTCGAGAACCGGATCTCATGGGTGTGAACAGCTATGCTCGGTGAGCAGGAAGCCCCCATGGGACCAATGAATCGACTTGAGAATTGGATCTCATGGGTGTGAATAGCTATGCTCGGTGAGTAGGAAGCCCCCATGAGACTAATGAACAGGTAATAAAGACTCAATTTTTCTTTGAATTGAAACGACAGAGGCCCCGAATTCTCAGGGATTCCGGCTTTATTATACTGAATCATAATATATACATGGATGAAAGTATGTACAACACCAAAGCCGGTGGCTCAAGTGTAATATGGTCGCAGATGAGCGATATTCCACGGGCGGCGGGTCTCCTCCTCCGATTTCCGGGAGTCCTTGTGCTCTCAAACATCAATGAGATAATACGACCTGTTGTCCAGATTCTTTCTAACTACAAAGGGCCCTTCCCAAGGTGGGGATAACTTGTGCATATCTGTTTGCTCCTGGATGAGCTGGAACACCAAGTCGCCTTCTTGAAAGGTTTGAGTTTTAACCAAGCGGCTGTGATAATGACACAGATCTTGCTGGTATATCACCGAACGAGCCGCTGCCAGGTCCTGCTCCTCATCTAATAAGTCAAGAGCATCCTTTTTGAAAAGAAGTCAAGAGCATTCTAACGTGCTTTTTCATTGTCAGCTTCAACATAAGCCGCCACGCGGGGTGAGTCATGACGGATGTCACTGGGAAGAACCGCCTCAACATCGTACAACATGAAGAAAGGCGTATAACCCGTGGATCTGTTGGGGTGGTATTGATACTCCAAAATACTAATGGTAACTCCTCAACCCAACAACTCAACGTCTGCTGCAAAGGGACCATGAGCTAGGGTTTTATGCCTCTTAAGATTTCTTAATTGGCCCTTTCAGCTTGACCATTGGACTGGGGTGAGCCAGTAATGAAACGTCAAGACGAATATGTTCCCGTTGACAGAATTCTTTCATTGCACCCTTGGACAGATAAGTACCATTAGCAGTGATGATACTATCAGGGTAGCCAAAATGAAAAATCACATTTTAAGGAACTGAACCGCTGTGGCCGCATCACACTTGCTGATCGGCTCTTCTTCAACCCATTTTGTAAATTTGTCAACCACCACCAATAGGTGTGTCTTTTTGTCCTTGGATCTCTTGAAAGTTCCAACCATATCCAGCCCCCAGACCGCAAATGGCCAAGTGATTGGAATCATCCTTAATTCTTGAGCCGGCACATGAGCTCATCTGGAAAACTTCTGACAACCGTCGCACTTGCTAAGTAGATCCTCTGCATCGGCATGAGCCATTAGCCAATAAAACCCATGACAAAAGGCTTTAGCTATAAGGGACTTAGAACCGGCATGATGGCCACATCTCCTTCATGAATCTCTCTTAGACTCTCACGACCCTCTTCGGGAGAGACACGCCGCTGGAACACTCCTGTGACACTGCATCGGTGTAATTTGCCATTAATAATAGTCATTGACTTAGACCGCCGGGTTATTTGCCTGGCCAAAGTTTCATCCTCACGCAACTCTCCCCGGGTCATATAAGCCAGATAAAGAACTGTCTAGTCAGGGGTGGCATGAAAAGCCGCTACTAATTGCGCCTCCGGGTCGGGGATTGCAAGATCCTCTTTTGTTGGCAACTTGACTAAATGGCTATGTAGGATGTCAAGGAAGATATTTGGAGGCACCAACTTACGCTGAGATCCGAGACGGCTTAAAGCATCAGATCCCCCATTCTTTCCACGATCAATGTGATCCACCCGATAACCCTTGAAATGACCAGCGATGGCGTCAACCGCCTGGCGACAAGGCGCCATGAGCGGGTCTTTGGAGTCCCAAGTACCCGAAACTTGCTGAGCCACCAAGTCTGAGTCACCAAAGCACCTGACCCAGCTTAAATTCATCTCCTTGGCTACTCGTAAACCATGAAGCAAGGCTTCATATTCCGCTGCATTATTAGTGCAAGGGAACATTAGTTGTAGCACATAACAAAATTTATCACCTCATTGGGAAGTCAAGATAACTCCAGCCCCCGAGCCCTCAAGCTGCCGAGACCCATAAAAGTGGATTGTCCAGTAAGTGTTGTCTGGCTTATCCTCAGGCATCTACAATTCTGTCCAGTCATTGATGAAATACACAAGAGCTTGAGATTTGATAGCTGTCCTTGGAGTATATTTCAACCCATCGGGTCCCAGTTCAATGGCCCACTTGGTCACTCATCCTGTGGCTTCTCTGTTTTGAATTATATCACCTAAAGGAGCAGAGCTGACCACAATAATTGGATGACCAAGAAAATAATGCTTCACTTTGCAATTGGCCATGAACACCCCATATACTAGCTTCTGCCAATGCAAATATCTTTGCTTTGATTCAATCAGAACCTCACTGACATAATACACCAGCCTCTAGACCGGATATTCCTTGCCAGGTTATTTCCGCTCCACCATGCGACGCTGACGGCTCTGCTGTTTGCGGCACGAACTGGCGGCTGAGTGAGCTGCTTTTTAAGCACCTCAAATGCCTCATTGGTAGCATTACTCCAAACAAAATGATATGTTTTCTTCATCATCTGGTATAGAGGAATAGCCTTCTCTCCCAGGCAGCTTATAAACCGGCTTAAAGTTGTAATGCGACCCGCCAGCCGTTGAACATCATTAATGCATGCCGGCTTAGCTAGGGAGGTGATAGCCGTGATTTTCTCCGGGTTAGCCTCAATGCCTCTCTTAGAGACCAGAAAACCCAAGAGCTTGCCTACAGGCACACCGAAAACGCACTTGGCCGGCTTAAGCATCATCTTATGGACCCGAAGATTATCAAAGGTCTCTTTTAGATTGTCCAACAGAGTCTCCTTCTTTCTGGATTTCACAACAATATCATCCACATAGGCATGAACATTGCACCCAATTTGACTGTGAAAACATTTTTGCACACAACACTGATAAGTCGTCTGGGCACTCTTAAGCCCAAAAGGCATAGACGCATAGCAGAAAGCTCCAAAAGGCATGATGAAAGCCGTCTTCTCTTGGTCCTTGACTGTCATCTTGATCTGATGTTATCCGGAATAAGCATCCAGAAAACACAAGTGCTCACAACCTGCCGTAGCATCTATGATTTGATCAATACGGGGGAGGGCAAATGGATCAGCAGGGCAAGCCTTATTAAGGTGTGTGTAGTCCACACACATGCGCCAAGTGCCGTTTTTCTTATGTACCGACACCGAATTAGCCAACCACTCAGGGTGGAAAACTTCAATGATGAACCTTACTACTAAGAGCCGGGCCACTTCTTCTCCAATGGCCTTGCATCTCTCTTCATTAAAACAACGAAGGAATTGCTTGACCGGTTTAAACTTGGGATCAATATTGAGAGCGTGCCCAGTGAGTTCCCTCTGTACACCCGGCATGTCTGAAGGTCTCCATGTAAAGATGTCTCGGTTCTCAAGGATGAACTCGATGAGCCCGCTTTCCTATTTTTGATCCATATTGGCACCAATGGTGAACTGCTTGGATGAATCGCTGGGGTCAAGTCAATCTGCTTGGTATCGTCTACCGACTTAAACTTTAGCAACGTGTCATGCTCTGATGTTGGCTTCTTCAATGGAGTCATATCCGCTGGGTCAACATTATCCTTATAAAACTTCAACTCTTCCGTCGCACAGACCGACTCAGCATAAGCATCGTCACCTTCCTCACATTCCAGAGCTATTTTCCTATCACCATGGACTGTGATGGTACCCTTGCGACCCGGCATCTTAAGCTGCAGATAAACATAACAAGGCCGTGCCATGAATTTGACATAAGCCGGCCGTCCAAACAGAGGGTGATAGGGACTTTTGATCTTGACCACTCCAAAGTTAAATGTTTCTGCCCTGTAGTTGTTTTCATCGCCAAAAGCTACTTACAGAGCAATTTTACCAACTGGATAGGCCGACTTACTAGGTACCACCCCATGAAAAACTGTAGAGGATGGCTTAAGATCTTTATTAGTTAGATTCATCTGACGGAAAGTATCATAGTAAATGATATTGATACTGCTACCTCCGTCCATGAGAACCTTAGTGAACTTGTAACCCCCAACCTGTGGAGCTACCACCAAGGCTAACTGATCTGGATTATCAACTCGAGGCGGGTGATCCTCATGGCTCCATACAACTAGTTGTTCTGACCATCGTAACTATCGGGGTACGGCCGGCTCAACTGCACTCACCACATGTTCATGAATTTTCTGGTCTCACTTGCACAAGCTAGTGGTAAAGACATGATACTGCCCACTATTTAGCTGTTTTGGGTTGCTCTGATACCCTGATTGCTGCTGCTAATTACCCTGACTGGACTGCTGATTAAAGCCCCCTTGACTGCCCTGTCCTTGAAAAATGGAACTTGAACCGCCACCTCCAAAGCCAGGTCCGTGTGAATCAGAACCTGACACGCCGTGCGGGCCATTGCCATTATTGTGGTCCTGGTTAAGGCTGTAATTCTTGTACTCCCTCATGATGCTACAATCCTTCCATAGGTGTGTTGACGGCTTATCAGGGCGGCTATGCTTTGGACAAGGTTGGTTCAACATCGCCTCTAAATTAGGCCTTGGACCTGCAGATTGGGGCTGGAATCTTCCCTTAAAGTGGCGATCATTGTTCTGTACATTAGTGTTGGCCACGAAGTCTAACCCACCGTCCGTGTGCTTGCGCTTACAATTGTTGCCTTGACCCACCGTATTCTGCTGCTGCCCCTTGTCGTTCTTCTTCCCCTTACCAGACTTCTCCTCATCTGAATCAGGATCCTTAGTATTGTTTGAGTCGGCATACTTAATAAGAGTCTCCATCAGCTCTCCCATGTCGTTACAATGGCGTTTAAGCCACCCCAGTTTCTGTATGAGGGGAGTGAACCGGTAGTTCTTCTCTAAAATCAAAACAGCAGAACTGATGTTGATGCTATCTCATGAATGGATAATAGCGGAGACCCTGTGTACCCAATGGGAGGTGGACTCGTCCTCTCGCTGGATGCAAGTGTCTAGGTCGATAATTGACATAGGCTGCTTACATGTATCATTGAAGTTCTGAATGAACCGCGTCTTTAATTTAGTCCACAAGTTGATGGAATTAGGGGGCAATCCCTTTAGCTAGGTGCGTGCCGGCCCGTCTAACATCGTGGTGAAATATTTGGCACACATAGCATCGTTAACATTCAACATCTCCATGGCCAGCTCATAACTTTCGATCCAAGCATCCGGAGGCTGATCAGCTGTGTAATTGGGCACTTTGCAAGGGACCTTGAAATCTTTAGGCAATCTCTCATTATGCAAAGCCGGCACCAGGCATGGCACACCCATGATTCTAGAGGTCATCCCAGCTTCCACGGAGATCGATGGGTCAAGCTGAGGCTGCTGATGAGCCGCCAACTGAGCCGCTAGTTCCACCTCTCGATGTGCCCTGGCTTGATTTACCAAAGCCTAAACATTGTTACCGGCACGTGGCGGGTCATGCCCATGGGGCTGGTTATGGTGACGCTCACTGCTCGAAACTGCTGGCGACTCAATACACCGGCTATAACTTCGACCGTGGAGTGGAGTTGAATGAATTCACTCATGACTATAGGAATAAGCCGCTTGCTGGGCCACCGCCGTCTGGAGAAGCTCCATAGCCTTCCGGGCTTCAACCTCTGTGGGAGACTTGCCTTGCACTGGAAGAGCCGCCAGCCGCGATGACGCAACAATCATGTTGTCCAGAGGGTTAGAAAAATGACACGGAGGCGTCGGCACTCGCTGAGGCGGGGTCAGATTCAAACGAAGTGGATCTGTAACATGGGGTTGAGCCTTCGCTCCTGCCACAGGTGCTTCAATGGTCTGATTTATCTCGGGCGGGTTACTTGGTCCTGCCCCAGGGGTATTGAAAAGATTCCTTGCATCATAGTCTAGAGGCAGGCGACTTTGATTCCTCCTTTGTAGAACTGCGTCAGATGCAGTCTGATCCAAACTTAACCGGAAAGCCTCAACTTGAATCCGTTGCGATAGTGCATCCAAGGTGGCTCGCTCTGTCGCCATCCTAGCATTCTCAGC